>NW_027361672.1:41667500-42045000 GCF_039654945.1 Dendrobates tinctorius | reverse complement strand
TGTGATGTGGCGACTACACTTCAGTGTATTGATCACGAGTAGTGCGCGTAATTAGGATGCGCTACCGGAAGTGATGATTTGGTCACATGATATGGGGGCGCGTCCTACTGCAATGACTGCAAGGAAGATACACAATCACGGCGTGATACCGGAAGTGACGTCGCAGTCTGAATGCGGTAAATATGAGCCGGCGGGAGACAGAAAACACGCCGCACACTGCATTGATCATTCGGCAGGGGTGATGAGACCCCTTGTGCTCTTTTGCCCCTGATGAACCCTCAGCATCCAAGAGGGGGAAACGCGTCGGGCTGGGCTCGATATCATCTGATGGCTGATAAGTATTTTTTTGAATTTTTATGCTGACAGACTGATGGATGGCAATTTGTATATTGGGTCATTGGGTTATCCCATGAATGAATTTAATGGTGTTTTCTGCCATCCTCGCTTATAAAAGAGACTATTGTGTCTATTGTGAACTTTGAGGACTATTATGTCCTTTGAATACGTTAGATCAGCAAATATTTTTTCCTGATGAACTCCTTTTGGATTTGATCTATGCATTGCTGGTATGTGTAAACGCTTTTTTAGAAAGCTACAGTCTGTCATCTATGCAGCATTTAGCATTTTTTCCTACGAGATAAGTTTCTAATTGAGCTGCAACCATAAGCATTTTTTACTACGAGATATGAGGGTGGATATATACCCACCACTCTGTGTTAAGATTAGGTGTACTCCTAGAGACAGTACATGGTCTCTCCACCAGGGGTCATTTTTTCGGGAATTGTGTGTGTTTGTGTTTTTTTGTGTATCCTCGTCGTGGATTAGGGTCTGTTTAGGGTGCTATTAGGGTCACCGACGTTGAGCGGGGGCGCCACATCGCATATATTAGAGTGCCAACCTCCGCGGCAAGGAAGGGACGCACTAGGGCTTATTAGGGCGAGTGTAGTGCCCTGATATATTGCACAATTTGTATGTCAAAAATATCATGTACCCTGTTCCCTATACTGGTATTATCCAGGTTTTAAATATTGGAATAAAAGTTAATTTTTAGGGTCAAATTTATTTTTAATTTTTCTTTTTGCTATCTTGGTTTTTTTCAGAATATTTGATCCATTATATATATTTTTGAGGTTTTTTTCTGACAGCATTTCCAAACTACTTGCCTTTGAAATGCTGCCATTCTGGATGGTGGCGACGAATATTTAAAAAAACTGATGGCGGTGGCTGTCCCACTGTATGTTCTTCCCATCAGCCATTACTTTTCCAGGAGTGCCATCTCTGCCCTGAACACACATGTTGTGGACAAAACAAGGTGTGCATTGCGCAGCACCATCAGTGGCAAGATCCACATAACCACCGATGTGTGAGCAAGTTGCGGGATGCAGTGACAGACGGGAGACAGATCAAGGGTTAATCTATTTGCTAATACAGGAATATACTCCATGCAGGGAGTTAATAGGTTTTGAAGGATTATTGCAGTAATGGGGGAAAAACAACAACGAAGTAGGGTGCAAAGAGCAACATCGATGAAGAGGTAGAAACGAGTTCTTAAAGGATAAACTTATCCGGTTAGTAGACATCCAGGTGCTGGATTCAACAATGTGGAGCGGTGACGCTGACAGCCATCAGTGAAGGCTTGTTCCAGTGGAGTGCAGAGGGAAACGATGATCCGGGGGAGTTTATATGGCAACAGTTCATCTCTGGTACACTATGCAAGGTTCTGACTCCAGGGATTGTGGTCGCAGGTAAAGTGTGAGCCACAACACAGAATCGTGGCTCAGCAGAAATGGACCGGGGAGTCAGGGCACAGTTCATGGTCACGTACCCAGCCTTTCTCTGAAGTGGTACGTGCACGGCACAAGCAGGACCACAGTGTTCGGCACCCTGGTATGGGAGAGCCTTCGGAGGCACTCCAAGTCTCTGTCCACAGTCCATGCAGGTGGCCGAGGATATTACCAATCATGCGTCTGCGCTGCTCTTGTGCTGCGGGGACGGAGTACTTACGTCCTTCTGCTGCGCGCTGTCCCTTCCCTCCAAGTCTGCCAGATTCTGCACACGCTCCACTCTCTCCGAGCTAACCACACCCCCTGCTGTCAGGTGCAAAGGTCGGTCCAGTTGTTTTAGCTTTCCCCCAGACAACAAAGGAGACAGTCCCAACAGTTCCGGACCCGGCACCAGAAAGGTACCCCAGCCCGGTCCTTCTGCTTACAGATACATGGACCAGTAAGCACAGCCAGGGACATTATATATCCCTATCTGCCCACTGAGTAAATGTAGTGGCAGTTGGGACAGGGATGGAAGATGTTCTAACCCATCTCCTCCCACTATAGGGGATTGCTGGATCTTTCTCTGTGCAGGTTGCCTCCCCCTACTCTGCTTCCTCCACCACCTCCTTATATGGTCACTGTAAGACCTTCACAACCAACCTCAGCACAGCCAGTGGGAAATGACAGCTGGATGTTGATAAACTTCTCTAATTTGGGAACAAATCCCAAAATGTGCAGGAGCTGTGGACGGGTATCAAACAGCAAATGGATGAGTGATGGTGCAGATGAACATCAAGTCCGGCCTGTTGGTGTGTGATATCATGCAAGAATCTTGTAGCAACTCTGCACCTAGCCATTTTTACACACATCCCCTGCCTATCGCATGTGCTAAACTTGGTGGTGCATAGTTTCATGAAAAACAATCCACATATACCAGAGACACTGCTGAAAGAGCAGGCAGTGTGTGTGGCATTTTCGGCTTTCTCACCCTGCTGCTGCTCAATTGTCTGCGCTGCAGCATTACTCCAGCCTTCCTGCTCACTGCCTCATATGCGAAGTGTCAACAAAGTGGATCACCATCTTGCATATGCTGAAGAGCATGTACGAGCAGCAGCAGGTAATAGTGGAGTTTCAGCTGCAGCACACACGGATGAGTCGCTCTGTAGAACACCACTTCACCACCAATAAGTGGACCTCTATGCGGGATGTGTTTGCCATGTTGCGCTGCTTTTGAATACTCCACTAATATGGTCATCACTAATAACATCAACCTCAGAGTTACTATACGACTTATATGTCTGCTGGAAAAAACAATTCAGGCCAAGATGGATGAGGTGGTGGCATAGGAGGAAGAGGAGAAGGAGCAAGGCCTATTCACACCGTTATCAGTCCTGTCAACCACACATGGCTTGGAGGGTCGGTTACTCTCCTAACAGTGGCCAGGTACCAAGCCAGGGGACAGTTTGGGGGGATGAGGAGGAAGAAAAAACATGTTGACAGCAGGATGGCACTCAGAACGGCTCACGGGCATCACTGGAGCATGGCTGGGGGGATACAGAGCACCCAGATGATACACCTCCGATCGATGACAGCTTGTCATTGCCTCTGGACAGCCTGACACACATGAGCCAATACATGCTACTGTGCCTGCACAATGACTGCCGAGTTGTCCGTATTGTTATCACTGCAGATTTCTGGGTGGCAACCCTGCTGGATCCCTGCTGCAAGGACAACGTACCCTGATTATTTACGTAACTGGAGTGTTATCGCAAAATGGATGAATACAAGCACACTTTGGCAGTGAAGCTAAGGATGGCTTTCTCAACCGACAGCGGGGATTCAGTTGAAGAACAAGGCAGAGGCAGAGGAGGATGTCTCAAACGTAGCTGAGGCATCACCACCACCTTAGAAAGCAGGGTTAGCATTGCTGAAATGTGGCAAAACTTTATGAGCACGCCACAACATTTGGTACTACCATCTGATACTGTTCGAATTAGCAGGAAGCAGCATTACAATTTGGTGGAAGAGTACCTGTCTACACATCTCCATGTACCAACTGATGAGTCTGCCCTATTTAACTTCTAGGTCTCCAAATTGGACACATAGTCTGAGCTTGCCCTTTATGCCTTGGAAGTGCTGGATCATGTGTTTAGCATGGCAGGGGAAGTGATCACAGACAGGCGCATCCGCCTGTCCACATCCAAGGTGGGAAAGCTGACATTCCTTATAATGAATCAGTTGTGGATCCCACAGGACTTGTCCATACCTTTGGATGACTAGACAACTATACCAGTTGCACCTGTAGGGTCGGTGGGCAGAGCTGGGGGGTGGTCCCTCTCTTACTGCGCAGAGACAAAACAGAGACAAGATGGAGGCAGGTTCTGGGTGCAACAGGTCCAAGTTTATTCCACTCGCCGTCTGCCTGACTGCCTCTGCAGCACACCGCACTTCTCTTTACCTCACGGACCACCGTTTCCAGGGCCGCTTCACACACCGTACGTTACACTAGGGACGTACATACACGTACCGTCCCTTCTTCACTGTTTGACGCTCCTGACAGGTCCATCACTGTGGCCGCCTTAGGCCCGTAAACCAACAGCAATTTTACTGATCAGGCGTCGTGTCAAATACGGTGTCCCACACCCAGTTTCTCGTCTCCACTGCGGTTCTTCCTGTCAGGACCACCCCCCCTGACGTTCTCTCTCCTCAGTCCCCCTGGTTCGGTTCTCCTCAGAGCGCACAGACTGTCGTAGTCCTCCTGTCACCTGAGCTCCCCCTGGGGACTGGAACTTTCTGGAACCATCCCTCAGTATTTATACCTTTCCTGGTTCCCTGTAACTCCGCCCCCCATGACAAACGGTTTCCTAAGCTGATGTCAAGTCCTGCCCTCTAATGGTCAACCCAGGTACTGCATATCCACTACACTTTCCTAGCTGTTTCCCCACTGTTGTAACTGACAACTATCTAAACTGTGCAAAACTTTCCTTCTCTATACTAACAGGTCCGTCCGTCCGTCAGGTCACCTTCCCTACACTCTCCCTTCCTTTGTGCATTGTCGTCCTCGACAATCGTCATCCCTGCCTTCGTCGTTCTGAAGCTTCACCTACACTCTGTTGTCGGACCTGCTGTTGGGCCAAACCCACTACCTGCGGGGGCCGAACCACACTGGGAGCACCATGCTCTGAGTAGCCTACTACTACTCACCAGCGCGCACGCCACATGACAACGTCTTTCAAACTGGGCTAGGTACACCCATATTCTTTCTATGGCGTGTACCATCCCCTACTCTCCCCTTCTGTTACCTTCCACTGTCTGGTACACCATGATCGAGGCCTCCCACCTACCAGATCATTGCCGGCGTCCATCTTTCTCCTTCAGGGGTGTCCGTGGTGTTGGGGACCTGACCTAGGGCGGCTGTCTTTTTCACATCTTCCACCTCCTGTACCTTTCTTTCAATTATATGCCATGGTCGGCGTCTCGGTCTCCCAGACCCTCTTCACACATAGACCCCTCTTCTGATCTCACACTTCCCATTGGTCTCTCAGATCTTCCCTTACATGGACCTGTTGCATTTTACTTTTGCATATTATACATTAAACAACTTTATAATAGCACAAGTTTGGGAAGGAGGACTCCCAGACAGTGAAGGGGCAGGTGCCCAGGGGACCACCATCAGGGTTCCTGAGGGAAAGATGCTGGGAGGACAGTAAAAGAAAAGACTTGACTGAAGTCATCAGGGAAACAGGGGGAGAGGCAAGCTTAACAGGAGCAGGGGGCGCACTGAAGTGGCAGTTGAGAGAGAGCCAGACAACAGACAAGAAGCCGGGTGAGACAGAGAGGACTGAGGGAGCGAACGGTGTGTTGTGGAGAGACCGACAGGGCCCTGTGAAAGGAAAGCTGCGGACTTACCGACTAGTGACATGTGAGAGCCTTGCACCGGCGGCCGCTCCCCTCATACGGATGCATACAGCCACCCCCGCTGCTTCCTTCCCTGCTGTGACAAGTCCACGACCTCCACTGACCACTGCGACTAGAGACCATTCCTTTACAGTGGTCAGGACACTGTCCCCCTGCCTTCTCCCACAGCTGCGGCCCTGTCATCACCGGCCCCAGGGGGCACCACCTCACTACAGGCGGCAGTAGGGGCCCCCGTCTGGTTTGCTAAGGGACCCTGAGCAGAGGTTGGTGAACGGTTATATTTAGAGACTGCGTCATGACTCTGCTGTGAGACGAGAGTCGCAAGGGGATGCCTGTTGCGCCCATCGGCACAGTTTCTTCAGGGCCTGTTGCGCCCCACCGTCATCGTTTCTTCAGGGCCTGTTGCATCCCACCGTCATCATTTCTTCAGGGCCTGTTGCGCACCACCGTCATCTTTTCTTCAGGGCCTGTTGCACCCCACCGTCATCGTTTTCTTCAGGGCCTGTTGCTCCCCACCGTCATCGTTTTCTTCAGGGCCCGTTGCGCCCCACCGTCTTCGTTTTCTTCAGGGCCTGTTGCGCCCCACCGGCATCGCTTTTTCAAGGGTCTGTCGAGCCCAGTTTCACCCCAGAATATCGAGGCGTCAAGGCAGCCGCATCAGTGATCTCTACGCAGCCACGCCTGTGATCCAGACAGACCCCTGGAAAGATAAGTGTACTATATGAGATAAGGACCCCCCAGTTTGGTCATACGTGGCCTATAGCAACCGGGCAAACCGGGTTAGTCGCATGCACCATAAGAAAAGTGTTGTTAGGGTTGTTGAGTCCCTGCGTGGACTGATTGTTGTTTACATTTGTTGTTAGCTCAATATAGCCCCGCGGCTACAGTTTTATAAAAGTTTATTCCACAAACCACACTCAGTCTCGTGTCTCATCACTGCATCCTGCGAACCTGCTAGGACCCTACACTTGGCGTAGTCGGCAGGATGCAGTCTCCGAGCACAGACAGTGGTGCCCCAGATCAGGGTAGAGCGGTAAACTCTACAAATGAGGAGGGTCCCCATACCAGCATATCATTGGGGGCCATGCTGAACAACCTGCCTAGATTTTCCGGCTCCAATACTATGTAATGGAGCTGGACAGAGCGGATGCGGGGGCTCTTCCGGATGCACCCAATGACCCCTGATCTGGAGGCCGAGGTGGCACTCATGGCACTGGACGGGGAGGCGCGGAGGTCAGTGATGTTGAAACCTCCGGGGCACCGTAACACTTTTGAAAAAGTGTTACAGATAGTAGAACAGACCCATGGGGACCCTACTGATGTGGGAGAATTAAGAACCCATTTGTTTAGTCGGATGCAAGTAGAGGGGGAGACGATCACAGAGTATATGAATGTCCTCCAAGAATTGCATACGGCTATAGAAAGAAAGGACGGGGTAGGGGCAGGACCTGTTGACATTACCCTACGTGACCTACTGGTGACTCGTTTGCGAGATCCATTAGTCAAACAGGCACTGCGGGAACAGATCAGAATGAATCCCCAAATAGATTTTTCAGAGGTGGGAAGTCAGGCACATGCTCGAGAGCAGGAGCAGGGGATGGCGGTCCCTGTGGGGAAAGTCTGAGGTGTGGAGGCCTCCGCGAATGTAGTCGAGGAACCTCAGTGGGTGGAAGAGATGAAGCAAGAGCTGAAAAGTATTAAGGGCGAGTTGGCTGAAGTAAAGAGAAGAACCGAGTCCGGGACTGGACGACCTAGCTTTAACCGCGGCTCCTGGGGATCATGCTCCCCGCGGGGTGGTCAGCCTACACAGGCCCGGTGTTTTGAGTGTGGAGAACCAGGCCACTTTGCCCGAGAGTGTCCGCGGCGTGGGAGATACCCACCCCGGCGGCCATTAAACTAAAGGGCTCCGGACTGGGGGGATGCCGCTCGGAGCCGAAAACCACAACTAGGGGTGGTGGAAGTCCCGAAGATTTGGTAGCAAAATGTCCGATGGTTTGGGCAGAAGTGGAGGGCCGGGCCGTCCGGTGCCTGGTGGACACGGGGTCACAAGTAACCACTGTGCCTGCAACGTACTTTCAACAGAACTTCCCGGAAGCAGCCAGTCCTCAGTGGGGGCCCGTGATCAGACTAGTAGCTGCCAACCAACTGCCGGTCCCAGTTGCCGGGGTGGTGTGGGTGCAAGTGACGCGGTGCAGTAAATCTCTTGGTCACAGAGGGGTGGTACTGACTCAAGGAAAAGCTGATAAGCAACACCCCGTCACCCTAGGCATGAATGTTCTACGAGAGTTCGGCAACCTACTGCTCAATGACCCTACACAGAGGATTCTGAAGCAGTGGGGTTCCCGCACAGCCCAGGGACAGGTATTCCAGCAGCTGGTGCGGGGAGCACGGGTACATCAGGACCACCAGGAAGGCGAGGCTCTGGGTAAGGTCATCACGCCAGCGACTCCCCTGCTTGTGTTATCTCCTGGACAGACTGTGGTGGCCCTGCCCATTCGAGCCCCGATACCCTTGGAGGGTGTGGAGGTGCAGGTGGATCCGTGTCACTCAGAGCGCTTGCCTCCTGGCATACTGGTGGCCCGTTCCCTGGCTACTGTGCAAAAAGGAGCCGTCCTGGTGCGCTGCGTTAACCTTGAAGACAGAGACACTGTTCTGAAAGAACGGACTGTACTGGCCAAACTAGTAAGGCCTTTAGAAGAAGTGCTGCCAGCCCCTGCGGTTCAATTACGAGTACACCCCAAGGATCCTTGGGAAGTAACAATACGAACCTTACAGGCCCACGAAGTCTCGGCACAAGAGAAGGGCCGAAATATTTTGGAGCAGATGCGGGCCGAGCTTTCTGGATTAACTGCAGCCCAGCTTTCACAGATAAAAACATTGCTGGGACAGTACCATGAAGTATTTGCTAGTCATGACGACGATTTTGGGTGTACCACCGCCATCACTCATGAAATCCCCACAGCAGTAGCGGCCCCTATCCGGGAACGATATCGACAGATTCCGCCACAACTCTATCAAGAGGTGAAAACTTTGCTGGCCCAAATGCTGTGAAAAGGGGTGATACGGGAAAGTCAAAGCCCCTGAGCAGCCCCAATCGTGTTGGTCCAGAAGAAAGATGGTACACTACGATTCTGTGTGGATTATCGTAAACTGAATGCTTGCACTATTAAAGACTCATACCCACTGCCCCGCATAGAAGAATCCCTGTCCGCCTTGGGTAAGGCAACATATTTTTCGACCCTGGACTTGGCCAGTGGGTACTGGCAGGTGCCCATGTCAGAGGAAGATAGAGCCAAGACGGCGTTCATATTGCCCATGGGACTGTTTGAGTTTAATCGGATGCCGTTTGGGCTGGCCAACGCCCCAGGGACCTTTCAGCGACTGATGGAGCGGTGTCTGGGAGATCTCAATTTTGAGGCTACGTTGATCTATCTGGACGACATCATCGTCTATGCCGCCACCTTTGAGGACCACCTGAAGCGGTTGGGACAGGTACTCAGCCGGTTGCAAAAGTATGGGTTGAAGATGAAGCCTCAGAAATGCCACCTATTTCGCTCTCAGATTGAGTATCTGGGTCATGTCGTTTCGGTGGTGGGTGTGAGGCCATCCCGGGAGAAGGTTGCTGCTATCCAGGAATGGCCTACCCCCGAGACGGTGAAAGATGTGCGGGCTTTTCTGGGGTTAGCCGGATATTACCATCGCTTCGTAAAGAATTTTGCATGTCAAGCTCGAGCCCTGCACGACATGCTGAAGGGGGCTCCCGCTGGAGCCAATGGGCGAAAAATCCAGTGGCAACACCCTCAGGAAGAGGCGTTCCGAGACCTCAAGGCTGCGCTCTCGGATGCCCCAGTGTTGGCTTATGCGGATTTCTCTCAACCATTCATCTTGCACACTGACGGGAGTCTTCACGGGCTGGGGGCTGTGTTGTCACAGGTTCAGGATGGCCGGGAGAGAGTGATCGCATATGGAAGTCGCTCACTCCATGACTACGAGCGTAACCCTGACAATTACAGCTCTTTTAAGCTCGAGCTCCTCATAGTGGTGTGGGCTATGACGGAGAGATTCGCAGAGTACCTAGCGGGCTCCGAGGTGGTAGTGCGAACTGACAACAACCCGCTGGCTCATTTGGAAAACGCCAAATTGGGGGCTCTGGAACAACGATGGGTGGCCCGGATGGCGAGGTACAATTATAAGATTATCTACAAAAGAGGGGCCGAGAATATCCATGCAGACGCCCTCACCAGGATTCGACATACAACTCCAGGGCAGAATCGAGACGAAGAATTGGAAGGAGAGGAAATACCGTTCGCTCTCACTGCTACCGTGCTCACAACTGACAATAAAAAGATATGTTCCTCTGAGACCCCAAGGGGCATACTGGAACAATCCCGGGATAAATGGATACAAAAGCAACAAGAAGACGAAGAGGTTGGCCTTCTCAGGACATGGGTCGCCGCTGGGCAGTTACCCACTGACTCTCAACGGCAAAATTTGACCCAAGACCTGTTGCTTATGCTGCGACAATGGGAGAGGTTGGTTATCCGAAAGGGATTACTGTATCGTAAAATAACATCACAAACAACCTCAATGACGGTTTGGCAGGTGGTTACGCCAGGAGCCCAACTTCATGTACTGGCTCAGGAGACTCACGAAAAAGGGGCCCATTTCGGCACAAAAAAACTTTGCAATGACTGCAACAGAAAGCTTACCACCCGCGCTTGCCGGCTGTTGTGGATGAAATTTGCCAGACCTGCCGCTTGTGTGAACTAGCCAAACCACCCGCTCAGCGAGCCGCAACACAGACTATTGTGACCTCAGCACCCCTTGAGCTCCTGACAGTGGATTATCTGACCATTCGACCCGAATTTCAGGGATACGAACACTGTCTCGTTATGGTAGATCATTTCACCAAGTTCGCTGTGGTCACCCCCACTCGGGATCAGACCGCAGAGTCAGCTGCCTCCGCAATTTGTAGAAACTTTATACAAGTATACGTCTGTCCTCAACGAATACATTCTGATCAGGGAGCATGTCTTTTGGGAAAAGTCTTGGAAGAATTACATCACCTCTATGGAATTGACAATTCCCAGACCACACCATATCACCCACAAGGGAATGGGGCTTGTGAACGATTTAATTGGACATTGATTCAGATGTTGCGCACTCTGGAGAGTGACAAGAAGGCTCGTTGGCCCGAATATGTTTCCGAATTAGTTTGGGTCTATAACAATAGGGTACATCGAGTGACTGGCTATACCCCCTATTCCCTGTTGTTTGGGCGAGAAGGTAAAGGGATCATGGAGGTGGAGTTAGACCCCGAAGAGCCTCAGCCCTGGACTGGAGTGTCGTCTTGGGTCCGAAATCATCGCCATCGGCTGCAAACTCTTCACCGGATTGTACACACCAAGCTCCGAGACTGGGAGCACCCAGGGAAGAATGCAACCCCGTTTCCTCACCTCCAAAGCGGGGACCGGGTGCTTGTACTAGATCAACGCCCCCAGAACAAACTGGAGCCGCGTTGGGAAGAAAGTCCTTATCGGGTCTTACGCCATATTCATCCTGACGGACCGGTGTACAAAATACGACCTGAAGAGGATGAAACACTGCCCACTCGTGTTGTGCATCGTAATATGTTACGCCCATGTACTTCCTCCGACCCGAAGCAACCGGAGCCTATCCCGTCGACATCTGAACCGTCTTCCGTATGTTGGTACCCGGATGACGACGAAGATTGTCTCCCAGGACCCGGAGGCCCTTCACTCAGTAATGAATCATCCAACACAATTAGCCCGCCTGCACCAACCAGCCCACCGATGTCCACCACCCTAGACGACCCTACCCCAGTTGAACTTAGACGCTCCCAGCGGTCCACAGCCGGCAAACCCCCTGAACGATATGAGCAAGATCAATTCATATGGCAAAGAACATTGAAGCCCCTACAGACTGAACTCAATAGACCAAAGCCCTTGCCCGAGGACTGGCGAGCTTACAGGGTGGGGGAGTGTGGGGAGGAGGACTCCCAGACAGTGAAGGGGCAGGTGCCCAGGGGACCGCCATCAGGGTTCCTGTGGGAAAGATGCTGGGAGGAAAGTAAAAGAAAGGACTTGACTGAAGTTGGTAGAGAAACAGGGGGCGGGGCAAGCTTAACAGGAGCAGGGGGCGCGCTGAAGTGGCAGTTGAGAGAGCCAGACAACAGACAAGAAGTCGGGTGAGACAGAGAGGACCGAGGGAGCGAACGGTGTGTTGTGGAGAGACCAACAGGGCCCTGTGAAAGGAAATCTGCGGACTTACCGACTAGTGACACGTGAGAGCCTTGCACCGGCAGCCGCTCCCCTCATACGGACGCATACAGTCGACCCCGCTATTTCCCTCCCTGCTGTGATAAGTCCACGACCTCCACTGACCGCTGCAACTAGAAACCATTCCTATACAGCGGTCAGGACACTGCCCACCTGCCTTCTCCCACAGCTGCGGCTCTGTCATCACCGGCCCCAGGGGGCGCCACCTCACTAAGGGCGGCAGTAGGGGCCCCCGTCTGGCTTGCTAAGGGACCCTGAGCAGAGGTTGGTGAACGGTTATATTTAGAGACTGCGTCATGCTGTGAGATGAGAGTCGCAAGGGGACGCCTGTTGCGCCCATCGGCACAGTTTCTTCAGGGCCTGTTGCGCCCCACCGTCATCGTTTCTTCAGGGCCTGTTGCGCCCCACCATCATCGTTTTCTTCAGGGCCTGTTGCGCCCCACCGTCATCGTTTTCTTCAGGGCCTGTTGCGCCCCACCATCATTGTATCTTCAGGGCCTGTTGCGCACCACCGTCATCGTTTTCTTCAGGGCCTGCTGCGCCCCACCGTCTTCGTTTTCTTCAGGGCCCGTTGCGCCCCACCGTCTTCGTTTTCTTCAGGGCCTGTTGCGCCCCACCGTCATCGTTTCTTCAGGGCCTGTTGCGCCCCACCGGCATCGCTTTTTCAAGGGTCTGTCGAGCCCAGTTTCACCCCAGAATATCGAGGCGTCAAGGCAGCCGCATCAGCGATCTCTACGCGGCCACGCCTGTGATCCTGACAGACCCCTGGAAAGATAAGTGTACTATATGAGATAAGGACCCCCCAGTTTGGTCATATGTGGCCTATAGCAAGCGGGCAAACCGGGTTAGTCGCATGCACCATAAGAAAAGTGTTGTTAGGCTTGTTGAGTCCCTGAGTGGACTGATTGTTGTTTACATTTGTTGTTAGCTCAATATAGCCCCGCGGCTACAGTTTTATAAAAGTTTATTCCACAAACCACACTCAGTCTCGTGTCTCATCACTGCATCCTGTGAACCTGCTAGGACCCTACACAAGTACCCATTTTTATTTTTTTTTTTTCATTTTCTTTTGCTCATTTTTCTTTAAACCAGCATTTAACAAATAAACATCACATGCTTTTTCATTCTCCCCCCCCCTTCCTTGGACATATGCACTCCCTCGCTTCTTGACACCCCCGCTTTGCCAGTCTTAATATAACCAACAACTTTAACTTCTTATATCAAACTTTTCATTAACGTATACATCAACTGTCCTTATGCTTTGGCACATCGGTGCAACGAAATTTCGAGAGTTCAAACCACTCCCAGGTGGCCGGCAGCGAGGGGCCCCACAGCCGTGGAGCGCCCGGGGTATAGGGAGTGTCCTAGGAGTTCTTACTACGGGGGTCCACGGTCCTCTGGCTCAGCAACCACAGCTACTGTGTAGTAGCCACGGGGGCAGTACTCCTTGTAGTACGACACCCAGTCCCCCTCATGTAGAGCCTGGCCGTGACAAATAGATGCCACATTAATATAGACCTTTTGTCCAGTCTCATCCTGGATAAAACCGTATCCTCTATCGATGTTGGTGTATACCAGCCATCCCCGTGATCTCTTCACCACCATGCCAGCCTCCCCCTTTTCATGCAGCTGTTTCCAAATCATTTGCTCCCGAGCCTTCTTCCCCTTAATAACCTCCGCAACCCAAACGGAGGGTGTCGCGCTAGTCCCAGAGTCCGGTGGGCGGCACTTTGCTGAAAAAGCACGTGGGGCAGAGGCGGACGATGATATCTGCGGCCCAGCAGCCGCTGGGGCTGGGTGGCGGACGGGAGCAGCCGTGTTTCTGGAGGACTGAGTCACAGGGCCTGTCAAGCAGGCCGCAGCCGGTTCTAGCGCCGGCACAGCCGCGGCCGCAGGGTAGGCTGCATCCAAAACCTCCAGCAGAGCCAGGGTGGCGGCCGGTTCTGGTAATGAAGCTGTTACCGGTCGGGGGAGCACAGCCGCGTCTTCTGTAACCAAGCTCCGCGCTGATGACTCCGGGCGGGATGACTCAGGGACGAGGGCAGGGGCCTCGCTCAGCTCCGCGTACACCATAGGGCCCTCCGCGGCCAGACCTTCCGATTCGCTTAAGGCTGCGTGCCGCGGCAGAATGGTGGGGGCCGCTTGTGAAGCCGCCGGCAGGGCCGGGGGAACTCTCACCTTCCCCGGCGCCGCGGCCTCCATCATGTCACCACACGGCTCTTCCCGCAGTCTCCGCTCAACTCGTTGTCCCCCGGGCCTAGCCTCCAGGCTCAGGGACTCCGCTGGGAAGTTCTCCGCCGGTATCAATGGCGGCCGCTCCTTCTGGCTCCGCACAGGCTCCGCACCGGCTCCGCTTCCTGCCCGTGGATCTGAAGATGGCGTCTTCTGGTGCAGCTCAGTCTCCCGCCGCCATTGCCACTCCAGGATGCCGATGCCCCAACACCCACAGCGTCTCATACCTCCCGGTGGGCAGCAATCGAATGGCGCAATGCAGCCGCACCCAAGCTTTTCTTCTGTGTCACTCCCTCTGTGGGGTGGGGCGTCGGCAGGCCTCTCCACCCACCTGTCAGGGTCCAATATATGGAAACGTCGGTCTCTGGGCACATACCGCTTCCCTTTGGGGTACGTTGGAGGAGGTCCCAGTCCATTCTGAACAACTGCGAACACCCGGATCTCTCCTCTACGCTGAAGCAATACCGCCATACTGCACAGTACCTGGTACTGCCCCGGATCCTCTGCTGGCCACACAGATCCGCCACAGTGCTCCCCATTTGTATTCCACAGGTAGATAATTTGTAATCCACAGGTGATTGTAATCCAAACAGAGTAGTCCCAGTCTTTTTCCATTCTTTGAGGCAGGCGTGCCGCAGAAGATAACTTATTAGTGGCATTGATCCTGCCGACTACGCCAAGTGTAGGGTCGGTGGGCCGAGCTGGGGGGTGGTCCCTCTCTTACCGCGCAGAGACAAAACAGAGACAAGATGGAGGCAGGTTCTGGGTGCAACAGGTCCAAGTTTATTCCACTCCCCGTCTGCCTGACAGCCTCTGCAGCACACCGCACTTCTCTTTACCTCACGACCCACCGTTTCCAGGGCCGCTTCACACACCGTACGTTACACTAGGGGCGTACATACACGTACCGTCCCTTCTTCTTCACTGTTTGACGCTCCTGAGAGGTCCGTCACTGTGGCCGCCTTAGGCTCGTAAACCAACAGCAATTTTACTGATCAGGCGTCGTGTCAAATACGGTGTCCCACACCAAGTGTCTCGTCTCCACTGCGGTTCTTCCTGTCAGGACCACCCCCCTGACATTCTCTCTCCTCAGTCCCCCTGGTTCGGTTCTCCTCAGAGCGCACAGACTGTCATAGTCCTCCTGTCACCTGAGCTCCCCCTGGGGACTGGAACTTTCTGGAACCCTCCCACAGTATTTATACCTTTCCTGGTTCCCTGTAACTCCACCCCCCATGACCAACGGTTTCCTAAGCCCTAAGCTGATGTCAAGTCCTTTGCTCACACTCCTCCCTGCCCTCTAATGGTCAACCCAGGTACTGCACGTCCACTACACTTTCCTAGCTGTTTCCCCACTGTAGTAACTGACAACTATCTAAACTGTGCAAACCTTTGCTTCTCTATACTGACAGGTCCGTCCGTCCGTCCGTCAGGTCACCTTCCCTACACACCCAACCAGTATTCAACTCTATTTGCCATTAGCTTCATTTGAGTGCCTTCTTTTCAAATAAAAAAGCCAAAAAAACTGTGTTGGCTACCTCCTCCTCCGCCTCTTCCACCTACAACGCCACGTCCACCTCCTCCACTTCTTCCTCCACTTGGACCTCCGCCCCCTGGTTGTAGCTTGTTAGTTTATTTTGGGTTCATTGTATGATTTTTTAAGTCCGTTCACGAAAAGGAAAAAAACGCAAACAATGTTGGATTAGTCCTCCCTTGCCTCTTCCAACTACATTATACTGCCATGTACACCTTGACCTATGCCTCCTGGTTCTTGATTGTTAGCTTTAGTTTTATCATTTCTTGGCTGTTTTAAGTCAGTTCCATAAAAAAATTAAAAAAAAAAACATGTTAGGATTACTCCTGTTTTAAGTCAGTTCCATAGGGAAAATAAAAAGAAGCAGAAAAAAATCAGTGCTTGCCTCCTTGGAAGTAGTACCGGTTTATCACACGGTCTCTCCAGATTCAAACTCTGAGTCACTGTGCTCCAAGGACAACAGCATGTAAGGAAGTCGGTACAGCAAAGGGGGTTGTCGGAAGGGAAAGCTGCTCGCTGTGCAGGCAGATCAAGAAGCTCCAGTTGAAGAGAAACAACCAATTAAATGGCAAGAGTGAGGTGAATGGCCTCCAGAGGACACCACGACCGCCCTCCCTCGTGAACCAATGTACACAAGGCAATGCATAGGGTCGTTCAAGAG
Organism: Dendrobates tinctorius; assembly: GCF_039654945.1. Taxonomy (NCBI): domain Eukaryota; kingdom Metazoa; phylum Chordata; class Amphibia; order Anura; family Dendrobatidae; genus Dendrobates; species Dendrobates tinctorius. The sequence continues at coordinate 42,028,593 of NW_027361672.1, read as the reverse complement.
AGGGGCGAGGGCGTGGGAACGCTCTGTAGCCATAAATTCAAAAAATTAAATCCAAATTGACTGATTTAATGACCATTTGCAGTTTCACCTTCAAAATGTTTTTAATCCAATCCACCTCTCAAATTTTGTCCTTTATGGGGGTATTCTGTCATTTCAATTCATTTATATAAAAAAGTAAAGCCATCTCACCGACTTATTAGGAGCACGGAACACCATCCTGCCGTGGTCGATTCAATGAAGAAGTAAGAAGAAAAATCCAGCTCCACAAGGAATTATATTTCCAAGTTTATTCCAAAATGGATAATGAACAAGTCAGCTCCAGGACTGCATCAGCTCACACAGGAGCGCTATAAGCGATGCGTTTCGATCGCTTATAGCGCTCATGTGTGAGCTGATGCAGTCCTGGAGCTGACTTGTTCATTATCCATTTTGGAATAAACTTGGAAATTTAATTCCTTGTGGAGCTGGATTTTTCTTCTTACTTCTTCATTTCAATTCATTTACCTATCCAGATTTGTTTGCAGGCACTTGTCCTGCTCTTACCCCCATTTAGCGTCCTTTTGCGGCCCCCTAGCCCTTACTATGACCATTTCACAGCCATTTTAAAGAACCAAAGTTTGGGTTCCCATTGACTGCTATTGGGTTCAGGGTCAAATTCAGATACCGAACCTAATTTTTAACTCTAATTGGGCCAAACCAGACAAACCCAAACATCCAGAGGTCAGCTCATCCCTAAAAGCAAGTAAACATATTTGCTTAATAGATGCAGTAATGCTGCAGAAAAACCTCAAAAACGTACCAAATACTCATTGTGGGAATGTGGCCTTAGGAGATGCAGGAAAGATATACAGCTCCGGCAAAAATTAAGAGACCACTTTCAAATGTTCAGTTTGTCTGATTTTTCTCTTTATAGGTTTATTTTTGAGTAAAATGTAAATTGTGCTTTTAGTCTACAAACTTCTGAAAACATGTCTCCGAATTTCCAAGCAATAAATTTTGTATTTTTTTTCTGAAAAGGAGAAATGGTCAAAATTTTAAAAAAAAAACAGTGCGTTCAGACCTCAAGTAATGCAAAGAAAACAAAATCATAATCATTTAGAAACAGCAAAACTAATGTTTTAACTCAGGATGAGTTCAGAAATCAATATTTTATGAAATAACAATGATTTTTAAAAACAGCTTTCATGTGTCTTGGCATGCTTGCCACCAGTCTTTCACACTGCTTCTGGCACAAAAATTTAAGCAGTTCTTCTTTGTTTGATGATTTGTGACTATCCATCATCCTCTTGATTACATTCCAGAGGTTTTCAATGGGATCAAGTCTGAAGAATGGGCTGCCCATGACTGGGTTTTGATGTGGTGGTCTCTTAATTTTTTCCAGAGCTGTATATCTTTGTACCGTGTTAGGCTACTTTCACACTTCCAGGTTTCTAAATCCGGCGCCCTGCGGCGAAAATTTCCCAAACCAGATCCGGCGATATGTGTCTCCGCATCTGGTATTTTCTCCATTGAATTACATTGGTGCCGCATAGACATGCGGCGCGTCCGGCTTTTGCCGGTTACGGCAAAAGTGACGGTGCGGCGTCTGGAAAAAACGTGCCATGTAACGTTTTTTTCCTGTGCCGGACCGCTTTTTAAAACCGCACATGCCCGGAAGATTGTCTCTGCCATGAATATTAACCATGGAAGCGGCGAAAAATCTCTCTCGCTCTCTTCCTTTCCAGGGTCCTATTACTTTAAATTTCAGACATTGGTAACTGAAAACGGATCCATCAAAAAAAAAAGGATCTGATGCATCCGTTTTTTCGCAAATGGCAACGGATCAGTTTTTTCATCTTTGCCGGATTTCAACTGACGTCGAAAAACTGAAGTGTGGTGACCCTGAGGGTTCAGTTGCCACAGAGGTACTGCACCTCCTCCTGAGGTGTGGTACCCCACCATCCAGGTAAGTTGGAGGCTCCTGACCACATTCCAACACCTGCACCCATCATCACAAAGTAGTGTAGCAAAGCCACATTGCGGCTCCCTGCTTGGAGTGTAGCAGAACACCTTTGGTGGCTCCCTGCTTGGAACACGAAACGTGCTGGGAGGCGGGTGGAGTTAGAATACATAAAAGAGTGGGAAGGGTTAGGAGTTCAGTTCAGTTCAGTTGAGAGTTGAGTTGAGAGTGGAGGAGAGGAGATCCCTGGGAGAGGGATGGAAGAAGGAAGTGCTGCAGCAGATCCCAGTGACCTGGGTCTGCTGGCACGGGAAAGGAAAGAAAGAGACAGACATTGAAGAGAACCCTGATCTTCCATAAGAAGGAAAAGACTAGTACGGAACGTAGGAGTAAAAGGGAACAGAGGACGTGGGTTAGAAGAGAACCCTGCCTAGAAGTTCTAAGCGCAAGGCCGGGGCCCGGTCCCCGAGGTTGTATGGATACTAAGGGTCCTACAGCAGACACCGGTGGAGTAGTGGGCTGTAAATGCACTATACCCATCTAAGACTTGGGGGCACAACAGCAACTTGGATAGTGAGCCGGGACTTAGGAGTAAGGAGTCCCCGAAGCAGGCTACAGCTGTCTGCCGTACAAGTATAGTTCTTGGGAACATCTGATAGGAGGAACTCCAGTGTAACTCAGTACTGGGAGTACTTCACTCAAAGGCGCTATAGAGGAGACGTTCAGAAAGGCACATGTTGGCGGAGTGTTGGAAGGGAGCATTCCATCTTGCCTGGAGGTTGACTGATCCCCTGGCCCGGAGGACACAGCGCGGAGGCAGGCACCTGTTTGTACAACAGACTGTGAGTAAAGCTTTGGAACTACAGGCCCTTGTGTCCTCTTCTCATTCCGGCACCAACATCCCCAACACTGCTACATCGCTGCACCATTCGCGTCTCCCAACTATCATCTCCTTTACACTGCCCTGGGACTACAGCTCCACCTGTGGGGAGCTTCAACATCTTTGCTGCACCACACCACCAGTCCCAGAGGATCTGCATGCAGCGTTGGCTTAACATCTCAATTGCCGAACACCACAGGTGGCATCACAAACTATTCATTTAGTCCACTACATTTCACTGTTCAATCTCCCATATTAATTGAGCACCCAGGGCCACGGACCGGGTCACTGCTGCTGTGACACATCCCGCTGAGACTGGCCCGGTACTGAGTACCCCACAGCCCTGGGAGGGCGACCCAACTTGGCGTCACAAAGAGGATGACAAGACCCGATGCCATCGGGTTCTTTGTGCCTAAGACTTAAAGTTTTTGAGAATGTGCCTAAGACCCAATTTAATAGACTGTAAAATGAATGCTAAAAATGGCCGCTGGCGCGGTGAAGAAGGGCCTGACAACATGGGAGGTCCTAAGATAAGACCGCAAACTGTCCTGGGCCTCCCCTGCCTGAATTACTATGCGATAGCAACATGGCCCACCCCCCGAGGGGTTCGTATACTGGCTTGGTATGGAGGAGCTGGAAGAAGATGCCACCCCAAGAAGGAGGAGTGGAAGCCAGTGGCGGGAAAAGAGCCGAGACAGGAAGAACGCCAGAACGCCATCTTTGAAGGAGGCGGGAGGAGGCCTGCGGAGCGCAAGGAGGTTATGCTGGATCTCCCCGGCGCCATGGCTGAAGGCTCCAACCCAGTGTCCGAGATGATCCGCCAGCAGCTGGAGGACGAGATAGCCCAGCTGACGCGCCGCCTGCAACTGAGGCAGGAAGCCCTATGGACCTTAAATCTGCAGCGTGCCCAGGAGGGGCCTACACCTGCGGTACCTGCAACACCGATATCCGCCGCTGCTGCATCGGATCTTTTCCAGGCAGACTATGTGGAGCCTGCGACCGCTCCATGCCCCCGACAGCATCCATTGTCCCCTCTCTGCCGTTACCACCGGAGGAGCTGTCTGAGGCCTTGGGAGCCGAAGCGGAGGAAGAAAAGCCCCCGTCCGGACCTGACGTGGCCGCGCAGGTCCCTCCAGAGACCCCTGCGGACCCGGAGCCGCCATTGACTCCACCGCCGTCCCCGGTATCCCACCGAACAGCATCGACTGCCACCATGCCTGCACCGGAGCAGAGACCACACTGCCAGGAGGCTCCAGGTATGTCTGATGCCCCTACACCTGGGAAGGCCCTGGGGTGTACCACGGTCACAGCGGCTGGCCAGGTCGTGTTAGATCTGGTCTGGGACCGGGATACCAGTCCCCTGGGGAGGACACCAGAACCCCTAATGGTGGTTCCGTGGTATACAATGAGCCGGGATCAGTCTCGGGAAGAACGGGAGGAAGATGAAAATTGGGCTAGCTGCCAAGCGACCATACGCCAGCTGGCAGCCGAGCAATGGGCGAGGGAGCAGCGCAAGCTGGCTGTGATGGGCCCTGATTTGGACCGGAAAGAGCAGGTTCGTGCCGGTCACTACGGTCCCCGGGACTCGGCAGGTTGGGGATATGTTCTGAATGTGAACCACGAGAGGGGGTTTGGCTTCATCCATGACCCCAGCCGAATCTCCGATCTGTTCTTCAATCGGAGGGACGTGGAGTCACACTTGAGGAAGGGGCACCCTGCTAGAAACCTACATCCAGGAGAGCATGTAACCTTTACTAGACATGAAGGACTGAGAGGCTGGTACACCATGAATATCAGACGGATCCCAGAGGATCTCATCGAGACCTACAGGCAAAAACCGCCTACTGCCCCTCCAACCACAGTCATAAAGCAAACCGCGTTTGTACCTGTCCCCACAAGCCAAGCTGGATCAACAATAGCCCTGCAGCCAAGAGTACAGAAAGCTACAAATTTGACTCCGATGGAAGAGGATTACCTGCGGGCTGCCAACGCGTTTTTCTCCCCTGGAAGCAGTTCCAGTGACCAGTTTCCAGAAATCCCAGGAGGAGACCACCACTAGCAATCTCAAGCAAAAATAACTCTCGTTACCCAGGAGGGTATTTGCACCGTTGTGCCTTTTGTTTCCTATTTTGATCATCATGGTTTAGTTTTGTTTTTCCAGTTGTTGCCCAGTTACATTGGCAGCCTTCACATTTGAACTGTGGAGATCATGAACACTGAATGATCCAGAACTGCAACTTGTACATAGTTTGCACCACTTTAGGTGGTCTCTCTTGGTTTTACATAGGACTCTCTTCCTGAAGGAAGAATTACCTCATCATAGGGACATTTCCAGACATGTTGGCCAGACCAGTGTCTACTCTTTGCACTTATTGATAATGGTTAACATATTTTTGAAACAGAAAGCTAGAAAGTGATAATGTTTAATGACAGATTTTATAGGGTATAATTGAGAAAGGAACACAGTGAATGCTTTACAAATGTAGAATTATAGTAAATGGTATACTAAGAATTAAAAATGTGAATAAAGAGTTGAAGTTACAGGTGATGAACCAGACACCAGTGGTTGTCATGTAAGGAAGAAAGAAGCAAAATGTGTAAATTAACAGAAAAGAGATGTGTTGCTAGAAAATGTGAATTGATGTTGGATATTGAGTTTGCTTCCATAGCACTTTAAATTAGGTAGCATAATTTTGAATTTAGATAGCTAGTTAAAACTGTTTGCAACGTTCAAGAAACCGTGCCTCCCACATTGGGAAGTTAGTATAAGAAATGTTTATTCAGCATTGCAAAAATTTTGCATGTTCCTGTATTGTCAACTTTGTTTACCTTGCAGCCCGCGGACGTGCTGTGTTTAACGGGGGGGAATGTGGCGCCCCTGAGGGTTCAGTTGCCACAGAGGTACTGCACCTCCTCCTGAGGTGTGTTACCCCACCATCCAGGTAAGTTGGAGGCTCCTGACCACATTCCAACACCTGCATCCATCATCACAAATTAGTGTAGCAAAGCCACATTGCGGCTCCCTGCTTGGAGTGTAGCAGAGCACCTTTGGTGGCTCCCTGCTTGGAACACGAAACGTGCTGGAAGGCGGGTGGAGTTAGAATCCATAAAAGAGTGGGAAGGGTTAGGAGTTCAGTTCAGTTCAATTCAGTTGAGAGTTGAATTGAGAGTGGAGGAGAGGAGATCCCTGGGAGAGGGATGGAAGAAGGAGGTGCTGCAGCAGATCCCAGTGACCTGGGTCTGCTGGCACGGGAAAGGAAAGAAAGAGACAGACATTGAAGAGAATCCTGATCTTCCATAAGAAGGAAAAGACTAGTACGGAACGTAGGAGTAAAAGGGAACAGAGGACGTGGGTTAGAAGAGAACCCTGCCTAGAAGTTCTAAGCGCAAGGCCGGGGCCCGGTCCCCGAGGTTGTATGGATACTAAGAGTCCTACAGCAGACACAGGTGGAGTAGTGGGCTGTAAATGCACTACTCCCATCTAAGACTTGGGGGCACAACAGCAACTTGGATAGTGAGCCGGGACTTAGGAGTAAGGAGTCCCCGAAGCAGGCTACAGCTGTCTGCTGTACAAGTATAGTTCTTGGGAACATCTGATAGGAGGAACTCCAGTGTAACTCAGTACTGGGAGTACTTCACTCAAAGGCGCTATAGAGGAGACGTTCAGAAAGGCACATGTTGGCGGAGTGTTGGAAGGGAGCATTCCATCTTGCCTGGAGGTTGACTGATCCCCTGGCCGGGAGGACACAGCGTGGAGGCAGGCACCTGTTTGTACAACAGACTGTGAGTAAAGCTTTGGAACTACAGGCCCTTGTGTCCTCTTCTCATTCCGGCACCAACATCCCCAACACTGCTACATCGCTGCACCATTCGCGTCTCCCAACTATCATCTCCTTTACACTGCCCTGGGACTACAGCTCCACCTGTGGGGAGCTTCAACATCTTTGCTGCACCACACCACCAGTCCCAGAGGATCTGCATGCAGCGTTGGCTTAACATCTCAATTGCCGAACACCACAGGTGGCATCACGAACTATTCATTTAATCCACTACATTTCACCGTTCAATCTCCCCTATTAATTGGGCGCCCAGGGCCATGGACCGGGTCACCGCTGCCGTGACACATCCCGCTGAGACCGGCCCGGTACCGAGTACCCCACAGCCCTGGGAGGGCGACCCAGAAGTGTGATAGCAGCCTTAAACAGTAAATAGAAAAAATAATAAATTTGAGTTGATACCTTTCAATGGCTAACTGAAAAGATGGTAGCAAATTGTGAGATTTTGAGACTTCTCAGGTCCCTTCATCAGGCCTTAGGAGGTGTCTTTTCAGGTGTATTATGCCCAGAAACCACTTGAAAAAGTGCGGCTAAAGCGCTCTGAAAAAAGAAATATAATATGCAGCAAATGTCAATACAACATTGTTCCATCTTATGTCACTTCTTTCAAATGTTTCAGGGTTCAGAAACACTGAAGTGGTTAACAGAAGTGACATGCTCTATTTCAGAGTGAAAGCAATGAAGTTTGGACCTCGTTAGGTTAAACAATGATTTTCAGAAGCGTACATTTATATTGAGCCTCTTTTTCCTGTAAAAAAATGTAACGGTGTCTTATATTTGGAAACATCCAGATGGCTTTAAAAACATGTTTTCAACTTGGTACACATTTGCTGTTTCACTGCTTACCAAAAATGTGTAGAGCTTCTTATAATTTGCATTTTTCTTTCATATAAGCAGATGAATGTGCAGTATAGCCAATATAAAACATTTATTAATCTAAACAAACTTATCTAGCATGTGGTCGCTATATCACGTAATGACATTTGTATTACATGGATGACCATTCATTGTAAATTGGATGCCAGACACATCGCACCATGACACAAACAGCAGTTTGCTACTCATCCAATGTTATCAGGTTGTCTCTGATGAAACAGCCTCTTTGTCAGTTTTATTTTGCACCAAACACAATGTGTGAGAATTTCAAATTAAAATGAACCAGAATTTAGTTTTGGCTTTTTTTTTTTTTAGCTTAAAATGAGGTCTAAAAAAACATTATTTTTAGTTATTTGGATTAACTAGTGCAATAAATGTATCTTACAGCATAAGCCATTTGGTGTATTACAACACTATCTAGTCTAGGTTTATGCTGTCTAGCTTGTACACAGGGTTTAAAAATCTAATTCCTGACCAGGTTACTTTAACTATTATAAGGTATGCAGAACTAATACGAGGGGCGTTCATTACAGATTTCCCCTGTTCCACTTCTATTTATCACAGGACATTGAAGCTGCACGTGTAATAATATAAGTCTCTATAGGTTACGTGACAATTTGCAACTCAGAACTGATAACGGTCCTGATTTTACAGGTGTATGTATGTAGCAAAATATATTAAGCTAATATTTACAGTTGTGGCCAAAAGTATTGACACCCCTGCAATTTTGTCAGATAATACTCAGTTTCTTCCTGAAAATTAGTGCAAACACAAATTCTTTGTTATTATTATCTTCATTTAATTTGTCTTAAATGAAAAAACACAAAAAGAATTGTCCTAAAGCCAAATTGGATATAATTCCACACCAAACATAAAAAAGAGGGTGGACAAAAGTATTGGCACTGGTAGAAAAATCATGTGATGCTTCTCTAATTTGTGTAATTAACAGCACCTGTAACTTACCTGTGGCACCTAACAGGTGTTGGCAATAACTAAATCACACTTGTAGCCAGTTGACATGGATTAAAGTTGACTCAACTTCTGTCCTGTGTCCTTGTGTGTACCACATTGAGCATGGAGAAAAGAAAGAAGACCAAAGAACTGTCTGAGGACTTGAGAAACCAAATTGTGAGGAAGCATGAGCAATCTCAAGGCTACAAGTCCATCTCCAAAGTCCTGAATGTTCCCGTGTCTACCGTGCGCAGTGTCATCAAGAAGTTTAAAGCCCATGGCACTGTGGCTAACCTCCCTAGGTGTGGACGGAAAAGAAAAATTGACAAGAGATTTCAATGCAAAATTGTGCGGATGTTGGATAAAGAACCTCGACTAACATCCAAACAAGTTCAAGCTGCCCTGCAGTCCGAGGATACAACAGTGTCAACCCGTACTATCCGTCAGCGTCTGAATGAAAAGGCACTGTATGTTGGAGACCCAGGAAGACCCCATTTCTTACCCCGAGACAAAAAAGCTAGGCTGGAGTTTGCCAAAACTTACCTGAAAAAGCCTAAAACGTTTTGGAAGAATGTTCTCTGGTCAGATGAGACAAAAGTAGAGCTTTTTGGGCAAAGGCATCAACATAGAGTTTACAGGAGACAAAAAGAGGCATTCAAAGAAAAAAACACGGTCCCTACAGTCAAACATGGCGGAGGTTCCCTGATGTTTTGGGGTTGCTTTGCTGCCTCTGGCACTGGACTGCTTGACTGTGTGCATGGCATTATGAAGTCTGAAGACTACCAACAAATTTTGCAGCATAATGTAGGGCCCAGTGTGAGAAAGCTGGGTCTCCCTCAGAGGTCATGGGTCTTCCAGCAGGACAATGACCCAAAACAGACTTCAAAAAGCACTAGAAAATGGTTTGAGAGAAAGCACTGGAGACTTCTAAGGTGGCCAGCAATGAGTCCAGACCGGAATCCCATAGAACACCTGTGGAGAGATCTAAAAATGGCAGTTTGGAGAAGGCACCCTTCTAATATCAGGAACCTGGAGCAGTTTGCCAAAGAAGAATGGTCTAAAATTCCAGCAGAGCATTGTAAGAAACTCATTGATGGTTACCGGAAGCGGTTGGTCACAGTTATTTTGGCTAAAGGTTGTGCAACCAAGTATTAGGCTGAGGGTGCCAATACTTTTGTCTGGCCCATTTTTTGAGTTTTGTGTGAAATGATCAATGTTTTGCTTTTTGCTTCATTCTCTTTTGTGTTTTTTCATTTAAGACAAATTAAATGAAGATAATAATACCAAAGAATTTGTGATTGCAATCATTTTCAGGAAGAAACAGTATTATCTGACAAAATTGCAGGGGTGTCAATACTTTTGGCCACAACTGTATTTACTGTGATAAAGCCTTACATTTACAGTACTTGGTCCTGGGCTTTAAACCTGTACCATTGTAAATTTACATCAAGGATTAAAGCTCCTGCTGGTTTAATCTAGCAGGGTTAGGTTGGGTCTCTGGATGTCAGACACAGATTTTATATGGTTTATTGCCACTTCTGCCTTGTTGTTTGCCGACTATATAGTGCTTAATGAGTGCTACGTAATGAGTAGCAAGGCAGTGCTGATGCTGCTATTAATCCCGGTGATGCCTGGCATAAAGAGCTGCTGGATCGTAGCCTATACAAATTAGCTTTGTCACTGTAGTGTTCTGCTTTCCCCTGTAACTGGGGGTTCTACGGATGCCTCAGTTACAGAGGATAAATGAGAAATAAACAGAAAATATAAATACATAATTTCCTGGAGATCTATTATAATCTGTTGAGATAAAAATTGTGTAGATAGTTTAATTTAAGTAATTCTGTAGAAAGCTATCCTCGGTTTCCTGCCCAGCATATACTTTATGATGCAGGTTTTGTGATGATGTAATTGCAAGATTTAATGGGACCCTAATTCGAAAAGGTAAGTGCGCTCACATAAGCAGCGCTGAGCAGGAATTTTATTTTATTGTTCTGTTTAGAGGGGCGGAATCTGCAACTATTGGTAATACCGTGCATTTCTATATATAATTGCTATATATAATTGCTGGGAGAGTTCTACTAGTACAACCTCTTCTCAGTCTGAATGTTTCCATCATTAAAATCAAAAGAACTATACTCGCCTCTCGGCGTCGTTTCAGCTGTGTTGGCACTCGTGTTCCTGGGTTTCACGTGAGGTTGCTATGTCACGTGAACCTGGCACACAACCAGTGCTGGCGTCACTGTCTGCTCTTTCAGACATACAGTTGTACTCAAAAGATTACATACCCTGGCAGAATTTTTACTTTCTTGACCCTTTTTTCAGAGAATATGAATGATAACACCAAAACTTTTCTCCACTCACGGTTAGTGGTTGGGTGAAGCCATTTATTGTCAAACTAATGGGTTTTCTTGTTTTCTCTTTTTAAATCAGAATGACAACCCAAAACATCCAAATGACCCTGATCAAAAGTTTGCATACCCCATTTCTTAATACTGTGTATTGCCCCCTCTAACATCAATGACAGCTTGAAGTCTTTTGTGGTAGTTGTGGATAAGATTCTTCATGTTGTCAGATGGTAAAGCTGCCCACTCTTCTTGGAAAAAAGCCTCCAGTGGCTGTAAATTCCTGGGCTGTCTAGCGTGAATTGCATGCTTCAGATCTCCCCAGAGTGGCTCAATGATATTAAGGTCAGGAGACTGAGATGGCCACTCCAGAACCTTCACTTTGTTCTGCTGTAGCCAATGACAGGTCGACTTGGCCTTGTGTCTTGAATCGTCATATTGTCATGTTGTAACGTCCAAGTACATCCCATGCGCAGCTTCTGGGCTGATGATTGCAAATTTGCCTCCAGTATTTTCTGATAATGTGTTGTATTCACCTTTCCTTCCACTTTGAACAAGTTTCCTGTTCCTATGTAGCTCACACATCCCCAAAACATCAGCGATCCACCTCCGTGCTTTACTGTAGGAATGGTGTTCCTTTCATCATAGGCATAGTAACATAGTTAGCAAGGCCATCCAGTTCAGCCTATATGCCGTCAGAATAAATCTCCAGATCTACATCCTTCTAAAGAACCTAATAACTGTAAGATACAATAGTGTTATGCTCCAGGAAGACATCCAGGCCTCTCTTGAACCCCTTAACTGAGTTTGTCATCACCACCTCCTCCAGCAAGGAATTCCAGATTCTCACTGCTCTAACAGTAAATAATCCTCTTCTATGTTGGGGGAAAAACCTTCTCTCCTCCAGACGAAGATTATGCCCCCTTGTGACAGTCACCTTCCTTGGTATAAACAGATCCTCAGAGAGATATTTGGCCTTGTTGACCTCTCTCCAAATGTAACATTTATGGCTGTAGCCAAAAAGTTCAATTTTGGTCTCATCACTCCAAATTACCTTGTTCCAGAAGTTTTGAGGCTTGTCTCTGTGCTGTTTTGCGTATTGTAGGAGAGATACTTTGTGTCATTTGCGCAATAGTGGCTTTCTTCTGGAAACTCAACAATGCAGCCCATTTTTCTTCAAGTGCCTACTTATTGTGCATCTTGAAACAGCCACACTGTTGGTTTTCAGAGAGTCCAGTATTTCAGCTAATGTTATTGGTGGGTTTTTCTTTGAATCCCGAACAATTTTCCTGGCAGTTATGGACGAAATTTTTGTTAGTCTGCCTGACCGTGGTTTTGCTTTTACAGAGCCCCTGATTTCCATTTGTTAATCACTAGAGTTGAGCGACTTTGGTCAGATCGGGTTTCATGAAACAAAATTTGAGTCGGATGAAACTGGTCCGACTAGGGCAAAAAAAGTCGGAGTTTCGTCCGAAACCCGACCCCAATGCAAGTCAATAGGGAATAAAATCACAGTTTGAATGCTGCTGACTGACATTATCAAATCCTTGGATATCTTTTTATATCCCTTTCCTTTTTTATATAGTTCAACTACCTTTTCCCGTAGATCCGTTGACAATTCTTTTGCTTTCCTCATCACTCACAATCCAAAAACATCAGTGGCTAGATGAAAGATGCAAAAGTCTGTCTGGAACCCAGAAACTCACTCAACTTTTATGCATACACACTGATTACAAGCAAACAGGTCACAGGTGAGGATGTTACCTTTAGTAGTCATTCAAACCCATTTATGTCAACTTCTGTGCAAGTTATCAGGCCAAAATTTCAGGGTATGTGAACTTTTGATCAGGGTCATTTGAATGTTTTGGCTTGTCATTATGATTTAAAAAGAGAAAGCACAGTAGTTTGACAATAAATGGCTTCACCCAACCACTAACCATGAGTGGAGAAAAAGGTTTGGTGTTATCATTCATATTCTCTGAAAAAAAGGCCAAGAAAGCAAAAATTCTGTGGGGGTATGTAAACTTTTTAGCACGACTGTATAAGTAATCAAGAGGAGGTGAGAGCTGCTGCAGGGGTGGACACCATTCTTCTAGGGAATCTTCATACAGTAAGAGTATACAGTCATATGTTAAAGTTTGGGCACCCCTATTAATGTTAACCTTTTTTCTTTATAACAATTTTGGTTTTTGCAACAGCTATTTCAGTTTCATATATCTAATAACTGATGGACTCAGTTATATTTCTGGATTCAAATGAGGTTTATTGTACTAACAGAAAATGTGCAATCTGCATTTAAACAAAATTTGACCAGTGCAAAAGTATGGGCACCCTTATCATTTTCTTGATTTGATCACTCCTAACTACTTTTTACTGACTTCCGGAAGCACTAAATTGGTTTTGTAACGTAACCTCATTGAGCTTTGAACTTCATAGCCAGGTGTATCAAATCATGAGAAAAGGTATTTAAGGTGGCCACTTGCAAGTAGTTCTCCTATTTGATTCTCCTATGAAGAGTGGCATCATGGGCTCCTCAAAACAGCTCTCAAATGATCTGAAAACAAAGATTATTCAACATAGCTTTCCAGGGGAAGGATACAAAAAGTTGTCTCAGAGATTTAACCTGTCAGTTTCCACTGTGAGGAGCATAGTAAGGAAATGGAAGAACACAGATACAGTTCTTGTTAAGCCCAGAAGTGGCAGGCCAAGAAAAATATCAGAAAGGCAGAGAAGAAGAATGGTGAGAACAGTCAAGGACAATCCACAGACCACCTCCAAAGACCTGCAGCATCATCTTCCTGCAGATGGTGTCACTGTGCATCGGTCAACAATACAGCGCACTTTGCACAAGGAGAAGCTGTATGGGAGAGTGATGCGAAAGAAGCCGTTTCTGCAAGCACGTCACAAACAGAGTCACCTGAGGTATGCAAAAGCACATTTGGACAAGCCAGTTACATTTTGGAAGAAGGTCCTGTGGACTGATGAAGCAAAGATTGAGTTGTTTGGTCATACAAAAAGGCGTTATGCATGGAGGCTAAAAAACACAGCATTCCAAGAAAAACACTTGCTACCCACAATAAAATTTGGTGGAGGTTCCATCATGCTTTGGGGCTGTGTGGCCAATGCCGGCACCGGGAATCTTGTTAAAGTTGAGGGTCGCATGGATTCAACTCAGTATCAGCAGATTCTTGACAATAATGTGCATGAATCAGTGACGAAGTTGAAGTTACGCAGGGGATGGATATTTCAGCAAGACAATGATCCAAAACACAGCTCCAAATCTACTCAGGCATTCATGCAGAGCAACAATTACAATGTTCTGGAATGGCCATCCCAGTTCCCAGACCTGAATATCATTGAACATCTGTGGGATGATTTGAAGCTGGCTGTCCATGCTCGGCGACCATCAAACTTAACTGAACTGGAATTGTTTTGTAAACAGGAATGGTCACAAATACCCTCATCCAGGATCCAGTAACTCATTAATAGCTACAGGAAGCGACTAGAGGCTGTTACTTTTGCAAAAGGAGGATCTACGAAATATTAATGTCACTTTTATGTTGAGGTGCCCATACTTTTGCACCGGTCAAATTTTGTTTAAATGCAGATTGCACATTTTCTGTTAGTACAATAAACCTCATTTGAATCCAGAAATATAACCGAGTCCATCAGTTATTAGATATATGAAACTGAAATAGCTGTTGCAAAAACCAAAATTGTTATAAAGAAAAAAGGTTAACATTAATAGGGGTGCCCAAACTTTACCATATGACTGTATATTCTTATGCCTTATAAATATGTGTTTGTAATATATGATATGTAATTTAATGTTAAAGGACGTTGCCTCTCTGGGATTATGATATCCTTACTAATATGTGTGCTTGCTCCTTTTCCACATATAATTTTTATGCTTACCATGGACTCTTTGGTCACTTTTTTCCTCTTTTTAGTGCCCTAATGGTCCCTACTGGTCCAACCATTAATTTGTCCGTATACATACATACAGTGTCTCGCAAAAATACTCATTCCCCTTGGCTTTTTACCTATTTTCTTATATTACAATCTGTGTTTAAATATTTTTGTGATTTGATTTGTTTGTGATGCATCAGCATTAAATAGTCTAAGTTGGTTAAGTGAGAAAAATATAGGCATAAATGAAATTTATGGGATCAAATACGTAAAAATTGGGATGTGCATATGTATTCACCCCTTTTGCTATGAAGCCCCTAAAAATTTCTGTTGCAAGTAATTACCTTCATAAGTCACATGCTTAGTGAAAGGAAGTCCACCTGTGTGCAATCTAAGTGTCACATGGTCTGTCAGTATATATTCACCTTTTCTGAAAGGCCACAGAAGCTGCAACACCATTAAGCAAAAGGCACCACTAACCAAACAACACCATGAAGACCAAGGAAATCTCCAAACAAGTTAAGGACAAAGTTGTAGAAGTCGTAGTTGGGTTATAAAAAAAATATCACAATCTCTGATGATCCCCCGGAGTGGCATCAAACCCATTATCATCAAATAGAAAGAACATGGTACCATATCAAACTTGCCACAAGAGGGCCGTCCACCAAAACTGTCAGCTTGGGCAAGGAGGACATTAATCAGAGAGGCAGCTCAGAAACCAAAGGAAACTCTGAAGGAGCTGCAGAGACTCCCCAAATATATGGAGGAAGGTGCTGTAATCAGATGAGACCAAAATTTAACTTTTTGGCCACCAGGGTAAATGCTATATCTGGCATAAAACCAACACAACTCATTACCCCAAGAACTCCATCCTCACAGTGAAACATGATGTTGGCAGCATAATCCTGTGGGGATGGTTTTTGACAGCATGGATAGGAAAAATGGTCCGAGTCGAGGGAAGATGGATGGTGTGAAATGCAGGGATATTCTTGAGCAAAACCTGTTTCAGTCTGTCAGTGATTTGAGACTGGGACGGAGGTTCACCTTCCAACAAGACAATTAACCCAAGCATTCTGCTAAAGTAACACTCGAGTGGTTTAAGGGGAAATGTGTAAATGTTTTGGAGTGGCCTAGTCAAAGCACAGATCTTAATCCAATTGAGAATCTGTGGTCAGACTTGAAGATTGCTGTTCCCCAAAGGAAATCATTTAACTTGAAGAAGCTGGAGCCGTTTTGCCTTGAGGAATGGGCTAAAATCACAGTGGCAAGATGTGAAAAGCTCATAGAGACTTATCCAAAGCAACTTGCAGCTGTAATTACCCCAAAAGGAGGCTCTACAAAGTACTGACTTTAGGGAGGTGAATAATTATGCAAACTGAGGTTTTCAGTTATTTTCTCTATTTATTGTTTGCTTCACAATAAAAGGAAAACCTAATGTTCACAGTTGTAGGCATGCTCTTTACAAGAACCGATGCAAGCATTCAAAAAAATAAAGAAATTCCCAGTTGTGAGGTTGCAAATCTTGAAAAATGCCAAGGGGGGGAGGAACGAGCGAACACAAGCCACTGTATTTGAAATTACCAACAATAGCATAACTGAAATTTAATTGATATGTGGTGTTTTCTTCTGTTTCTTATACTGCATGGTGAAATCCTCCAAGCATACAGTGGGGAAAAAAAGTATTTAGTCAGTCAGCAATAGTGCAAGTTCCACCACTTAAAAAGATGAGAGGCGTCTGTAATTTACATCATAGGTAGACCTCAACTATGGGAGACAAACTGGGAAAAAAAAATCCAGAAAATCACATTGTCTGTTTTTTTTTCATTTTATTTGCATATTATGGTGGAAAATAAGTATTTGGTCAGAAACAAAGTTTCATCTCAATACTTTGTGATATATCCTTTGTTGGCAATGACAGAGGTCAAACGTTTTCTGTAAGTCTTCACAAGGTTGCCACACACTGTTGTTGGTATGTTGGCCCATTCCTCCATGCAGATCTCCTCTAGAGCAGTGATGTTTTTGGCTTTTCGCTTGGCAACACGGACTTTCAACTCCCTCCAAAGGTTTTCTATAGGGTTGAGATCTGGAGACTGGCTAGGCCACTCCAGGACCTTGAAATGCTTCTTACGAAGCCACTCCTTCATTGCCCTGGCGGTGTGCTTTGGATCATTGTCATGTTGAAAGACCCAGCCACGTTTCATCTTCAATGCCCTTGCTGATGGAAGGAGGTTTGCACTCAAAATCTCACGATACATGGCCCCATTCATTCTTTCATGTACCCGGATCAGTCGTCCTGGCCCCTTTGCAGAGAAACAGCCCCAAAGCATGATGTTTCCACCACCATGCTTTACAGTAGGTATGGTGTTTGATGGATGCAACTCAGTATTCTTTTTCCTCCAAACACGACAAGTTGTGTTTCTACCAAACAGTTCCAGTTTGGTTTCATCAGACCATAGGACATTCTCCCAAAACTCCTCTGGATCATCCAAATGCTCTCTAGCAAAATTCAGACGGGCCCGGACATGTACAGGCTTAAGCAGTGGGACACGTCTGGCACTGCAGGATCTGAGTCCATGGTGGCGTAGTGTGTTACTTATGGTAGGCCTTGTTACGTTGGTCCCAGCTCTCTGCAGTTCATTCACTAGGTCCCCCCGCGTGGTTCTGGGATTTTTGCTCACCGTTCTTGTGATCATTCTGACCCCATGGGGTGGGATTTTGCGTGGAGCACCAGATCGAGGGAGATTATCAGTGGTCTTGTATGTCTTCCATTTTCTAATTATTGCTCCCACAGTTGATTTCTTCACTCCAAGCTGGTTGGCTATTGCAGATTCAGTCTTCCCAGCCTGGTGCAGGGCTACAATTTTGTTTCTGGTGTCCTTTGACAGCTCTTTGGTCTTCACCATAGTGGAGTTTGGAGTCAGACTGTTTGAGGGTGTGCACAGGTGTCTTTTTATACTGATAACAAGTTTAAACAGGTGCCATTACTACAGGTAATGAGTGGAGGAAAGAGGAGACTCTTAAAGAAGAAGTTACAGGTGTGTGAGAGCCAGAAATCTTGATTGCTTGTTTCTGACCAAATACTTATTTTCCACCATAATATGCAAATAAAATGAAAAAAACAGACAATGTGATTTTCTGGATTTTTTTTTCTCAGTTTGTCTCCCATAGTTGAGGTCTACCTATGATGTAAATTACAGACGCCTCTCATCTTTTTAAGTGGTGGAACTTGCACTATTGCTGACTGACTAAATACTTTTTTTCCCCACTGTATGTACAGGACTGAGCAACAATTGCCAGAAATGTTTAGATGCTGTTATTGCTGCACAAAATCTGACAAAGGCATATCATTGGTGCAACCTGTGCAACCACTCAAGGGTCCAGGAGGTAATAGGGCCCATTTTTACATCCAAATCAGGTGAAATTGTGCATTATGATGAGTTATTGGACAGAAAAGAGTGCATATATTGTTGTTGCACAGGGCCCTGTTCTGTCTGTGTCTGCCAATGCTTTAAATGGTGAAAGCAAAGTTTTACACACAGACATGTGAAATGGGATCATTTTCCTCATTTAAAAAATTACAAAGTCTATTTTTGACTCATTTATTTAATTCTCTGTATCTACTTTTAGAATTTTTTTACATTGTTACAGATCAAGTTTATGCAGAAATTTGGAAAATTTGGAAAGGTTCTCAAACTTTCTGCACCAATGTATTGTTTGAATTAGATTTTTATGTCATTGGGCTAATATTACACTCCTATTTCCTGTCCTTTTCAGCAGTCTCTTAGACATAAGCAGCAATATAGTGACCCTGATCCTATTTACTTGTATACAAGTATTTTCTGACCATTTTCTGATCCAAGAAATAGGTCATTAAGGAGAGATGGGATGGACCCTTGTGTTATCTAGTGACAAAGAAGAGTAAACTTTTATTGCAATTCAGCCTGTGATTATAATGAGATGACTGCTGAAAAGTGGTCAGTGTGAAATTTGCAGAAAACATTAGCAAAATTTGTAAAAAAAAAATAATTAATTTTAAATATGATATTTAAAACCTTACCTGGGTTTAAAGCACTAATTCTGTTCATCAAGGTCAAGCAATGACACTGCTTTTCAAAAACATTGGAATATAAATGCACATTACTCACTAAGGATGACTTTGAAAAAAATTCTGGTTTGAATGTCCTTGTTCATTAAATATATGCATATGTTGATGTGTGCAATTTTCTTGTGCCTCATGTATGAAACTTTTAGTATCTCTGTATTCACAGTACATGGTATTAGCACACTACATACGAAAATGTGGAAGCTGAAGTTTGTATGCAAACATCACACTTCAAGCACAGCACAGATGTAGAACCCTGTGTCACAACACTGTTCTAGGATATTCCAGGACTAAGGGCTCCTTCCCTATCCACAAAAATAGGGGTGACTGTTATGAATGAGTCACCGAGGAGGAAAAAACAAAAAGCAAGCTAAGCCCAGAAAACCGGAGAGGTTGGTAACTAGCGGATTGCAGACCCCTGATCCTATCCACAACAACTAGCAGTAGCCGTGGAGCGTGCCTACGGTGGTCCTAGACGCCACATCACGGCCGGAGAACTAAATAAGCCTAAAGAAAGAAAGGGGAAATCTAAACTGCCCCAGAGCAGACCCCAAAGCAGTAGACAGCCCCCAACATGTATTGTCGGTGAAACAAGATGAAAACACAGACACAGGTAGAAAGATAGGCTGAGCAAACGATGGGGCCCTCATTAACTAGAAAGGACAGGAAAGAAAAGCTGCTATCTGCAATCACGCAAAAAACCCTGCCAAAAAGAATGTCCAACACGTCTGATGGAAAAAGGCCCTGAAGTCGCTAGACTTCAAATCACTATATCAGCACTCAGGTATATTCTGAAGACAGAGCAAAAGAGATCAACTGATCAGAGACAAAATGGGGATTCCGCCCAGTCCCAGCCATGGCTGGCTGAACACAAAAACTAAGTAAACCAGACAAAAACTCATATGAACAATAGCAAAGAAAGCTTAGCTTTAGGAAGGCAGGAACCAAATTGGAAACCAGGAGCCACAGTCAGGAAAAATCACCAGCAAGAAACTAGGGAGTCGGCTGCCTTAAATCCAGTCAGAAACTCCTGATGTCCAATCGCAGTCCTCTTCCTCAGGTGGCCGGTCTCTGCCATTTAGATCAGCTTCATTACCTCCCTTCACCAACAGAGGGAGTCCAGATAGAGAACTCACTACTCCTCTGTCAGCACAGCTAGCTCCTTAACCCTCACCAGAAGCCAGAGGCAAACCCGAAAATGAGCTCACAACACAACCCCCCCTTGAGGAGGGGTCACCGAACCCTCATCCACGCTACCGGGCCAATCAGGATGGGCCCAATGAAAAGCACGAACCAATCTATCGGCATGAATATCAGAGGCAGAGACCCAAGAATTGTCCTCCTGGCCATAACCCTTCCACTTGACCAAATACTGGAGTCTCCGTCTAGCCAGACGAGAATCCAGTATTTTCTCTACCTCATATTCCACATTACCTTCAACCAACACAGGGTCAGGAGGTGCAGCCATAGGAACTACTGGCTCAACATATCTCTTCAACAGCGACTTATGAAACACGTTATGGATCTTAAACGTAACAGGAAGAGCCAATCGAAAAGAATCCGGATTAAGAATCTCCAAAATCTTGTAAGGTCCAATAAATCTTGGCTTGAACTTTGGAGAAGCCACCTTCATAGAGATATTCTTTGATGACAACCAAACCATATCGCCCACTTTAAACCGGGGACCAATGGTCCTATGCCGGTTAGAAAACCGCTGGGCCTTTTCCTGGGAGAGAGACAACTTATCCACTACTTGGTCCCAAATCTGCTGCATTCTCTCTACCACAGTGTCAACACCTGGGCAGGCTGAAGATTCCACTTGCCCTGAAGAAAATCGAGGATGAAACCCAAAGTTACAGAAAAAGGGCAACATCAAGGTGGCAGAACTAGCTCTATTATTTAAAGCGAATTCGTCCAAGGGCAAAAATGAAACCCAATCATCCTGATCAGCAGATATAAAACATCTCACATAGGACTCCAAAGTCTGGTTTGTTCATTCCG
Source organism: Dendrobates tinctorius (assembly GCF_039654945.1). Classification (NCBI taxonomy): domain Eukaryota; kingdom Metazoa; phylum Chordata; class Amphibia; order Anura; family Dendrobatidae; genus Dendrobates; species Dendrobates tinctorius. The sequence goes on along the minus strand of NW_027361672.1, from coordinate 42,007,757 downwards.
TCTGCCCATTGGTCTGAGGGTGAAACGCAGAGAAGAAGGACAACTGAATTCCCAGCATGGAACAAAAGGCTTTCCAGAATCTGGAAACAAACTGAACTCCTCTGTCCGATACAATGTTCTCAGGAATCCCATGCAACCAAACCACCTGTTGTAAAAACAAGGGTACTAACTCTGAGGAAGATGGTAACTTTGGGAGTGGTACAAGATGGACCATCTTAGAGAATCTATCACAAATCACCCAGATAACAGTCATTCTCTGAGAGACAGGACGATCAGAAATACAGTCATATGTTAAAGTTTGGACACCCCTATTAATGTTAACCTTTTTTCTTTATAACAATTTTGGTTTTAGCAACAGCTATTTCAGTTTCATATATTTAATAACTGATGGACTCAGTTATATTTCTGGATTCAAATGAGGTTTATTGTACTAACAAAAAATGTGCAATCTGCATTTAAACAAAATTTGACCGGTGCAAAAGTATGGGCAGCCTTATCATTTTCCTGATTTGAACACTCCTAACTACTTTTTACTGACTTCCTGAAGCACTAAATTGGTTTTGTAACCTCATTGAGCTTTGAACTTCATAGCCAGGTGTATCAAATCATGAGAAAAGTTATTTAAGGTGGCCACTTGCAAGTAGTTCTCCTATTTGATTCTCGTATGAAGAGTGGCATCATGGGCTCCTCAAAACAACTCTCAAATGATCTGAAAACAAAGATTATTCAACATAGCTTTTCAGGGGAAGGATACAAAAAGTTGTCTCAGAGATTTAACCTGTCAGTTTCCACTGTGAGGAACATAGTAAGTCCTCTTCCTCTCTGAAGAGACAATTTGCATAATGAACATAGTAAGGAAATGGAAGAACACAGGTACAGTTCTTGTTAAGCCCAGAAGTGGCAGGCCAAGAAAAATATCAGAAAGGCAGAGAAGAAGAATGGTGAGAAAAGTCAAGGACAATCCACAGACCACCTCCAAAGACCTGCAGCATCATCTTGCTGCAGATGGTGTCACTGTGCATCGGTCAACAATACAGCGCACTTTGCACAAGGAGAAGCTGTATGGGAGAGTGATGCGAAAGAAGCCATTTCTGCTAGCACGCCACAAACAGAGTCGCCTGAGGTATGCAAAAGCACATTTGGACAAGCCAGTTGCATTTTGGAAGAAGGTCCTGTGGACTGATGAAACAAAGATTGCGTTGTTTGGTCATACAAAAAGGCGTTATGCATGGAGGCTAAAAAACACAGCATTCCAAGAAAAACACTTGCTACCCACAGTAAAATTTGGTGGAGGTTCCATCATGCTTTGGGGCTGTGTGGCCAATGCCGGCACCGGGAATCTTGTTAAAGTTGAGGGTCGCATGGATTCAACTCAGTATCAGCAGATTCTTGACAATAATGTGCAAGAATCAGTGACGAAGTTGAAGTTACGCAGGGGATGGATATTTCAGCAAGACAATGATCCAAAACGCCGCTCCAAATTACTCAGGCATTCATGCAGAGGAACAATTAATAATAATAATAATAATAATAAATTTTATTTTTAAAGCGCCGACATATTCCGCAGCACTTTACATTTCAGAGGGGATTTGTACAGACAATAGACATTACAGCATAACAATAATCACATACAGTAGATTATAGCAAATACCAAGAGGAAAGAGGGCCCTGCTCGCAAGCTTACAGTCTATGAGGAAAGAGGTAGACACGAAAGGTGGGTGGTAACAGTTGCCCTGATTGTATGGACCAGCCATAATGTTAGGTGTGTGACAGTACGGACACAGAGGGCTAATGGATGCATAAAGCATGTGGGAGAATGATGCGGGGAACCTGGTTATGGTAAGACTTTTGGCTCTGCCACACAGGGATAGATTAGGTTAATGTGTTGAGGCGATAGGCCAGTCTGAATAAATGCGTTTTCAGGACACGCTTAAAATTGTGGGGATTGGGGACTAATCGTATTGACCTGGGAAGTGCATTCCAAAGAATTGGCGCGGCACGTGTAAAGTCTTGGAGACGGGAGTGAGAGGTTCTGACTATTGAGGATGCTAACCTCAGGTCATCAGCAGAACGGAGGGCGCGGGTAGGGTGGTATACTGAAACAAGGGAGGAGATGTAGGGTGGTGCTGAGCCATGGAGGGCTTTGTGAGTGAGGGTAATAAGTTTATACTGAATTCTGGAGTGGATGGGTAGCCAGTGTAATGACTGGCACAAGGTAGAGGCATCGGTGTAACGATTGGTGAGGAATATGATCCTGGCTGCAGCATTCAAGACAGATTGGAGAGGGGAGAGTTTGGTAAGAGGGAGACCGATTAGAAGAGAGTTACAATAGTCGAGACGAGAATGAATAAGAGAAACAGTAAGAGTTTTTGCAGAGTCAAAGGTAAGAAAAGGTCGAATTCTAGAAATGTTTTTGAGGTGCAGATGACAAGAGCGAGCCAGTGATCGAATGTGGGGGGCAAAGGAAAGCTCGGAATCAAGTATGACCCCAAGACAGCGGGCCTGTTGCTGGGGAGTAATAGTGGAACCACACACAGAAATGGCAATGTCGGGTATAGGTACATTAGTAGAGGGAGGAAACACCAGGAGTTCAGTCTTTGACAGGTTCAGTTTCAGATATAGTGAGGACATGATATTAGACACAGCGTTTAGACAATCGCCGGTGTTTTCTAGAAAGGCTGGCGTGATGTCAGGAGAAGAAGCGTATAATTGGGTGTCATCAGCATAGAGATGGTACTGGAAACCAAATCTACTGATTGTTTGACCAATAGGGGCAGTGTACAAGGAGAAGAGGAGGGGGCCTAGAACCGATCCTTGGGGGACCCCAACAGTAAGGGGAAGATGAGAGGAGGAGGAACTGGCAAAAGATACAGTAAAGAAGCGGTCGGAGAGATAGGAGGAGAACCAGGAGAGAACGGTATCCTTGAGGCCAATGGAACGGAGCATAGTGAGGAGGAGCTGATGATCCACAGTGTCGAATGCTGCAGAGAGATCCAAGAGAATTAGCATGGAGTAGTGACCATTTGATTTAGCTGTTAGCAGATCATTAGAGACTTTAGTGAGGGCAGTTTCAGTGGAGTGTAAAGAGCGGAAACCGGATTGGAGAGGGTCGAGAAGAGAGTTTTCTGAGAGGTAGCGGATAAGACGGGAGTGGACCAGGCGTTCCAGGAGTTTAGAGATGAAGGGAAGATTAGAGACAGGTCTATAGTTAGCGGCACAGTTTTGGTCGAGGGATGGTTTTTTAAGTAGTGGATGTATGATGGCATGCTTAAATGAGGAGGGAAAAATACCAGAAGAGAGAGAGAGGTTAAATATTTTAGTTAGGTGAGGGGTGACAGCAGGGGAAAGGGACTGGAGGAGCTGTGACGGAAATGGGTCACTGGTGCAAGTTGTTGGGCGAGAAGATGCAAGGAGCCTGCTTACTTCTTCTTCTGTGACTGGTTCAAAATCAGAGAGTGAGTTCGATGCAGTGGGGGAGGGAGGACAGTGCATGGTATGAGGTGATTGGGAGATAATTTCCTGTCGGATCTGGTCAATTTTTTCTTTGAAGTAATTGGCCAGATCGTCAGCTCGGAGCTCCGTGGTTGGGGCCTGTACTCTTGGATTTAGTAGAGAATGAAAAGTGTCAAAGAGACGTTTCGGGTTATTGGACAGTGAGGTGATGAGGGTGTTGAAATAGGTTTGTTTTGAGAGGTGAAGGGCAGTGTTGTATGTTCTAAGCATAAACTTAAAATGGATGAAATCTTCGGGTAGATTGGATTTTCTCCACAGAACAATTACAATGTTCTGGAATGGCCATCCCAGTCCCCAGACTTGAATATCATTGAACATCTGTGGGATGATTTGAAGCGGGCTGTCCATGCTCGGCGACCATCAAACTTAACTGAACTGGAATTGTTTTGTAAACAGGAATGGTCACAAATACCTTCATCCAGGATCCAGGAGCTCATTAATAGCTACAGGAAGCGACTAGAGGCTGTTATTTTTGCAAAAGGAGGATCTACGAAATATTAATGTAACTTTTATGTTGAGGTGCCCATACTTTTGCACCGCTGCTCAAATTTTGTTTAAATGCAGATTGCACATTTTCTGTTAGTACTACAAACCTCATTTGAATCCAGAAATACAACTGTGTCCATCAGTTACTAGATATATGAAACTGAAATAGCTGTTGCAAAAACCAAAATTGTTATAAAGAAAAAAGGTTAACATTAATAGGGGTGCCCAAACTTTAACATATGACTGTAAAATCCATTGAAATATGGGTCTATGGCCTCTTAGGCACCGGCAAGGGCATCAACAACCCACTAGAGCGAGAACAGGGTTTAGACCGGGAACAAGTCCCACAGGACTGCACAAAATTCCTGACATCACGAGATAAGGCGGGCCACGAAAAAGACTGACTCACCAAATCTCTGGTACCAAAAATACCTGGATGACCAGCCAATGTGGAGCAATGAACTTCAGACATCACTCTCTTCCTCCACTGGTCAGGAACATACAATTTTCCCATAGGACAACGCTCAGGTTTGTCCTCCTGGAATTGTTCCAGAGCACGTCTCAAATCGGGCGAGATGGCAGAAAGAACTACCCCCTCACCTAGGATGGTAGTAGGCTTGGTCACAATAGGAGAATCAGCAAAGAAACTTCTAGAAAGGGCGTCTGCCTTAACATTCTTAGTGCCTGGTAGAAAGGAGACCACAAAATCAAAACGCGTAAAAAACAAGGCCCACCTAGCCTGTCTAGGATTCAAGCGTTTGGCCGACTCTAGGTAAATCAAATTCTTGTGGTCAGTGAGGACCACAACTTGATGTCTAGCTCCCTCCAACCAATGTCTCCACTCCTCAAATGCCCATTTCATGGCTAACAATTCCTGATTCCCCACATCATAGTTGCATTCAGATGGGGAGAACTTTCGGGAAAAGAAGGCACAGGGATTCATTTTAGACGTCACCGGGTCTTTTGGGGATAAAACAGCTCCTGCACCAATCTCTGAAGCGTCTACCTCCACCTGAAAAGGAAGTGAGACTTCAGGTTGCCGCAAAACCGGAGCAGAAGTGAACCTCCGCTTCAGCTCCTGAAAGGCCGAAACAGCCTCTGAAGACCAATTCAGCACATCAGCACCCTTCTTAGTTAAATCAGTCAGTGGTTTAGCAATACCAGAAAAATCAGCTATAAATTTACGATAAAAATTAGCAAAACCCAAAAACTTCTGGACAGCCTTCAAAGAAGTGGGTTGAACCTAGGCCGGGTCCATTTCAATAGTTGATGGAGACAAAATAAATTCCAAAAATGAAATCCTCTGTACACCAAAAAGGCACTTCGATGCTTTAACATACAAGGAATACTCCCTCAAAATCCGGAACACAGTCCGAACATGTTCCACATGAGAATCCCAATCCCTGGAAAAGACCAAAATATCATCCAGATAGATGATAAAAAACTTATCCACAAAGTCCCGGAAAATATCATTCATGAAGGATAGGAAGACAGAAGGGGCATTAGTGAGCCCAAAAGGCGTAACAAGGTACTCAAAATGTCCCTCCGGAGTATTAAACGCCATCTTCCATTCATCCCCATGCTTGATGCGTATAAGATTATACACCCCCCTGAGGTCAAGCTTAGTAAACCAGCAAGCACCTTTAACTCTGTAGAATAAATCAGAAATCAGGGGTAACGGATACTGAAATTTAACCGTAATTTTGTTGAGGGAACGATAGTCAATACAAGGCCTTAATGAACCATCCTTCTTGGCCACAAAAAAACCCAGCACCTAAGGGTGAAGAGGATGGTCTAATATGACCCTTCTCCAACGACTCCTTAATATAAGATCGCATAGCCTCGTGTTCGGGTACAGATAAATTGAAAAGTCGACCATTGGGAAATTTACACCCAGGTCTCAACTCAATTGCACAGTCATAACTTTTATGAGGAGGCAAAGACGCAGACTTACTCTCACTAAATACATCATAAAAATCAGCCAAATAGTCAGGAACATCATGCGACTGGGGAGAGGTGGAGAAAACAGGCGTGTCACCACGAGCACACCGACAACCCCAACTCACCACAGACACAGATTTACAATCCAAAACCGGATTATGGATTTGCAACCAGGGAAAACCCAAAACAATGGTATCATGCAAATTATGCAACACCAAAAATCTGCAATTTTCTTGGTGGTCTGGGGCGACCCGCATTATCACCTGGGTCCAAAACTGAGATTCATTCTTCGCCAAAGGAGTAGCATCAATACCCCTCAAAGGAATAGGCGTCCGCAGAGGTGTCATAGGAAAACCACAACGTTTAGCAAAATCCAAGTCCATTAGATTCAAGGCCGCTCCAGAATCCACAAATTCAAACATTTAGACTGATCCCCAGAAAACACATCAGGAGCGGGGATCCTTGGTTCAACAACATGTGGATGAGTGAGATAGGCAGAAATTCCCCACACTTCAGCAGCGAGCTGCTCCACACGATCAGACAATTGCTTAATCTCCATCAAGGAGAAAAAAAAAAAAAAAAGAATCCTCCTACGGCCCCAGAGAAAAAAAGACACCTTTTTTTTTTTTTACAATTCTCTCCTGCTTTTGAGTACCCTAGAATCTGCGGTATGGCTGGTGATTCTGTTATGAATGAGTCACCGAGGAGGAAAAAGCAAAAAGCAAGCTAATCCCAGAAAACTGGAGAGGTTGGTAGCTAGCGGATTGCAGACCCCTGATCCTATCCACAACAACTAGCAGTAGCCATGGAGCATGCCTACGGTGGTCATTGATGCTTCATCAAGGCCAGAGAACTAAATAAGCCTAAAGAAAGAAAGGGAAAATCTAAACTGCCCCAGAGCAGACCCCAAAGCAATAGACAGCCCCCAACATGTATTGTCGGTGAAACAAGATGAAAACACAGACACAGGTAGAAAGATACGCTGAGCAAACGATGAGGCCCTTGCTAACTAGAAAGGACAGGAAAGAAAAGCTGCTGTCTGCAATCATGCAAAAAACCCTGCCTAAAAGAATGTCCAGCACATCTGATGGAAAAAGGCCCTGAAGTCACTAGACTTCAAATCACTATATCAGCACTCAGGTATATTCTGAAGACAGAGCAAAAGAGATCAACTGATCAGAGACAAAATGGGGATTCAGCCCAGTCCCAGCCAGGGCTGGCTGAACACAAAAACTAAGTAAACCAGACAAAAACTCATATGAACAATAGCAAAGAAAACTTAGCTTTAGGAAGGCAGGAACCAAACTGGAAACCAGGAGCCACAGTCAGGAAAAATCACCAGCAAGAAACTAGGGAGTCGGCTGCCTTAAATCCTATCAGAAACTCCTGATGTCCAATCGCAGTCATCTTCTTCAGGTGGCCGGTCTCTGCCATTTAGATCAGCTTAATTACCTCCCTTCACCAACAGAGGGAGTCCAGATAGAGAACTCACTACTCCTCTGTCAGCACAGCCAGCTCCATAACCCTCACCAGAAGCCAGAGGCAAACCCGAAAATGAGCTCACAACAGGTGACCTAGCTATCCCTGCTCCCTGGATTACTTTTGATGGTGAAGTCGCTGGGGCCACATGCCTTGCTGAGCTCCTAAATCAGCCCTTATATGTCCCCCACCATCCAAGAAAGTGGGGAGTTGTAGTGTATGAGTACACAAACCAGACTAACAAGGGAATATGAACAGGGATAAATGAAAATACCAATCATACAACTATGCACTCAAAAATAACAGAGTGAAACACAGTGAAGTAAAGGAAGGAAAAAACAAATAGGATAGGATGAGGAAATGCACATTGATAAATCACCAAGCAACATTCTTCTGAATAACACTCCAAATGCCTCCTCAAGCAACCCACACCTCCAACTTCAGAACCAGGCAGTATGAAACTAACACTGGCAATCCCTGATTGCTAGAAGCAAGTATATATAGCAGAGGGGAGTGGCCAAAACTGAACAGCTGAGATCATCAAAGCAGGAAAGCTTGAGAAGCTTTATCTCAATTCAACAGATTAATCCCTGCTATGAAAGCAGAAATCTGTACTGTTTAATATGATGGTAAAGTGCTTAAAATTAGCGCAGAAGTACATGAAATCAGACAGAGTGGTCTTCTAGCTCCTCTCTGTCGCTGTAAACCTGTGACACCCTGAACATAGACATTATTTTGGCTAATGCTATATTTACACATTTAATCTTTCACAAGTTGATCAAAATGTGCACTAAACATCTGAAATGTATAAGTATAGGAAATGTGGTGCTGAAATTCACAATTACACAAGTCTTTTTGTATGCTTTTTCTCTTGTAATTTAGCCATTTCAGCCTGCATTTGCTCAATTACTTCAATGTGCATATGACATGCCATACACTTTTCCTTTCTGTCTAAGGGTAGTTTAAAAGCAGAGCAAAGCTAAATCATTCTTGGACTGAGTTCATTTAGATGTCTAGACCCATGAGAGCGAAATTTGTTAAAGTAGTGTAAAATCTAAAGAGGATTTCCTGTCATTGGCAGATGAGCTTAAAGGGAACCTGTCACCCCCTCCAGGCGATTTTAAGTAAAAGAGCCACCTTGTGCAGCACTAATGCTGCATTCTGTCAAGGTTGCTCTTTTATTTAGGGTACCTTCCACTGCAGAAATAATCTTTTTTAAAATTGGTCAGACATACCTGATATTTGACAGGGGGGCAGGTCTTTCCCCATCTGACCGAGACGCCTCACATCCGTCACTCATGTCTTCTTGCGTTGTTTGCTCCGCCTCTTCATTTTTCTTTTCAAATCCTGGTGCCTGCGCTGTAGTATGTATTCTGGGGCATGCGCAGTGACCGCTGCCTGTCCTCTTTCATTACTTCCTGGACTTCCTATCGTGCGGCCAGAGATCCTGCCCCGCAGTCGCTTATGATTTATTCACACTGCGGGGCTGGGAATCTTGGGCATGCGCAGTAGTTATCTGCGGCTCTCATGCCCAAGATTCCCAGCCCCGCAGTGTGAATAAATCATAAGCGACTGCGGGGCGGGATCTCTGGCCGCGCGTCCATGCTGGCGCGATAGGAAGGCCAGGAAGAGGCGGAGCAAACAACGCAAGAAGAAATGAGGCATCTCGGTCAGATGGGGAAAGACCTGCCCCCCTGTCAAATATTAGGTATGTCTGACCAATTTTTAAAAAGATTATTTCTGCGGTGGAAGGTACCCTAAATAAAAGAGCCACCTTGACAGAATGCATCATTAGTGCTGCACAAGGTGGCTCTTTTACTTAAAATCGCCTGGAGGGGGTGACAGGTTCCCTTTAAATAATTTGATCAAAATGTGAACTTAGAAGATCATATTTATAAGTAATAATATTGCACTAACATTGTCATTGGCAGCATAAAATCAAGTGATTGAGACTTCTCTGAATTAGTTTCAGTGTGAGTTTACATTAAAATTGGAAAATTGTGTTATCTTAGTGACTTTTAATTAAGCATGATAATTGGTTTTGGTATTAGCCGAGGCCACTATTTTGGAAGCTGCCATCCTGTTGGTATTTTCTTATGCAATTTTGTTGAGAGTGTACTGAGAATGGTGTGATTGAGGAAAAACATCCATCAAAAGTGCATCCCGTGGAAGTAAATAACTTGTCAATGAAAGGAGTTAGAGAAGGATGTCAAGAATCATTTTAAAGAACAAGCAGTGCACAGGCAACTAAACTGCAGTGGAATGCAATGCTGGAGCTCCAGCTATTGTATCTAAATGCACAAATAGTCATTCGTTAGGATGGATAGAGTATAATAACAGATGACCTGTTTAAGTGATATTGATGTCCAAGGGAAAAAGAAAGGAAGCACCATACAGCATAAATTGGGATGATTAAGCAATATAAAAACATTGGTCTGATGAATGTAGATTTCTGTTGTATTGTACAGATGGAAGGATGAGAATTTGGCACATGTCAACAGTTTAGGTTGGTGGAGGTGGACTAATGATCTTGGGTTGCTTTCTTAACACACTCTGTGTCACAATATTGCAGTAGGATTTGCAGGACAATGGGCTCCTACCCTCTACCCCAAGATAGGAAAACCATGGGCTATCCCTGTCCCCCAGAATACCTATGAAGGTGAGGATAACGGGGTCTTGTACCTCACTATGATTCTATATGAACACCTATCTGTTTACTCCCCCATCCAAGGAGGAATGGGCTAAAAGAGTATGGAATAAAACAAAACAGACAGGGAAAAACAGACAGGGATAAAGGAAAACCACAACCATACAAGTAAACTCACAATATGATCGAGTGGGAATCAAGGGAGGAGTAGGTGGAACAAACCAAATAGGAAAAAGATAAGGAGGAACACACAAAACAAATCCATGCACAAATCTCCTGAAAATGACTCCAATTGCCTTCTCCTAACTCTGAACTCTCCTTCAACTCCAAACCAGAAAGTGGTAAACAATCACTGTCAAAGAAAGAAGCAAGGAGGAGGGTTCTTAAACCTGCGGGTAGTAACCAACTCAGGACAGCTGGTACAATAAGTCAGAGATGAAGTTTAACCTTTGCAAAAACAAAGCAAAGAAAGCCACAACTGCTAATAGGGCGGTGACATGGTTCTAACTACTGCAGGTGTATGTATCTCTGTCACCAGATGCTGCGATCATCTGACTTCACTCTGTTGCGGTATCTCTGTGACACCCTGGATCCCCTGATACTTGTGGGTGAAAGTTTGGACAGTAAGGCTTACTAAAGCATTGTGGTCAACCAAGTTCATTCTTTCATGGCAACTATGTAGAAAGTGCAGGAACAAGGGATGCCGCCACGGACAGGAGGCAGATCACAAGTTAAGGTTTTTATTAAACAATAAATGCACTCCACGCAGGGAGTGAGGGATTGCAGAGGGATAGTAGGAATGGGACAGAACTGAGAAGAAGGAAAGATGGGTAGGGGCGAACGATAGTTCAATATGAAAAGAGGTGACACTTATGAGACTGATGTCTTCAGGTATACAGACTTTCAGGATTCCAACGGGGGCACCGACAGCAGGGGCACGTGTTGTCTCAGTGTTGTCTGCGACAGGTGAGGATCCAACGGTGGCACCGACAACAATGGCACTTGACGTCTCGACGCAGTCTGAGAAGCGAGTAGATTTCCCGTACCTATCGGTGTCTGGCACAGTACTGAGTCCAGTGTGAGGTCCCCCCATAATGAGCTCTCGCTCCGCGGTGTGTGCAAGTGGGTCGTCCTCGCCCACCCAGGGCAGCGGGGTACTCTGTACCGGGCCGGTGTCAAGGCGGGAATGTGTCACACAGCGGTGACCCAGTCCGTGGCCCTGGGCGCCCAATATCAATGGCGGTGATGTTAATGGTGTTAAAGTTTATATAAATAGTTTGTGACGCCACCCGTGGTGTTTGGCAAGTAAGATGGTAAGCCAACGCTGCATACAGATCCACTGGGACTCATGGTGTGGTGCAGCAGAGATGGTATAGCTCCCCACAGGTGGATCTGTAGTCCCAGGGCAGTGTAGGTGCAATGGATGAGGAGAGGCACAGAAGGTATGGAGGCTGGTACCCAGGTGTAGTGGTGCTGGAATAACTGGAGGACACCAGAGTATGCGGTTCCAAAGCTTTACTCACTGTTTGCAGTTCACACAACTGCCTGCCTCCGTACTGTGTTCTCCAGGTCAGGGCTCCAGCCAACGCAGAATAGGATTCTCCCTTCCACACTCCGCCAACATGTACCTTACTGAATGACTCCTCCAATGCGCCTTTAGGTGCGAAGCACTCCAGTACTCAGTTACCCTGGAATGCCTCTCTCTAGGTGTTCCTAGTCTTTACTTGTATGACAGACAGCTGTAGCCTGCTTCGGGGACTCCTCACTGCATCCCGGCTCTCTATTCAGTTGCTGTTGTGTCCCAAGTCTATGATGGGAGCAAGGTGTTAGCAGCTCACTACTTATCCGGTGTCTGTTGCCGGACATAAAGATCCAATCAACGGGCCCCGGCCTTTGCGCTCTCTGGACTGGAAGGGTTATCTCTCTTTCTCAACCTGCTTCCCACCATCCTTCTATTCTCCTTCGTTCCAATCTGTTCTATCTGTCTTATGGAAGGTTAGGTTATCAATCTTATCAGTCTCTTTCTCTGGTCTTTCTCGTGCCAGCAGTCCAGATCACTGGGACCTGCTGCAGCATGTCCCTCAGACACCCATCTTCTCTCTTCTCTCTCCTCCAACCAACTACCCACTAACTTTCACTCTTACCACTCTTTTGTATCATCTCTCTCCACCTGCCTCCCAGCACATCTCGTGTTACGAAGCAGGGTTCCACGAGGGGTGCTCTGCTAACCCCCAGCCTGAAGCTGTTAGGTGGCCCCACTGAACTATCCTGTGTGTGGAATGCAGGTGTGGAATGCGGAAAGAAGTCCCCAGCCTACCTGGATGGTGGGGCACTACACCTTAGGAGAAGGTGCAGTACCTTTGTGGCGACTGAAGCCTCAGGGGCGCCACACAAGTCCTTGTTCAATAGGTCCTGGCCCAGTCGGGAGTACCTCACGGTGTTCTATTAACGTCACTGTCTGTTGCATTGGCCCTGAGTCACCTCCTGGCGAGGAGGGTGGTGGGAACCTGTCAACTGGTGGCCTACCAGCGATAGACCTCTCTGCAGGGGGTCTGTAGGGGCAGCCTGCGCTGAGAGGTTCTGCCTTCACAGCGGTCACAGCGCCCGTCCTGCAACTCAACTTTCCCGCGTGAATTTTGCCACTTTTCCCACGCACAACGCTATATAGTCCCCCCACACCTACCCCAGTCAAATGACCTAGTTCGTCCAGCACTCTAGACCTTCCCCCCTGCAACATGGGTGACAGCCCCGGCAGTTCTAGAACCGGCGTGTAATAGGTACCCCTGCTCTGGTACTCCTCCTTACAACTATGTACCCTATGGGAGAAAGAGACTTTTAGCAGGACAGTGCTTCATGTCATTAGGGTCATAAAGTCACAGCTTGCTCCCAGAAACATAGTAGGAATTTTACCTTCCTTCCCTGGCTTTCGCAGTCTCCACGTCTTAATCCTATATAGCATCTCTGGGACAAGGTAAAACAAACTGCTCAGAGTATGTTAGTACCTCCATCTAATTTGAAGTTCCTGTTCACCTAATGGAATCTATGCCAAGATGAATTCTGGAGGTTATGAAGGCTAAGGGAGGTCCAATGCGGTACTAAATGGATGTCCCTAATTCAGTGTGTGTGTGTGTAATATAGATATAAAGAGTTTATTATATTATTAGAAGTATTGATTACACAGTATGTAGGGGTGTTTCTACATGATCATTCATTTTCTCATTCCTTAAAAAAATTCACTTTGGCTTTTAGCATCGTTGCTATTCACTGTATCATGTCATAGCAAAAGTTACTGAATGGGTCTTACAGATGCAACTCAGCCAACATTCATGCAACTCAGCTGTAAACATTCTGGATATATAGAATATCGCCAGCAATACCCATGTGATCTCATATAGTCTTTTGACAAATGAAGCTGCTGGTGGCTTATTTTGATTCCTGTTCTATGATATGAAAGCCTAACTCATGTACCCTCTATGGGAACAGGAATTATGAAATATTGCAAAATGCATATACTAGGCCCAACCTAGCCCCCTGAGACTTCTTTGTATTCCCAATATTGAAGAATAACATAAAAGGAAAGTGTTTTTTGGACTTAGAAAAGTTAAGAAAAAATAGCTGGAGGCACTTAACTTCATTAGTTCAGAAAAATATAAAAAAATATCTTGAACAGTGGAAAAACAGTTGGGACAAGTGCATATCATCTACTGGACAATATTTTGAAGGGGATTAAAGAGGTTGTCCACCACTAGGAAAAGCCCTTCTCATTCCCCTCTCTTGACCTCAATAAAATGAAAAAAAAAAAAGCCTATACTCCACCTCCCGTGCCGGCACCGTTCCTGTGGTGTCAGCACTTATGGTCCCAGGTTCTCATGCGGTTGCATGAAACGTGGTGTCCAGTGCCCAATCATCGCTGGCATCACTGTCCCTGCCGTCTAATTGTACATGAAGAGGAAGTCAGAGATCAGCTGCAACCCAGACTTCCTCTTCATGTTTGATTTGTCCAAAGGCAGTGACAGTCACACCAGTTCTTATTGGGCACCATGTGTCATGCAACTGCACGAGAGCCCCAGGACTGCAAGTGCCTACACCGCAGGAACTGTACTGGCAATAGACGTGAGTATAAGCTTATTTATTTTATCGGGGCCAAGCGTGGGGAATGAGAAGGGGTTGTCCTAATGGTGGACAACCATTTTAATGTTTCACGATGTAAACTTGAATAAGAAAAATTTTAATTCATTATTCTAGTTATTCTGTATTTTTTTGGGAAGTGAGAGATGTATAAGCTGTATGAATATTACAACTAGCATATTATCTTTATATGCCAATTATTTACACTAAAACTAGTATTTGGTGTCATCAATATAATCATACTAACTGAAGAGCCCGGCACTGCCAGGGCATAGTAACTAACTACGGTTAGTTATAACAAATTATAATGATTATATCTATATATAAAGCTGAGTGTATAGCCCCGCCCACTCCACATAGCTACATTCACTATAATATCCCACATCATCCCATCAGCCAGAGCTTCCGGACTACTACCTCTAATATCCCACATCGACCTGTCATTCAGAGCCACCGAACTACTAATATCCCACATCATCCCGTCAAAGCCACTGGACTACTACCTCTAATATCCCACATCATCCCGTCAGCCATAGCCACTGGACAACTACCACTAATATCCCACCTCATCCCGTCACAGCTGCCGGACTACTACCCCTAATAGCCCAAATCATCCCATCAGCCAGAGCCACCGGACTACTCCCCCTAATATCCTGTCAGCCAGAGCCACCGAACTACTACCCCTAATATCCCACATCATCCCATCAGCCTGGGGTCAGAACCAGAGTTCTGAGTGGAATGGCCCTAACTTCAATACCGGGGATCCCTTTAATAGAAGCCTGGGGTCAGAATCAGAGTTCTGAGGGATTTGCCCTAACTTCCATACCGGAGATCCCTTTAAGAGAGGCCTGGGATGAGAATAAGAGCACTGAGGGATTTACCCTAACTTCCTTACCGGAGATCCCTTTAAGAGAGGCCTGGGGTCAGTACCAAAGCGCAGAGTGGATTTTCTCTCACTTCCATATCGGGGATCCCGTTAAGAGGGGCCTGGGGTCAGAACCAGAGCACTCAGTGGCATTGTCTTAACTTCCATAATGGGGATCCCTTTAAGAGAGGCCTGGGGTCAAAACCAAAGCGATGTATGGATTTGCCCTGACTTCCATACCAATGATCCCTTTAATAGAAGCCTGGGGTCAGAATCAGAGCGCTGAGGGATTTGCCCTAACTTCCATACCAGAGATCCCTTTAAGAGGGAAGATGTGCCTATGGGATGGAGGATGTGTGATGGGTATATGGGCACGGGAGGGGGGATTCATTTCTGTCATGTGCTCTCTGCTCCTTTCTGGGGGCAGACAATGGCTGGGAGCTTATGTTTCCGAGGATGCTAGATTTCTCCCACCCGGTCAGTGTCTAGGTGGTGCCATGGAGTGAGAAAACTTGCTCATAGCAACCAATCACAGCTCAGCTTCTTTTAAACAGCTCTGGTGAAATGAAAGATGCTTTGTGATTGGTTGGTGATACACACACACACACACACACACACACACACATTCAATTTTATATATATAGATTTTGGAATTTACACTACTGATATCTGTTAGGGACGGCGGAACGCACTAAATATTAAATAACAGAAAGTGTTTTCGCCACCCGGGGTCCACCGTGCAGAGGTGTTAAACTGCTGCTATATAATGGCAGACGCGCTATATGGCGGTATAGCACACGCGGGTTATACGTCACCCGATGTGCGCTGGTGAGCTCTGTTAACCTCACAGAGACGCCTAAAGCATAAATGCCAAGCCTGTTGACCTCACAGGTCTCAGCGGTGTGCACACACGGTATACGGTCATGGGACTAGGCCCAAGACTCAGGGTCACTGTCCGTCTAGACCTACCGTGCGTGCGGCGTCACTACTGCGGACGCCAATAAGTGCTGCTGACTGCAGTGTGGCGACCGACTCAGCCGCCATACGACAATGCCCAAGAGGGGGCGCACTGTCGGAAGCTAGTGCTGTAAGATTTGAACTGTGGCCTGTAGCGCGCCACTGACTGGCGCTGACTCTATGACTAAGTCCCTATCCACACACGTAATATCAGAGGGAGGGGATCTTAATGAGTCATTCGCAGGCATATTCGTCTCCTTCGCGAATGCGGATCAGGTTGTACGCCCCCTGTAGATCTAATTTTGTAAAGATCCGGGCCCCTCGCAACCTGTCAAATAACTCAGAGATTATAGGAAGAGGGCACTTATTTTTAACCGTTATGGCGTTGAGACCTCTGTAATCAATGCAGGGACGTAACTCTCCTCTCTTCTTCTGCACGAAGAAGAACCCTGCACCAGCCGGCGACACCGACTTTCTGATAAAACCTCTTGCCAGGTTCTCCTGGATATATTGAGACATAGCCTCCGTATCGGGGAGTGATAGCGGATACACGCAGCCTCTAGGAGGTTCCGTGCCTGGCAATAGATCTATCGGACAATCGTAAGGACGGTGCGGCGGAAGCGTCTCTGCAGATTTTTTAGAGAAGACGTCCGCGTACTGATGGTACGGTTTGGGAAGCACGGAGAGATCCGCGGGTACTTCAGTGGAAGCTACCTGAACACTGCCCCTCAGGCACCTTCCCTCACAGTCCTTGCTCCAACCCAGTATATTCCCCAAAGCCCAATCAATATGAGGGGAATGGCATCGGAGCCAGGGAACTCCGAGAAGCACCTGGTCGATGCCATAAGGCAAAACGAACAAGGACAAAATCTCACGGTGGGACGGTGAGATTGAGAGACCGAGTGGTGCTGTCTGGTGGGTCACCTGAGATGGTAAAGGTGTACCATTAACCACCCTGATGGTCAGGGGTTGGGGCAGTAACACCAGAGGAATAGCGTGCTTTATGGCGAAGGTCGAGGACATAAAGTTCCCTTCTGCCCCAGAATCCACCGTGACCTCTACCTCCCAGGTGGATGCCCCGCTATCTTAGGTCCCTCGGAATACTGATTTGGGAGGAAAGGGTTTCATATTAGTTAGTCCACCACCTACGACCACTGGACGTGATCATTTTTTCGACTGCAGAGGACACGTGCTAGCCGAGTGACCAAACTGCCGCCATTGGTAACAACGTGGGGAGCTTCGCACCGGACGTTGTTGGGGCTGGCGCGAGACACCTCCATAGGTTCAGAAGGTGTAAGCTCCTGAGCGGGAAATCTTAGCGGCTCGGAGAGGGTGGGAGCCAAGTTAACCCTTCGTCTGGATTGCGCACGTTCCAGCCTGCGCTCCGTAAACCGGAGATCAATGCGGGTGGAGATGGCAATCAATTCCTCCAGACTTGTGGGGACCTCTCTGGTTGCTAGAGCATCTTTGACATGCTCCGCTAACCCTCTCCAAAACACAGGGACGAGTGCTTTATCAGGCCACTCCAGTTCGGAAGCCAATGTCCGGAATCACACAGCATAATGGCTGACCGAGAGAGACCCCTGTGTTAGGGCCAATAATTGGAGAGAGGTGTCGTGCATGATCCGTGGTCCCAAAAAGACCTGCTCCAGGGCCGTGTAGGAAATCGTGTGGCCAGCAACTCAAGCTGGATAGAGCACTGACTCACGAAACCTCATGCAGGCAGTGCTGTCACCGGAAAACTTATCGGGCAACGGGAGGGGAGTTATTGTCGGCATAGACGTGGGTGTGGACACACGTGAAACAGCCTCTGCGACTGCCTGAGCAGCGGCCACTGTAGCATTCGCTGCTGAGGTGGAGCTCTCAATAGCCGCCAACCTGCTCTCCAGCTGCCGAATGTACCGCTGTAGCTGCTGCAGGTCCGCCATTACTAGCCAGACCCTGGCACTAGTATAATGTTAGGGACGGCGGAGCACACTAAATAATAACAGAAAGTGCGTTCGCCACCCAGGGTCCACCGTGCAGAGGTGTTAAACTGCTGCTATATAATGGCAGACGCGCTATATGGTGGTATAGCACACGCGGGTTATACGTCACCCGATGTGCGCTGGCGAGCTCTGTTAACCTCACAGAGATGTCTAAAGCATAAATGCCGAGCCTGTTGACCTCACAGGTCTCAGCGGTGTGCACACATGGTATACGGTCACAGGACTAGGCCCAAGACTCAGGGTCAATGTCCGTCTAGACCTACCGTGCGTGCGGAGTCGCTACCGCGGACGCCAATAAGTGATGCTGACTGCAGCGTGGTGACCGACTCAGCCGCCACATGACAATGGCCAAGAGGGGGCGCACTGTCGGAAGCTAGTGCTGTAAGATGTGAACTGTGGCCTGTAGCGCGCCACTGACTGGCGCTGACTCTATGACTAAGTCCCTATCCACACACGTAATATCAGGGGGAGGGGATCTTAATGAGTCATTCGCAGGCACATGCATTCATCATCATTCACACAGATAGCAATTAGAGTCTATACTAGCGCATGGCCGAGCGTACATGCGGGCCTTTTATAGCCGTGCGCTTCCGGGACCTTCCAGATCTCTGAGATGGACCAAACAGATCAGGAGAAGGATCTGAGCACGTGACTGCCGATCTCCACTGGGAGATCGTCTCGTGAGCATGCCCAGTAGCGCGGCGAGAGGATTTAGCCTCTGGAGTGGCTTGCTGCAGAACAGGCTGCACTACTATTGCTGGTCCAGAGGTGGCAGCAGCAACCAGACCCAGAGAACAGGTCTGAGCAGGGTGTCTGGATTGTCGAGATTGCTGTGCAGGTCCCTGAGAGGTCGGAGGGAAATGGGAGACCGCTGGCTGCATGGCTCTGGATTCCTGCTGTGTGGCTGCAGGAACCTGACGCCTAACAATATCTACCCATTCTTCATAAATTGTAGTTATTACACAGCTCACACATTTCCATAACAAAATTGCACAAGAGTTTAAATAGATTTTCTCACCATAATGAGCGTTGATCAAGAATATAACATGTAGATTAGTGCTCTTTTACATGATCTGGTGCAAAGAGTATGGAGGCAAGAAATAATACAATAGTCAGTCCACATATTATCAGAGCATGTCTTCTGCTTACGAAAGGGGAGATGTGCTGCCTCCTATATTAATTTGGTAGTAATCTTTTGCTTCCACATTAACATGGGTCAATGATGTCATGAATGTTTTTCTTTTTAAATGGGCTTAAAATGCCTTAAAGTGAGCAAAGAAGGACATGTGGTGCTTCAAAGTTTGTAAAGCATAATCTTCCATTTGTCTGCATAAATTTGACCTAAAGCTACATCAGAATTTCATACAGGTCCTTAAAGTAAATAAAGAAAGCCAAACAAAAAAAAATTGGATTTTTTAATAAGAATTAGTGATCCACTGCCATACGTCTGTGAGTGGCAAAAGTATGTGAACCTTTTCCAGAACCTTTAGCAGAAATTTGAAAGCAAAATTAGAGTCTGGTGTTTTTAATCAAATGAATCTTATTCGGGAGTGAGTGGGCAACCTGTTTTCTTAAAACACAACTCATCATTGTAGAAGTGTATCATGGTATGAACAAAGGAGATTTCTTATGAGCTCAGAAGAGTTTTTTATGCTTTTCAGACTGGAAGAGTATATTAAACTATCTGCATAGTTTGGACACCACACAACTACAGTTAGACAGCTATTGTACAATTGGAGGAAACTGAAGACCATTATTACCTTTCCCAGTAGTGGTCAACCAAAAGAATACTCCAAGAGCAAGGTATATAATAGTCTGTGAAATCACAAAGAAACTCAAGGTAACATCTAATCATCTAAAGGCCCCTAACACTTAATATTCATGAGTCCACCATCATGCGGACACTAAACAACAATGGTGTGCGTTGCAGGATTCCAAGGAGGTAGCCACCACTCTCCAAAAAAGAACATTGATGCTTGTCTGTGGTTTACTAAAACTCACTACATCACAGTTAAAAAACCTCATACCATCCGTGAAACATGGTGGTGGTAGTAATCATTGCTCCTTTTCTGCTGCATTTAGTCCAGAGCAACTTGCCATCATTGATAGAACAATGAATTTTGAATTATACCACCAAAATCTATAGGAAAACATCAGGAGATCTCTCTATATGCTGAATTTTAAGAGAATGTCAGTCATGTAGCAAGATAACCCAAAACACACAAGTGGTCCTACAAAATAATGGCTATAAAAGAACAAAGTGAAAGTGTTACACACCTGTCCCAGGGATCCTGAGCTCCATGTCAAATTTTTCAAGTTGTCCAAAGTGGATCAATGACATCTTCTCCCTAGAACTGTTTAAGGCACATTTAGACACACATCTGGGTCTTAGGATTTAGACTCTAATCCTATGTTTGATATTCTCCAAGTTCTGTGCTTTTTGTGTTTGTGCTTGCATTCATCCCTATTGGGTTCCACTGTCCTGCTGCTCCTGTGACTACTGTGTGTACCAAGTCCTCGCTGACCATGTGCCTTCCTGCTTGCCTTATCAATGTCCGAGGTCCCTGTGCCCACTCTGAACTAAGACCTAGGGAGTCTAGCAGAAAGTTTTGGAATGCCCAAGTCCATAGCTCCCAAGCGTCCCGGATAGGGCGGACAGTCCCTTTTTTGACTGCCTGTCCCGCTGTCCTGAGCGGGACTCTTTTTCCCGCACTGCTCTTTTTTTCCCGCACTGCACTGAGCTGCAACGCCCCCCCATGCACCGACCTCATTCTCACCCTCCCAGAGACCCCCCCATAGCCTGCGATGACTTGCTAGGCTGATGCTTCTGTGCGCACTGTACAGGACCTGTGATGAGGTCACAGGAGGGGAGAAGTCAGGAGTCACATGATCAGGGGCTCGGTGTGTACAGGACTCTGCTGTGCTGATTGTCATGATGCTGGTGAGGGGAAGTTTATGTGTGGGGTCAGGAAGGGTTTACAGGGTGGATTTAGCAGAGCTGTGTGTATGGGGTATGCAGAGCAGAGCCGTGTGTGTGCGGGGTATGCAGAGGGGAGCGGAGTCACGTGTGTATGGAGTGCAGCCATATGTGTGCACTAGGGTGACCGCAAAAAATCGATGTCGCAATTTTGTCCGTCTGGACCCCACAAAACGATTCCCCTTTCCAGATATTGAGATAGCCAAAATTTGAGCTCGATCAAACGACGTTAACCCGTGCCGTTCGTCGCTCAAAGTTTGAAAAAATCCAAATTGAGGTATTTTAAGATTTAGGTATTTTGCATAGTCTGTTAGACTATAAAGAATGTGACAACAACATTGCAGAAATAGCCCTGACCAAATTTTCGAACCATTTGTGGTATTTGAATGCAGAGTTGGTGGGATTATCGTTTTTTGATACCACCATTACAGACAAAGAAAAGTTGTTAATGGCTAATAAATTGCTCAGTAGCACAGATGAACCATCAGAGCACGCTAGGGTTGTAAATCCAAAAGTTAGGAAAGAAAAATTAAAAGAGGTAGGAAGTAACCGACTTTAACGACCTTCTGACAAAAGATGAAGAACAAAAGCAATATGTCCTGCAAGTTGTAAGCAAATGCCGAGCATTATATTCTGACATTTCAAAAACTACTTTAACAAAAGCTCTAGAATAGATAAGATAACTATGTAAAATTATCAACTCATGTAGGTTAGCGTGCTCTGATGGTTCATCTGTGCTACTGAGCAATTTATTAGCCATTAACAACTTTTCATTGTCTGTAATGGTGGGATCAAAAAACGATAATCCCACCAACTCTGCATTCAAATACCACAAATGGTTCGAAAATTTGGTCAGGGCTATTTCTGCAATGTTGTTGTCACATTCTTTATAGTCTAACAGACTATGCAAAATACCTAAATCTTAAAATACCTCAATTTGGATTTTTTCAAACTTTGAGCAACGAGCGGCACGGGTTAACGTCGTTTGATCGAACTGAAATTTTGGCTATCTCAGTATCTGGAAAGGGGAATTGTTTTGTGGGGTCCAGATGAACAAGATTCCGACATTTTTTCCCCCCCATATGAGATCCGGTCACCCTAGTGTGCACGAGGTATACGGAGCGGAGCCTTGTGTGTACGAGGTGTACGGAGCGGAGCCACGTGTGTGTGAGGTGTACGGAGCGGAGCCGTGTGTGTGTATGAGGTGTATGGAGTGGAGCCGCGAGTGTACGAGGTGTATAGAGTGGAGCCGTGTGTACGAGGTGTACGGAGCGGAGTCACATGTGTATGGAGCGGAGCCATGTGTGTGTACAAGGTATACGGAGCGGAGCCATGTGTGTGTACGAGGTATATGGAGCGAAGCCACGTGTGTATGAGGTGTATGGAGTGGAGCCGTGTGTGTGTACGAGGTGTATGGAGCTGAGCCGTGCGTGTACGAGGTGTATGGAGCTGAGCCGTGCATGTACGAGGTGTATGGAGCTGAGCCGTGCGTGTATGAGGTGTGCGAGGTGTATGGAGCGGAGCCATGTGTGTACGAGGTGTATGGCGCTGAGCCATGCGTGTACGAGGTGTATGGCGTTGAGCCGTGCGTGTACGAGGTGTATGGCGCTGGTGCTGGTGCATGTACGAGGTGTACAAAGCCGAGCTGTGTTTGTACGAGGTGTATGGAGCAGAGCCATGTGTGTATGAGGTGTGCGGAGCCATGGGTGTACAAGGTGTATGGTGGGGAGCATTCATACCTCCCAACCATCCCAGATCCAGTGGGACAGTCCTGATTTTGAGAGAGTTTGTCCCGGCCGGGAGCTTACGTTTCATGCGGACACAGGAGTACACAGCGGAGCCCCGAGGAGCACTTTAAAATTTGCACGTGACGTTCCACCGGAAGTGACATGCTAGAAGCTGACCGAAAATGAGGTCATTTTGGAAGGAGATTGTGACGGAACCATGGAGGCACTTCAGGGAATGCTTCAGATCCATCTCCGTGTCCTACTCCGACAGCGCAGACAGCGGGATTGCCTTGGAATCGGGGATGCCGGCCATGAGAGCGGATCATGATATGTCTTGCATCGGGAGACTCAGGTGGGTATTACAATGGGAGCCAGGCTGCTATAGTATCTTTATAGAATCTGTTTCTTTCTCTCTTTGTTTCTTTCTATGTCTCTGTTCTTTCTTTCTCTCACTCTCTAATCTTTCTTTTTTTTTCTGTCTCTGTTATTTCTTTCCTCTCTTTCTCTCTCTTTCCCCTCTTCCTTTCTCTCTCTCGCTCTCTGTTCTTTCTTTTACTCTGTTCTTTCTTTCTATCTTTCCCCTCTTTCTTTCTCTCTCTAATCTTTCTTGCTCTGTTCTTTCTTTATCTCTCTCTATTCTTTCTTTCTTTTTCTTTCTTTCTTTCTTTCTTTCTTTCTCTCTCTTCTTTCTTTCCCATCTTTCTTTCTTCCCCTCTTTCTATCTTTCCCCTCTTTCTTTCTCTCTCTAATCTTTCTTGCTCTGTTCTTTCTTTATCTCACTGTTTTTTCTTTCTTTCTCTTTCTTTCTCTCTCTCTGTTCTTTCTTTCTTTCTTTCTCTATCTTTCTCTCTCTCTTCCTTCTTTCTTTCCCATCTTTCTTTCTTCCCCTCTTTCTTCCTCTCTCTGTTCTTTCTTTCTTTCTCTCTGTTCTTTATTTCTTTCCCCTCTTTCTTTCTCTCTCTCTCTGTTCTTTTTTTCTATCCACTCTTTCTTTCTCTCTCTGTTCTTTCTTTCCCCTTTTTCTTTCTTTCTTTCTTTCTTTCTCTTTCTTTCTTTCTTTCTTTCTTTCTCTTTCTTCTTTCTTCTTTCTTTCTCTCTGTTCTTTCTTTCCCCTATTTCTTTCTCTCTCTAATCTTTCTTTCTCTCTCTCTGTTCTTTCTTTCCCTTCTTTCTTTCTTTCTTTCTCTCTGTTCTCTTTCTTTCCCCTCTTTCTTTCTCTCTCTGTTCTTTCTCTCTCTCTGTTCTTTCTTTCCCATCTTTCTTTCTCTCTATCTCTGTTTTTTCTTTCTTTCCCCTCTTTCTTTCTCTGTTCTTTTTCTTTCTTTCTTTCTTTCTTTCTTTCTTTCTTTCTCTCTCTCTGTTCTTTCTTTCTCTTTCTTTCTCTCTATCTCTCTGTTCTTTCTCTTTTTCTTTCTTTCTTTCTTGCTTTATTTCTTTCTCCCTCTCTGTTCTTTCTTTCCCCTCTTTCTTTCTCTTTCTTTCTCTCTGTTCTTTCTTTCCACTCTTTCTTCCTCTCTCCCTCTCTGTTCTTTCTTTCTTTCCCCTCTTTCTTTTTTTCTCTCTCCTTTCTTTCTTTCTTTCTCTGTTTCTTTCTTTCTTTCTCTCTGTTCTCTCTTTCTTTCCCCGCTTTCTCTCTTTCTCTCTGTTCTTTCTTTCTTTCTTTCTTTCCCCTCTTTCTTTCTCTAGATGTGGTTGTGGCATGGACATGGGTGTGACTAGTTGTGAAATGGGTGTGGTCGGGGCGTGGCCTAAAATTTGCCGCAAACTTTGTCCCTCTTTCCCTTCTTCAAAAGTTGGGAGGTATGCCCAAGTCAAAGTCATTATTCCTATAGAAATGTTGTAAAATGTTGTTAAAGAACCTGAAGTGAGCAGTTCATAACAGAGTTTAAGCTGTTTTGTGGCGAAAAATTGACTGAAATTCCTCCAAACCAATGTACAGGACTAATTAAAAAATTTTCGGCAATGATTGGATGCAGTTTTTTGCCACGCAAGAAAGTCACACCAAATACTGAACGTAAAGGTTTACATAATTTGGCTACTAACACACTTGCGATATTGGAACATTTTCCTCATTTTTAAAAGTAATATTTTTGACACATTTGTATCAATTGGTTGTCTTTTATTTTTAGAATTTGAGTGAAAATCTTACATAGTTTTAAATCAAATCTATGCAGAAATATGAAAACATTCTGAAAGATTAACAAGATTTCAAGCACAACTGTATTGTTTACAAGTGTTCATTATGGACAGACATCTCCCGTTTTAAAGAATCTATATACTTCACCACTACTTTTTCTAATCAAATCCAGTGGAATACTAATAGAAATCTGTGGGTTTCTGATAGTTTACATCTGTAATAGTTATACACACAAAATTTCCCACCACGGACACACAGCAGGGATAACAAAGGGAATGGGAGGGATGCTACCTCTACCTCTACCACGCATATTCGTGTGTAAGTGCCACATTACACTCGTTTTGCAACTGGACAGCCCACACATTTATTAAAGAAGTGCTTATTCTTCCTATATATATATATATATATATATATATATATATATATATATATATACAGTACAGACCAAAAGTTTGGACACACCTCATTCAAAGAGTTTTCTTTATTGTCATGACTACGAAAATTGTAGATTCACTCTGAAGACATCGAAACTATGAATTAACACTTGGGATTATATAATTAACAAAAAGTGTGAAACAACGCAAAATATGTCTTATATTCTAGGTTCTTCAAAGTAGCCACCTTTTGCTTTGATTACTGCTTTGCACACTCTTGGCATTCTCTTAATGAGCTTCAAGAGGTGGTCACCAGAAATGGTCTTCCAACAGTCTTGAAGGAGTTCCCAGAGATGCTTAGCACTTGTTGGCCGTTTTGCCTTCACTCACCCCAAACCATCTCGATTGGGTTCAGGTATGGTGACTGTGGAGGCCAGGTCATCTGGCGTAGCACCCCATCACTCTCCTTCTTGGTCAAATAGCCCTTACACAGCCTGGAGGTGTGTTTGGGGTCATTGTCCTGTTGAAAAATAAATGATGGTCCAACTAAACGCAAACCGGATGGAATAGCATGCCGCTGCAAGATGCTGTGGTAGCCATGCTGGTTCAGTATGCCTTCAATTTTGAATAAATCCCCAACAGTGTCACCAGCAAAGCACCCCCACACCATCACACCTCCTCCTCCATGCTTCACGGTGGGCACCAGGCATGTAGAGTCCATCCGTTCACCTTTTCTGCGTCGCACAAAGACATGGTCTTTGGAACCAAAGATCTCAAATTTGGACTCATCAGACCAAAGCACAGATTTCCACTGATCTAATGTCCATTCCTTGTGTTCTTTAGCCCAAACAAGTCTCTTCTGCTTGTGGCCTGTCCTTAGCAGTGGTTTCCTAGCAGCTATTTTACCATGAAGGTCTGCTGCACAAAGTCTCCTCTTAACCATTGTTGTAGAGATGTGTCTGCTGCTAGAACTCTGTGTGGCATTGACCTGGTCTCTAATCTGAGCTGCTGGTAACTTGTGATTTCTGAGGCTGCTGACTCGGATGAACTTATCCTCCACAGCGGAGGTGACTCTTGGTTTTCCTTTCCTGGGGCAGTCCTCATGTGAGCCAGTTTCTTTGTAGCGCTTGATGGTTTTTGCGACTGCACTTGGGGACACTTTCAAAGTTTTCCCAATTTTTCGGACTGACTGACCTTCATTTCTTAAAGTAATGATGGCCACTCGTTTTTCTTTATTAGGCTAGTTTCACACTAGCGTTTCTGCTGTCTGCGCACAGTCGCCGAAAAGCCCTTCCCCCTGCCGTGCCCCCTCCTGACATCACCGCCTATTATCGCACATGGCCGCATGCGATCTGCGCACCCTATCTGTAATATAGGGTGCGCAGACCATTATCTGACTGTGCGCTAGTAGGATTTTTGAGTTCGCTGCGCACTTTTGAAGGTGCGCTGAGCGCGCAAAATGCAACATGCTGCGTTCGGCACACACCGGTGCACCTACAAAAGTGCGCAGCGCACTCAAAAATCCTACTAGTGCACGGTCAGCGCACCCTATATTAAAGATAGGGTGCGCAGATCGCATGTGGCCATGTGCGATAATAGGCGGTGATGTCAGGAGGGGACGCGACAGGGGGCAGGGCTTATCGCCGGCTGTGCGCAGACGGCAGAAACGCTAGTGTGAAACTAGCCTTAGCTGCTTTTTTCTTGCCATAATACAAATTCTAACAGTATATTCAGTAGGACTATCAGCTGTGTATCCACCAGACTTCTGCACAACACAACTGATGGTCCCAACCCCATTTATAAGGGAAGAAATCCCACTTATTAAACCTGACAGGGCACACCTGTGAAGTGAAAACCATTTCCGGTGACTACCTCTTGAAGCTCATCAAGAGAATGCCAAGGGTGTGCAAAGCAGTAATCAAAGCAAAAGGTGGCTACTTTGAAGAGCCTAAAATATAAGACATATTTTCAGTTGTTTCACACTTTTTTGTCAATTATATAACTCCACATGTGTTAATTCATAGTTATGATGCCTTCAGAGTGAATCTACAATGTTCATACTCATGAAAATAAAGAAAACTCTTTGAATGAGAAGGTGTGTCCAAACTTTTGGTCTGTACTGTATATATATATATATATATATATATATATACAGGGTGGTCCAAAAGTAGGTGGACAGTATGTGTAATAGGGTTATGAAGGGGGAGATTTATCAAATATGGTGTAAAGTAAAACTGATTCAGTTGCCCTTAGCAACCAATCGGATTCCACTTTTCATTCTTCACCTACTCTTTGGAAAATGAAAGGTGGAATCTGATTGGTTGCTAAGGGCAACTGAGTCAGCTTCACAGATCCAGTTTTCACAGATAAATCTTCCCCAAATCTGTTTTCTTTTCATATAGTTCAGATAACCCATAATGCCTAATTTAAATACAGGTCAAAGAAAATGGATTTTAAAAGAGTATTGGAAATCTCAAAATGCTGAAACAGTTAGAGAAAATTAGGTTGAAAGATTTGGTACTCAAGCCCCAAAGAGACAAACCATTTACCGCATTCGTGACAAATTCGATGCCACTGGCTCAATCCTTAATGCTCCAAAAACTGGTCGACCCAAAACAGCCTGTACAGAAAATAATAAACAACTTGTTGCTGAAACATTTGTTCAGAGTCCAAAAAAGTCCACCAGAAGAGTCTCTTTAGAATTGGGAATTTCATGAGCTTCCATCATGCGAATCCTGAAATCTATTGGGTGGAAAGCTTATCGTCCACGTCTAATTCATGGTTTATTGGAGGATGATCCAGACAGGCGGCTGCAGTTTAGTGAGATTATGCTTAACGAAATTGAAGAAAATCCATTAATTTTAGATAACATTATGTGGAATGATGAAGCTTCTTTCAAATTATCTGGCCATATTAACAGACATAATTGTATTTACTGGTATAATGAGAACATGCATTTAACATTAGAGCCTGGTGTCAATGTTTGGGGTGGCATTTCAAATTTTAGTGTTTTTAGACCATTTTTTTTATGGAACAGTCACAGGAGATAAGTATCTCGAAATTCTAATGAATCAAGTTGTTCCCCAGTTACAGCAACAGCCTAATTCAAATTACCTTTTTTTCCAACAAGTAGGGGCCCCTCCACATTATTCAAGAGTAGTCTATGAGTATCTTGATGAAACAATAAATGGATTGGCCGAAGAGGCCCACTTGATTGGCCAGCACGTTCACCAGACTTGACCCCAATGGATTTTTTCTTTTGGGGAGTACTCAAGGACAAAGTTTATAGTCGAAAACCAAAAAGTGTCAGTGATTTGAAAAATTTCATAAGAGATTCATTTCAAGAAATTAATACCCAAAGAGACTTGTGCAAAAATGTTTGTCGAAGCGTAAGAGGCAGACTTCAAAGCTGTGCAAATTGTGATGGAAAACAGTTTGAGCACCTGCTTTGATAAAATTTAAGGGCTTTTGTATTATTGTTCAGAATAAAATTTAATTGTCAATGTTATGCTTGTGTAAGTAAATATAATTTTATATATAAATCAAAATAAATGTTATTATTTTCTGTCCACCTACTTTTGGACCACCCTGCATATATATATATATATATATATATATATTAAGGCATTTAGTGTCTTCTATATGTGTATAGTTTGGCCAGTGCTAAATCTGTTGGTGTATACAGTTATAATGTCCCTGCATCTTATAGCATTTCCTTTCCCTTTGATATATGTGGTATTTATTTGTTTGTGTAGCACTTTGATATAATAATGTTTTTGTTCGGCTTTAATATACTCTTTTCTGGGCTGTAATTGTTAGTATCCATTTGAAAAGACTAATTACAAATGTCAAGATTCTGTGAACTACTGCACTTCCAGATTTAAGCCCCCGTCTGACATAGCGAGATCGCTGAAGCGTCACCGATTTTGTGACGCAACAGCGATCTCGCCCGCGATCTCCCTACATGTGACACATAGCTGCGACCGCCCCCCCCCCCCCGCTGGATATCGCTGATCGTGCTCGAATGTCCTGGGCCATTTTTTCATCATCAGCGTCCTGCTGGACAGCATTCATCGCTGTGTTAAACGCCGATGAGTGACCCCATTGGCAACGCAGAACTCAGGGGCGCAGGCGAGAATCGTCAGAAAAGCTGCTGTGTGACAAGGTACCGCCAAGGTCATTATACCGATCGCAGGATCGTTGCTGCGTCGCTGAAGAGATCTGCCTGTTTGGCAGCTTACTAGCGACCATGTAGCAACGCACCAGCAATCCTTACCAGGTCGTATTGCTGTCGGGATCGTGGGTGCGTCGCTATGTGAAACGGGACCCTTTCCTTAGATTTTAAACGTCTGGGTGGTCTGCATATGACTGTTTTAAAACATCATTGTATAGTAAGCAGCTGAACAAGATCATGCAACAGCTAGAGCGGGAAGCCTGATATTAGACAAAGCTGAACTCCCCATAGAGAAGACAGAGACGGTTTATTACCATCTCTGCCTTTCTGTTTGCTGTATACGCAGCACAGAACAAGTGCTGTAAATACATATTGAAAAACAATGACAGCACTTTGTTCTTCAGCCCCAGCGATCATGTGACTACAGGATACTTGGAGGGTAAAGGAGTTTGTGGGTCCTAATGGACTCAGATCATCTCTTCTTTGTAGCTAGGAGCTTGAATCTGCTGTGTAACTAGGGCTGATGTGCCAACCCTAATTACAGGGTAAACGAGATTAAAACAATTGTATTTCAATTCTGAAATATCCCCAAAAGGTCTTTTGTGACATTATGAGGGAGGGGCACAAAATGTAAAATATATGAAAAATAAAATAATAAAAATCAGGAACAAAATGACAGAAAAAAAATCTGTTGTGAGTCTGAACCACTGTTTCTAGCCTTGCTCTCATTGGAAAAAAAAACAACTACCTGTGTCAGATATATAATAACATATGATATGGAAAAGTGAGCACAATTAAAAAAGTATTTTAACTGTCCTTGAAAAATTTGAAAACAGATGTATTTCCTTTCTTCCCTTTATATTTCACACTCCCTTGATATCATAAATATATGCATATACATATATATACAGTGTATATATATATACTATATATACAATATATATATATATATATATATATAGGAAGCAACACTGATTGACAATCAATTTCACATGCTGTTGTGCAAATGGAATAGACAACAGATGGAAATTATTGGCAATTATCAAGACACCCTCAATAAAGAAGTGGTTCTGCAGGTGGGGACCACAGACCACATCTCAGTACCAATGCTTTCTGGCTGAAGTATTGGTCACTTTTGAATGTTGGTTGTGCTTTCACACTTGTGGTGGCATGAGAAGGATTCTACAACGCACACAAGTGGCTCAGGTAGTGCAGCTCATCCAGGATGGCACATCAATGTGAGCTGTGGCAAGAAGGTTTGCTGTGTCTGTCAGCGTAGTGTCAAGAGGCTGGAGGCACTACCAGGAGACAGGCCAGTACACCAGGAGATGTGGAGGGGGCCGTAGGAGGGCAACAACCAAACAGCAGGACCGCTACCTCAGCCTTTGTGCAAGGAGGAACAGAACAAGCACTGCCAGAGCCCTGCAAAATGACATCCAGCATGCCACAAATGTGCATGTGTCTGCATAAATGGTTAGAAACAGACTCCATGAGGATGGTCTGAGTGCCCGACATCCACAGATGGGGGTTGTGCTCACAGTCCAACATCGTGTGGCCCTCCAAAGAAATGCCACCCCACACCATTACTGACCCACTGCCAAACCGGTCATGCTGAAGGATGTTGCAGGCAGCAGATCGCTCTCCACAGCATCTCTAGACTCTGTCACATGTGCTCAGTGTGAACTTGCTTTCATCTGTGAAGAGCACAGGGCACCAGTGGTGAATTTGCCAATCCTGGTGTTCTGTGGCAAATGCCAAGCATCTGCACGGTGTTGGACTGTGAGCACAACACCATCTGTGGATGTCAGGCACTCAGACCATCCTCATGGAGTCAGTTTCTTACCGTTTGTGCAGACACATGTACATTTGTGGCATGCTGGAGGTCATTTTGCAGGTCTTTGGCAGTGCTCCTCCTGTTCCTCCTTGCACAGAGGCAGAGGTAGCGGTCCTGCTGCTTGGTTGTTGTCCTCCTACGGCCCCCTCCACATCTCCTAGTGTACTGGCCTGTCTCCTGGTAGCACCTCCAGCCTCTGGACACTACGCTGACAGACACAGAAACCTTCTTGCCACAGCTCGCATTGATGTGCCATCCTAGATGAGCTGCACTACCTGAGCCACTTGTGTGGGTTGTAGAGTCCATCTCATGCTACCACGATGGTGAAAGCACAACCAGCATTCAAAAGTGACCAAAACATCAGCCAGAAAGTATTGGTACTGAGATGTGATCTGTGGTCCTCACCTGCAGAACCACTCCTTTATTGAGGGTGTCTTGATAATTGCCAGTAAGTTTCATCTGTTGTCTATTCCATTGGCACAACTGCATGTGAAATTGATTGTAAATCAGTGTTGCTTCCTAAGTGGATAGTTTGACTTCACAGAAGTTTGATTTACTTGGAGTTGTATTCTGTTGTTTAAGTTTTCCCTTTATTTTTTTGACCAGTGTATATATATATATATATATATATATATATATATAGCTGAAGGTAGCTGATATGGAGAAATCCTACCAATGGCTGGAGAGAGCTGGACTCCGAGACAGCACAGAGGCACTAATCATAGTAGCACAAGAGCAAGCACTAAGTACCAGATCCATAGAAGCAGGAATCTACCACACAAGACAAGACCCAAGGTGCAGACTATACAAAGAAACCTCAGAAACAGTCCAACACATAATGGCAGGATGCAAAATTCAAGCAGGAACAGAGTATACTGAACGCCACAACCAAGTAGCGGGAATTGTATACAGGAACATCTGCACAGCATATGGGCTAAGTCCCCCTAAGTCCAGGTGGGAGATCTCAGAAAAAGTGGTGGAGAATGAAAGAGCTAAAATCCTGTGGAACTTCAAGATCCAGACAGTTAAGCAGGTGTTAACTAACCAACCAACCAAACATTTTGATAGTAGACAAGGATCAGAAGACAGCAATGATAACAGATGTGGCAGTGCCAAATGACAGCAACATCACAAAGAAGGAATAAGAGAAGCTGGAGAAATACCAGGGCCTCAAAGGAGAACTGGAGAAGATGTGGAAGGTGAAGGCAACAGTGATTCCAGTGGTGATACGAGCACTTGGATCAGTGACCCTTAAGTTGTAAGAATGGCTACAACAGGAGCAACATCTGAACTCTCTGTCCAGAAAAGTGCAATGTTCAGAACAACTAAGATCCTGCGCAGAACCCTCAAGCTCCCAGGCATCTGGTAGAAGACCCGAGAATGAGGAAGGACAAAAAGACCTCTCCCATTGGGAGGTGAGAACGAAGTTTTTTTTTAAAACTAGGCCACACATAGAACACAAAAAGAGTCTAAGAAAAATGATTAGATGTCTATCACAGATTCGGACACCCTAGAGACCCTCACTTGCTCAGAAACAGACATTTCTTGATAAAGGCTTTATGCCGAAACGTTGATGTATACGTGTCTGTATTACTTTTTGGGTCAACTGAATTTAAGCAACCTATTGATATATCAAAATAAACTGAATTATTTTTGAGTGCCGATTTCAGAGTTGTCACCAAGTAGTAAATCGATTCATGCAACCCTAGTCCAGGTCAATGCTTTCTGGTCATGGAAAGAAGCTGCACAAATTTCCCTGAATCCCATGCTCAGCTTATGATTAGCCAGATTGGCAAGATGTCTTTCAGACGCCACACAGGTGATGTCATGCCAGACTTTCGCTTCAAATGCTGTGCCTAAGAACCCACAAGCTCAGGAAATTTGAGCAACTACTATGAACCACCAGAGAGCACTGATCTCGACCAATGACATAGATCGCACAAAACGATACACTCGTCTATACCATGTAGACCTAGTCTAGCAGGTTCTCCTTCTTCTTTTCTTAGTACACCCTTCCTCATAGACTGCACAGCTCTCCTGGTCTCCATATGCCAGTATCACGTGACCATTCTAGGTCCATCAGCCTCCTCCAATTGAAAAATACTGCACATGGGAAAGTTTTATTTCAATCGGATCAAGGCTGATGACCAGATCTGGTCACAGGATCCTCCATCCACTGCCAGTTTTAGACCAGGAGTGCTCTGCTGCACTAACAAGTGTACAGAAATATTTTTAAAAAATTGGATAACTGAGTCTATAACTTAGAAACATCTTTTCACAATGTCTGGATTTGAGCTCAGCTTTTGCTGCTGGTAATAGACCTTTATTTGTGCATTTAAAGCAAATTAGTTTTAAGTCCAAATATTTTATACGTTTTCTGCAAAATAATGCTTAAAAATAAAAAGACTGAATTTGCAAGAACAAATCCATAAATAAGCTGCGTTTTCATCAGCACAATTAACACTCACTGAGCATGTGGAATGTAGTGCTGGAAGTGTGATGGTGGTGCTATATGTAATGAGATTCCTGGGGCAGTACTGATGAGGGGGAGAGAATTGGGCTGGGACTTGTCAGCTCAGGAAGGTTTCATGATTCAGCTGAAGCTCCCACTTTGCCTCAGGCCGCAGACTGTAGAAAGGAATCTGTAATATTGGCCAAGCGCCTCTTTAAAAAGGATAAAAATGCTTAATGGTTCAGGGGGAAGATCCCAAAGGACAACAGACAATGCACTGTTTCACTGCTTTATAGCTACTGAGCTCTTTCCTTATAAACAATTGTTAATTAAAAGCTGTTGTTGTCTTTCAGAAAAATTCTGCTCTCAGTCTCAGTGGTAAAAAAATAACTGAGCTTTACTTCCCCTCCCCAGGTCCAATACAGCATCTCCACCATTGATCAGGCTCTTTCTTTGGCTGCAACAATGACTCATGTCAGCAGTGCTGGAATCTGTCACTGAGCTCAGCAGGTCTGCAAATGTAGATGACACAAGAGATTGGCTGCAGTGCTGTCCATGAGATTTCACCACTGCAGCCAAACAGCAGAAAATGGGGGCAGTGACAGAAACAAAGCTTTGGACCTGGGGAGGGTAAGTAAAATAGGATCTGATATGTTGCCCCTAAATGAACTTGTGGACAGAATATTGCTGAAAAACAACTACTGGGATAAATATTAGCATGATAATGATCATTTTAACAGCCTTAGGGCTCATACTCACTGGCGATAAAATCGGACGATTGCAATCTGATTTAAACTCTGACCAATGTTAGTCAATGGGTGACATCTCACTTGCGATTTTTTTTCTCATCCAAAATCTGACTGAGAAAAAAATCACAGCATGCTGCGATTTGCTGTGATTTGCTGCGATTTTCGCCAATGCAAGTCAATGGGTGCGATTAAAAAAACGGACCAAAAGCGGACCATCCATTTTCCATCCGTTTTAAACGGATACATTACCATTCTGTGGCATAGAACACTGTAAATGGTCCTGTAAATGACTGTAGAAAAATAGTTGCAGCCAAAAAAAAAACGGATTGCAAACGGATGTAAAACGGATAGAAAACGGATGGAAAGATTAAAAATCGCATAGAAAACGCATGACACTTGCATAGCACTCCACCCTTTATTACAGTCCAGAAATCGGACCGTTTTTTAAATCGCCAGTGAGTATGAGGCCATAGGCCAGTTTTACACTTACAACTGCAATGCAAGAAACTTGTGCTAGTCTCTCGCCTCAATACCCGGCACTCGCGACTGCACGTGCTTCTATGCAGCTGAACGCTCCGGTCCGAACCGCCGGTGGCAGTGCCGGGTAATGATGCGAGAGACTCGCGCAAGTTTCTTGCATTGTACTCGCAAGTGTGACCCCGGCCTTAGGCTATATTCCCATGATGAGCTTTGGTGAGTTGTTGATAATTTTCTAAAACATTTCTACACCTATTAAGTAAATTAGGTTACTTGTAATTTTTTTTTCCTTGTGCTTTTTTCCAGTGGATTTTCCGCATCTCATGCAAGTCTTTGGAAAAAATCTGCACAGAAAACTCAGCGTACCCGCAAGAGAAATTGACGTGTTGCGGATTTGAAACGTGCACCGCAGGTTAAAAAAAAATCACAGTGGGCAAGAGATCTCACCAAAAACTCATTGTGGGTACACAGTCTTAAGGCTCATTCACACATCAGTATCTGGTCAGTATTTTGCATCAGTGTTTGTATGCCAAAGCCAGGAATGGAACTTACCGAGAAAAAATATAATTGAAAGACTGACTCCTGTTCTTTGTTTTGGAGACACTCCTGGTTTTGGCATACAAATACTGATGAAATACTGAGCAAAAATACTGATGTGTGAAGGAGGCCTTAAAGGGATTCTAATTCTGATGCCATATATGATCTATATTTGCGATGCAATCCTTGATCATGACTGTCTGATAGACAAGTAATAAAGTCGATATCATCTGAGTGTGTTTTATATCCTTTTACAATTATATAAATATATATATGTGTGTCTTTTCTACCCCTTTAAAACTATATATGTATGTACAGTATATATATATATATATATATATATATATATATATATATATGGTCTTATCAGGACAGATAGGGGGAGCCAGTGCATACATATATATATATATATTGCAGTACAATGGAAGTTGATAACAAAATGGTCCTACTGTATAAACATTCAGTTACAACAGTTTACATTTTCTGCATGTCTTATATGTATGACAATATTTAGTAAAGGACACCCCAGAGATGAAGCTAGCCATATTCTTTTGTTTTGCTCTTTGCCACATCATGTGTTTCTGCATCATTTGCTCAGTGTAAAATGCCATGTACTTTTGCACAATATGGGTTTATATAGGACTGACACCCTGCTACACTGTTATTAGGAGAAATGTGTGAAAAATTCCCACTGCCAAACTCAGCTCTGCTGCATCAGCACATACATACTAAGGATGGTGGCAGGAGCTCTGCTTGCTTACATGACATTCTTCTCTTTTGCATCCTTTCTTTTAAGTAGCTGTTCTTTGAGCTCAGTACAACACTCAGTATTCTAGATGAATAAGTAGCAAAATATAAATTATATTCCATTTACTTTTGCGCAATAAATAGTCCTGATAAGTCAAACCTCCTACAGCGCACACACACACCAGGTACACACTGTTCTACGGCTGAGAATTGTGGACTGACTCTTCAAATTAGTGTTGCAAAATGATGCAACGCAGAATTCCCTGTTCACACCAGTGATTATAACTAATATTTTGTTATCCGATTATTTCATGTCATAAATGAGGCTTCCATTTGATGAATGCTATAGGTGGGATGTAGAGAGCGATCTCTGGCCCGATCCCCCCAGTCTGTAATCCCATTACTGGCATGGGACTGGGCTTTCTGCCTGTGGCTGGGGCTGCTAATGAGAGTCACATCTGCAATAGAATAACAGGCAGACAAGATTTCCCGGGAGAATTTCGTTTTCATTGAACATATTTTTTTCTCTCTCTACTAACAAGATTGATATTAAAATCGAAGCTTTACCCCAGTGTGTAGAATATGCATCTCCCCATGGTGTCAGCTGCTAATTTCAGTGCAAGGTGGCAGACTTCCTGCAGCTTTACTGCTGGAGCTGTCAGCAGGCAGGTGCTGTATATACAGACTATGGCAGAGGGTCGGGAGCCCCTTCATGCTGACACTCTCCTCATTCATGTCACACGCACTTTACTGGACAGAATAGCCATGCACCAATATGATAGATCCCATGGAATAGCAGGGAGTCTCCCATCCTCAGTGGTGCAGTGGAGACCAGGTATCTGTGTCTGATCTTCATCTACCCTGCCTTCCCTTTGTTACACCGCATTTCTGCAGCCATCATGAACTATCCCTCTTGTATGAGTGCTAGGTGTAGTGCTAGTGAGTGCGGGCACATCACATTAGCAAAAGCCATGGGATTAGGCAGCATGCCTTATTTCTTAAGGAGAGGATGGAGGAGAAAGCTAATGGACATCATATTGTACTGTGCTGCTGAGGATCAAATGGCAGCTTGTTGTTCTCTGCTTCCTGGCTGGCTTTTACTGGATGGGCTCACAAAGGCTTTGGTAGCTGCTTTTATGTGTATGCACAAGTATACTTCTCCTAGACATCAAGAGCCTATAAATAGAGAAGGCTGCTGCATTTTCCTCTGTTAAATCAATAGAGGCAGTCTCCTGCAAATTCAGCTGAGGTGTCTTATTAATTATGGAGCGACTCATCTGATCTCTTAGCACAGGCAGTTCTCTGCTACACCTTTGCAGTCCTAACAGTGATGACCTTTTGTCCAACAAAAGCTGTTTCTTCATATTCAGACTCAGTCCTTCCTTCCTCTCTTCTTCCTTCCTTCCTCTTCCTTCCTCTCCTTCTTTCCTTCCTCTCCTCTTCCTTCCTTCCTCTCCTCTTCTTTCCTTCCTCTCCTCTTCCTCCCTTCCTCTCTTCTTCTTTCCTTCCTCTCCTCTTCCTTCCTCTCCTCTTCTTTCCCTCCTCTCCTCTTCCTTCCTCTCCTCTTTTCCCTCCTCTCCTCTTCCTCCCTTCCTCTCTTCTTTCCTTCCTCTCCTCTTCCTTCCTTCCTCTCCTCTTCTTTCCCTCCTCTCCTCTTCCTTCCTCTCCTCTTCTTTCCCTCCTCTTCTCTTCCTTCCTTCCACTCCTCTTCCTTCCTCTCCTCTTCCTTACTCTCCTTCTTTCCTTCCTCTCCTCTTCCTTCCTCTCCTCTTCTTTCCCTCCTCTCCTCTTCCTTCCTTCCACTCCTCTTCCTTCCTCTCCTCTTCCTTCCTCTCCTTCTTTCCTTCCTCTCCTCTTCCTCCCTTCCTCTCTTCTTCTTTCCTTCCTCTCCTCTTCCTCCCTGTTCCCTTCTGTCTCTCCCATTTCTGTTCTACCCCCAGTTCCTTGAATTTGTCTCCATTTGTCTTCTGATCCTCTCCCTCTCTCTCTGTCACACAGCTCTAATTTCTCTTCCGTGTATTTTTCCTCTATTATCTACTTTTCCCCAACTTCACAGTTCACACTCATTGTCACATTCTCTCTATTAGGCCAAGTTCACACGTTCAGAATGTGATCAGTATTTTACATCAGTATCTGAAGGCCAAAACCAGGAGTGGATCAATCGGAGAAAAAGTATAGCAGAAACCCGTCACCACTTCTGGATTTATCACCCACTCCTGGTTTTGGCTTACAGATACTGATGGAAAATACTGACTAAATCCTGAATGTGTGCATGTGGCCTTAGGCTTTATTCACTCATCAGTATTTTATCAGTATTTGTATGTGGAAACCAGGAGTGTCTCCAAAACACAGAAGACATGTTAATCTTTCCATTATAGTTTTTCTCTGTAAAGTCCCTTCCTGCTTTAGGCATTCAACTACTGATGCAAATTATTGACCAAATCCTATTCACACATTAGTATTTTTTGATCAGTATTTCATCAGTATTTCTATGTCTCCAAAACCCAGAACAGGTGTCAATCATTTATTTCTCATTCTTATCCGTAAATTCCCTACCTAGATTTGGCATACAAACACTGATGTGAGCAAGCCATTAGATAAATTCCATTTTATGCCATTATCTAACACTTCTCATTCCAGCAGTCTAATAATCCAATGTGTCTCAGCAAATATACTCTCAGAATAAAACCACACTCGTTTTGAAACGATAATTTTATTTAATATCTTGTCCTATGCTTCTGTAGCAAATATTTTTTTTGCTGATTTGAGTTTATAATAAACTTTCTGATAAATTACACTTATTTCTTTTTTTATTTAAATCGAGGCTCTCTCTTAAATTTTTCTGTCAAAAATCTCTTCTTTTTTTTTTTTGTTTATAGTAACTATTTTGTACGGTTATACATTTACTCCCCCAAATTTGTGGTTTTACACTGTCAGATACTTAAGTAATATGTGTAACACCTAAACCAAGGAAAAGAAGGAAAGAAAGGCAGTGAACTGGGAAATCTATCTTGGCAACAGCAGGTAAAGCTTCCCATCCTCAGCAGTCCAGGGATCACACATTCATCCAGACATTGGGGCTCTTCTGCTTCTTCTTTCCTTGGTTACATAGTTGCATTGCAATGAGGAAAACAATGTTTTGTGGAGAGGGGACATGGTGAACATGAATGATTGCCCATGTGAACATCTACAGCACATCTCCCCAATGTGACAGGTCCCTTGGCTTGTTCTGCATGTGATGGTCTATTTAATAAGGGTGAGCCCACTTCCACCTCTGTTCCTCTTGTTATTATTATTATTGTATTCATTACTATTATTGGTTGGCCCAGGGCCTTTCCTGAGTTTCTTTGCAAAGGATAAAAGGGCTCACTGTTTCTGTTCTGAAGATGTAAAGCTGAGGTCCGGATTTGGCTGTTGTTGCTCACTGTTTCTTAACATTTGGCAAACGAAAACACAAATTTAAAGAATAGAACTTTTTTTGTTATTTTTCCACAATCCTAGATGGGGAAACGTCACAGAGAACACGAGGTCCCCGGAGAACGGATAGGTATTTCCTCTAGAATCCAGTAGGCGGCGCAAGTGAGGACGGATTCCTGATGCTTTGGGTCTAAACTAGAAGATCCAGTGAAGTAGAGCAGACAGGGAGAGCAGGAGTAAAGGCAGGGTGGCAGGATGGGGGGCTCGGGGGTCTGCCGAGCCGTTAGATCCGCCGCACATTTGGAACAAGCTGCCTTCGATGTTGAGTTTTTTGGAATCCTTTTTCAGTTTCTCCCACATGTCTGCCGCCCCTTCGTGACAATCTGCGAGCACCGTGACAGCACACACGTGGAATTCGTTCCAGTATCTAAAAAAAAAAAAAAGATTGAAATAAAACAGGATAGAGGGACAACATCAGTCCAGGTGGATCAGCTGCTTATACATTATACGGTGACATCATTCACACCGGTGGGGTATGGCTGCAGTAACGCACCTCATGGGAGTCGGGCGGAAAACGCGTCTTGTAGCGAGCTGGGGTCTATAATATCTGTGCCATCAGAATGGCGGCTAACGACGGCGAGGTGAAGGGAGGGCAAAGCTTATCAGTATTATGGCTGGCTGTGGTTTTATCACTAGACATCATTGTCATTTACATATGCTAATTACACTAATTGTGATCATTAATAACATGTTCACCTATTATATATAGTTTTCAGTATGTACATATATATTATACATATGTATATATATATAATCTTTATTTATATAGCGCCAACATATTCTGCAGCGCTTTACAGTTTAACATCTATATACATATCTATATGTATACGTGTGTGTCTGTATATATATATATGTGCCCTAGCATGAGCTATTACCACCATTACCACACATGGGGTTACTGCGAGCAATTGAGATTTATCAGCTCACCACGTTGTAAAACCAATATATCTCAAGAAGTCATTGCTGTCCACGCGTCTATTCCCAGGGGGTGAGAGATGGAGAACAGGCTGTGACCCCTCCGCCTGCAGCCGTGTAATCCCCCCGTGACCCTCCCTCTGACACGCTTCCATCCACGTGTGGGCTCGTTTCCTAGCTGGGTGCTGTGGAGGCTTTGCATGCCGCGTCAGTTATGAGCTCCTCACACAGCTGTAAACTCTAATGCTGCTACATTAGTCATAAATTATGAAATATTGTGATGCCTGGAAACTGTCTCTGTACAGTATGTCAGCTGTGACTGGATTCCCATAGGAAGACTACATCTCTCAGCATACATCATCGATTGCCAGGCCCAAGACAAACACATACACTACATGTAACATCTATCTATTCCCCTATCTATCTATCTATCTATCTATCTATCTATCTATCTATCTATCTATCTATTATCTATCTATCTATTATTTATATTCTATCTATCTATCTATCCCATATTTATTTATCTCTATCTATTATCTATGTATTATTTATATTCTATCTATCTATTATCTATCTGTCTATCTACCTATTCTATCTATTTTTAATAAACATATACACTGTATATATAAAGGAGGAGAAATTGTTTCTGGTTTTCGTCAGGATATCTGTATATTGTGTTTATTCTTAATGGAGATTATACTTTGATCAAATATAGTATTTCAAGAGGGGGAGAAATGTCTTTGTTTCCTGGCTTTATGATACATGATTCAATCATTTCATACATTATCTATATCAGTAATATAATTGTATCATGATCTGTTGAAAACATATATTTTGTTGTTCTTATTCTTATTAGACTATGACATTAAAATTATGCATAATCATTACAGCTAGAGAGAAAAAAAGGCAATTCTATAATATACACAACATTTAGGGATGGGAATGTAGCCAATTTACTCAATCTAGAAAAAAATAAGTTGCAAATTCCATGTGTATGTGGGTCATACTTAGTTTGTGTATGATGAGTATAGGTCACTTCGTTTGGTTTGGTTCTTATAATTAATGTAAAGTGTGTGTATAAATGTATGCATGTATTTGTGTCTGTGTATAAACTTAAGTGTATGTGTGTGTTATATAAATGTGTGTGTACAAATCTGTGTGTTTAGTTGTAGATATGTTATATAAATATGTGTGTATAAATATGTGTGTATAATTATATATATACTGTACATATATATGTGTGTATAAATGTATATGTATAAATATGTTATATAAATGTGTGTAGAAATATCTGTGTGTTATACACCCATGTGTGTTTAATTCTGGGTGTGTTATATAATATATATGTATGTGTGTGTATAAATATGTGTGTTATATAAATGTGTGTATAAATATGGTTGTATAATTATATATATATGTGTATAAATATGTTATATAAATGTGTGAATATCTGTGTGTGTGTTATACACCGATGTGTATTTAATTGTAGGTGTGTTATATAATATATGTATAAATATGTGTGTATAAATGTGTTTATATAAATCTGTGTGTGTATAAATGTGTATAATCTTAAGTGTATGTGTGTATGAATGCCTGTGTGTGTTATATAAGTATGTGTGCATAAATGTGGGTAGATAGATAGATAGATAGATAGATAGATAGATAGATAGATAGATAGATAGATAGATAGATAGATGAGTGTGTTAATATTCCCAGCCCATGCATGTGCTCAGCAAGTCTTGCAGTGACATGGCAGAATGTGGGGGTGGCGCCTTTAGTAGATCATAATCGTCAATGGTGGATCCAGTCATTCATCGTTTTGTAAGAAGAAAAAAAAACATCTTGGAAAACTTACGAGCAGATAGTGTCGAGGTTTTTCTGTTCGTCCATGCTTTGCGAATAGGTTTCCATTTTATCTCCCATGGTGAGCATACAGCTGGAGAAGCCCTTAAAGACCGCATCGCACTTGCCTGCTGCCCGCACCGCCTGCACCAGGTACGCTGGGGACAGAGATCAGCACCAGTCAGCGGACAGCTCCCACCTATTGTCTCCTGCCACAGGCATTGTCTCTACAGAGCCATGTACACATAGATCTGCATGCCACTCTGGTCCTTCTGTTTGTATGATCACAAGATATCAGACTGAGCAATGACAAGAATGCCTGAAATGTATTTCTATCTATCTATAAATAATGAAAAATTGCAATGGTACAAAAGTCAGGTTGGTTTAATATAATGGATTATATATATATAAACATTTATACACAAGTATGAAAAGAACAACAACCATGGAGTATATTAACAAAAACGAAACACTGAGTAGGAATATTATTTGTGTGTGTGTATATATATATATATATATATATATATATATATATATATATTATTACTGCTCTAATATTTTATACTTTCTGACAAATACTCTCCATGGCTGTCATTCTTTTTATTTCTAGGATCACTTAGGTTTCCTATCCAATAACACCCAAGCATTTATTTGCCTTGTGAGACCCAGACATGAGCTGCTCCTGTAATATCTGTTTCTCCTCTTGATTATACAATTATTACAATATAATACAATAGTTTCCGACTCTCTTTAAATTAAATAAAAAACTGAAATATAGTTAGATTCAAGACACGAATAAAAACATTCTTAACATTCTTTTGAACACTAAGTAGATGTTAAATCTGGGGGCAATTTAATCTATTTTTTTTTTTCAGAATTTTTTTTTAGAGATGAAACCTGTAATATTCCCCACTTTGAGGGGGTTTCCATTAGTTGATATTTCACATAGACATTCCCTTGGACTGCAGATGGCACAGTAGTAGATGCTGCAGTGATCAGACAGGGTGGGGGAGGGGGGCTTCAGCAGATCCTAGCCCAGGTATTCCAGTCATCACCCATTGTACAGTAGGTCAGACACTAGCTGCATCCTGCCACATAGCTGCACAAAGAAAGTCTGCTAAATGTAAGATTGTGGAGATGCAGGGTGTCTCCTGTGCTCATCACAGGAGCACAATAACAACATTCCATTCCATTTTCCCCATTTCCTCTTACAAATGCATTCAGGCAGCTTGTCATTAAAAATGCATGCACACATTACCACGTCCCTTTCATCGTCTGCTGTAGCAGACTCCGGCTTAGAGAAGAAAGCAGCCTGCATAGCTGTACAAGCCATAGCCATCCCTCCCCAGCTGGGGATTCAGGGGGTCCTGCTTTGCCCCTATAGACCCCATATTATATAGAGTACAAGCCATAGTCATCCCTCCCCAGCTGGGGATTCAGGGGGTCCTGCTTTGCCCCTATAACCTCCATATTATATAGAGTACAAGCCATAGTCCTTCCTCCCCAGCTGGGGATTCAGGGGGTCCTAGTTTGCCCCTATAGCCCCCATATTATATAGAGTACAAGCCATAGCCATCCCTCCCCAGCTGGGGATTCAGGGGGTCCTGCTTTGCCCCTATATCCTCCATATTATATAGAGTACAAGCCATAGTCCCTCCTCCCCAGCTGGGGATTCAGGGAGTCCTGCTTTGCCCCTATAGACCCCATATTATATAGAGTACAAGCCATAGTCATCCCTCCCCAGCTGGGGATTCAGGGGGTCCTGCTTTGCCCCTATAACCTCCATATTATATAGAGTACAAGCCATAGTCCTTCCTCCCCAGCTGGGGATTCATGGGGTCCTGGTTTGCCCCTCTAGCCCCCATATTATATAGAGTACAAGCCATAGCCATCCCTCCCCAGCTGGGGATTCAGGGGGTCCTGCTTTGCCCCTATAGACCCCATATTATATAGAGTAC
The DNA here is from genome assembly GCF_039654945.1 of Dendrobates tinctorius. Taxonomy (NCBI): domain Eukaryota; kingdom Metazoa; phylum Chordata; class Amphibia; order Anura; family Dendrobatidae; genus Dendrobates; species Dendrobates tinctorius. Next base: position 41,963,376 of record NW_027361672.1, on the reverse strand, counting down.
AAGCCATAGTCCTTCCTCCCCAGCTGGGGATTCAGGGGGCCCTGGTTTGCCCCTATAGCCTCCATATTATATAGAGTACAAGCCATAGTCCTTCCTCCCCAGTTGGGGATTTAGGGGATCCTGCTTTGCCCCTATAACCTCCATATTATATAGCGTACAAGCCATAGTCATCCCTCCCCAGCTGGGGATTCAGGGGGTCCTGCTTTGCCCCTATAACCTCCATATTATATAGAGTACAAGCCATAATCCTTCCTCCCCAATTGGGGATTTAGGGGATCCTGGTTTGCCCCTATAGCCTCCATATTATATAGAGTACAAGCCATAGTCCTTCCTCTCCAGTTGGGGATTTAGGGGATCCTGGTTTGCCCCTATAACCTCTATATTATATAGAGTACAAGCCATAGACCTTCCTCCCCAGCTGGGGATTCAGGGGGGTCCTGCTTTGCCCCTATAACCTCCATATTATATAGAGTACAAGCCATATTCCTTCCTCCCCAGCTGGGGATTCAGGAGGTCCTGCTTTGCCCCTATAACCTCCATATTATATAGAGTTTCTAGGTGGCAGTTCATCCTATGGATCCTATGCAGTTGATTAATGCAGGGCAATTGGACATATGTCTAGAGAAAGTGGGTCATTTATCAATATTTACTGCTTATAACTCTGGCCACAAATGCCACCGATTTGATCGGTCAAAGCTAAAGATGTGAATTGTGAAGGCGATCAAGAATAAGTACAAGATTGGATGCATTTCATACAGCAGCTGAATGGTCATATATGTGTCTAATGAAGGGATTACCTAATGCTAAAAATCAAGGTGACACCTTCTCCTGTGTGTGGAATAGATTAGGAATTCTACAACCCCTCCTCTCCTCTCTTCCTCTGCTTATACTCTTAGTAGATGGAAGTATATCACAATAATGGGGCACACTACATTTATGGATCCAGCAGATTAACACTCCATGAATATGGGTGCAACCCAGACTATCAATGTAGATAAATACCAACTGCTCCTCATACATCATGATGCTGTATAATCCACCAGGTTCCATGATTGATAATTGCGCATGCGTCGCTTTCTAGCATAATACTATATCTGATACTATATAGCATTATATATCTTTAGTTCATGGAAATCACAACTTGCTGCAAACAGATTCTGCTTGGCTCAGAATATTTGTCAGTCAATGGGGCAAATAGGGCAAGAGGTAATACAGTGTCAGATCCTGAGTAGAAGGGATTTAGCTGCTGCACCCACACACACTATGCAGCTAAAAGAGCCATACTGGCACCAGAGAGCTCTGCCAACCAAGGAGCTGCAGAGCAATGAATGAACCTGGAGGCAATATCGGGTATACCATCTACATAGCACATACGTGTTACATTGTGAAATGAAGGAGAGATGCAAAAGCATCGATTGTCTATGGAGACATAGAGGCTGCACTGGCCTCTAACACAGAGCATATATATATATATATATATATATATATATATATACATACATATATATATATATCTATAGTGCTCAAAAAAATAAAGGGAAGACTAAAATACCACATCCTACGTTATAGTGTTCCCTTTATTTTTGGAGCAATGTGTATATATAGATAAATAGATGTAGATATACAAAATATACTTCTGAAAATATTCACTGTGGTCCTGAATGTTATAAGAACATGTAAGAGAAATAGCTCAGGAACAAAAACACGTATGAATGGCACAGAACACAAAGAAACAGTTCTAAATCATTGTAACATCCATATCTCTAAAGTGCTGCCATCGCCTCCATCTCTCAATAGACTGCAGCTATAAATGAACAAATTGGATCGACTTTGAAATGATTTATTTAATTCATTTATTATAAAATTGCCACAAACTATTCTTTCCATTTTTATCACATTGTAATCATTTATTTCGTTCTTGTAGCCTGCACAAGCCATGCGAAACAGCTTGGGAAGGACGAGGAGCCTGATCCCTGGCAGTAAGCAGCTGCTAATAATGCTGTTCTCAGGTTGCAGCCAGTCTCCCTTTCTGCAATTAACAAGCAGTGTGAGAAGTGTTGCTGTCTGCTGATGGCTGCATGTACAGCCAGCCACTAATGTCATTACCGCCGGAAAGTCACCAGGGTGCAGGGATCGGACGGATCAGGAGGAGTCCAGCTCCTCTGCTTCTCCCTGCTCATTGTCCCGGGCTTCATTAGTCGGGATTAGTCTATACAGACTGGAGTTTTAATTGTCCTCATCTGGATACATTTCTCCCTACTAGAGGTGCTAATTGAGAATTTTCTTTTCATCATCTCATCACCCAGGTTTCCTTTTCCCCGAGTGTATTGTTGTGCTAGGTGGGGTAAGAGCTTCTGTCACTGGGTCCCATTTGTCACAGGGTTGCTGAGGAGAGGTGCCAAGTACAGCACTTGTCGCAGTGAGCCGACTGATGGCAATGCTGGCCAATGGCTCCTGTGCCATAGTGGCTCTCTATGGGGAAGGCACTGCTCTGTCCCCAGTGATCCCCAGATATATCTACTAGAATAGTAAGATCTGTCACTGCACAGGAGACACTCACCCTCCTTACCAAAATGTGCAGTCATATTGTACAAAAGACTCAACACTGTCAGACTTGTGTCACTGCAGAAAAAAGGCGACAAATTGGGAAGCACACAATAGATGAATTTTCGATCCAAACTATATATATATATATATATATATATATACATACAGTATATATTTATATATTGTATGAATAAAAATATGTATGTATATTTATATATATTTATATACATAAATATAATGGTTATTAGATGCATGAAAATAGCTTGGTAGCTATATAAGAAAAATAGGTTTATAGCTATAATTATGTAGAATAAAAATATAATGAGTACATGCCTAGATGCTGTAAGATATGTGATAGGTAGAGATTTTATTTTATTTTTAATTTAACGTGAGAAATAAAACAGAAAGATTTCTAGATAGAATAGAAATCACAGAGCATTCTCAATTTTCAGATAGAGAAAATTGTCGCATCTAAATATACAAACTGTCAAAATTAGATTCATATAAATATTATAGATTCATGTGAATCCAATGAAACATTCTCCTAGTTCAAGAATAGAACAAACTGCCTGAATTTAGTTGGATCTCATTCATTCTGCATTTCGCATCCTCCATTTCTGCCCTTTCCATTCTCCCCAGTTCCCATCATGTAGCACAGCACATACATCCACACATACATCCACACATACATATATATACATACACACATACATACACACATACATATATATACATACACACATACATACACACATACATATATATACATACACATACATACACACATACATATATATACATACACACACACATACATACACACATACATATATATACATACACACATACATACACACATACATATATATACATACACACATACATATATATACATACACACATACATACACACATACATACACACATACATACACACATACATATATATACATACACACACATACATATATATACATACACACATACATACACACATACATATATATACATACACACATACATATATATACATACACACATACATACACACATACATACACACATACATATATATACATACACACATACATACATACACACATACATATATATACATACACACATACATACACACATACATATATACATACACACATACATATATATACATACACACATACATATATATACATACACACATACATACACACATACATACACACATACATATATATACATACACACATACATACACACATACATACATACACACATACATATATATACATACACACATACATACACACATACATATATACATACACACATACATACATACATACACAGATACATACATACACACATACATACACACATACATTCATACACACATACATACACACATACATATATATACATACACACATACATACATACACAGATACATACATACACACATACATACATACACACATACATACACACATACATACATACACACATACATACACACATACATATATATACATACACACATACATACATACACAGATACATACATACACACATACATACACACATACATTCATACACACATACATACACACATACATATAACACCTTTTGCATTATAAAAAATAGAGAAAATACCAATTCCTGTAAATCCGTAGACGATCGCTGATATTTGATCGTCAGCCGCAGTGATCGTTTACTCCCACCTCGCAGCAGATGACAATCAGAGGTGAATTCTACCGATATTCTTTCTGCTCCGAGTCTTCTCGGATTTGATGGGGCATTGGGGGAGCCAGCACTCACCTATGTGCACAGCCAGCACCAGTAGAATAGATCTGCCGTTCAGATGAACTCCCATCCTACATTGAATAAAACCATTGGAGACTGTAGATTAATGGGGGGTTTGGGCGACCCTGGGTGGGGAGTGATGGGGACCAGGCATTGCACACAAGTTCCAGCAGCAGCAGCACTCGGCAGAGCCGGAGAGAGAAGGGAAGGGAAGAGAGGAAGGGAAGAGCTTGGGGTGGGGCGCACCATTTGGAGAGGGGGGTGGCGCTCAGCCCCTGCCCACCCCCTGCCTGGAGCTGACGGGAGGAGGCTGGCCGTGCACCAGTTGCCTTTATATAGAGAGGACCCCATTTCTAGTGATCAGAGGCCGGGACTCGCCCCCCACGGCCACACTCATGGCAGCCCCCACTATACGAGTGGCGTGTGCCAGTCTCCATCCTAGAGTGACACCTGCACACAGTGCTCCAGCCACACCAGGTGCAGGGAGACCCCGGGGACACGAGTGGGGAGGGCCACCACAGGGGATCGCTGCCAGTGACAGTGGGGAGGAGCCGATCCCGGACTCTGCTCAGCTCACCTATTCCTGCCGTGTAGTAATGCGGGGTCTCCTCAGCCCCCGACACAGCTCACTGACGGCTTATGGTCTAGACAATCATTCACAGTCTATTCATCTGTTATCTCTCTATATTATATATGTCTGTGATCTGTTCTCAGCCATCCATTTATCATCGATCTATCTACTATCTATCTATCTATCTATCTATCTATTTATTCAGCGTTTATCTACACATTCATGATTGTTCTATAATCCATCGGTAAATCTATTTATCCCCTCTTCCATCTATCAATGATCTGTCTCTAATTTGTTAATTTAATTAGCATTTTTCCTGCCCATCAACCTTTATGATGCTATTTATTCATATCCCATTTTAGTTTGCTTCTCTCTTTAGGCATATATCTGTGTAACCCAGCACAGTATATTCTTCATCTGTTACCAATTTATCTATATAACCAATTATTTTACGGTATCCTTGTTTGTATAAATTATGTAGTTATTAAATCAATCAACCAACCAACATACATTCACATCTATCTATCTATCTATCTATCTATCTATCTATCTATCTATCTATCTATCTATCTATCTTTTCTTTCTTTCTTTCTTTCTTTCTTTCTTTCTTTCTTTCTTTCTTTCTTTCCTTTCCTTTCCTTCTTCTCATATTCCTCCCTTTTCTCCTTCCTTCCTTAATTCCTTCCCTTTCCTATTTCTTCCTTTCTTTTCTCTCCTCTTCTTTTCATTCCTTCTTCTTTTCTTTCTTTCTTTCTTTCTTTCTTTCTTTCTTACTTTCTTTCTTCTCCCCTTCCTTTTTTCTCCTATTCATATTCCTTCCTTCCTTTCTTTTCTTCTATTTATTCCTTTTCTGCTTCCTTAATTCCTTCACTTTCCTATTGCTTCCTTTCCTCTCTCCATTCTTTCCTTCCTTCTTCTTCCCTTCCTTCTCTTATTCATATTCCTTTCTATTCTTTTTCTTTCTTTCTTTCTTTCTTTCTTTCTTTCTTTCTTTCTTTCTTTCTTCTCCCTTTCCTTCCTTTTCTCCTACCTTATTTCTTTCCTTTTCTCTCCTCTTCCTTCCTTCCCACTCTCTCTTTCTTTCTTTCTTTCTTTCTTTCTTTCTTTCTTTCTTTCTTTCTTTCTTTCTTTCTCTCGTTCTTTCTTCTCCCTTTCCTTCCTTTTCTCCTACCTTATTTCTTTCCTTTTCTCTCCTCTTCCTTCCTTACCACTCTCTCTTCTCTTTCTTTCTTTCTTTCTTTCTTTCTTTCTTTCTTTCTTTCTTCTCCCTTTCCTTCCTTTTCTCCTACCTTATTTCTTTCCTTTTCTCTCCTCTTCCTTCCTTCCCACTCTCTCTTCTCTTTCTTTCTTTCTTTCTTTCTTTCTTTCTTTCTTTCTTTCTTTCTTTCTCTCTCAGTGTTTATCAAGCCTCCTGTTATATAGAGGAAATGTTTGTGATAATAAACAGTACATTGAATTGAATCCCACAATCTTCATTGCTTCAGCACTCCTAATCTTTATCTCTCTGTCCGCCTATTCTAATAGTCACCTCTTCTCATCACTCATAGATGTGTCGTCCTTGGGAGACTCTTGGGTCACTCTTTCCTCCTCTTGATGTCACCTACTGAGCCTTCTTATGGCCGATCCCTACAGTGACCCGCTTTCCTCCTTTCTCTATCCCCCCACTGATCATCCCCAACCTCAGCTCAGGCAGGATCCTCCTCGGTGACGTCAGTGGGGGAGTGCTGTGACGTCAGCAGGGAGGTGAGGAGCGTTTCCCCTGCACCTGCTCAGCATCCTAATCATCCTCTCTAAGCCAAGGAGACTGATAGACTTGGCTTTGTCGGCTGCTCCAGTGCTGGAAGGGGAGGAGGAGGGAATCCTTCCTGAGCCAAGTGATGAAGCACTTGACGTCAGGATGCAGCTCAGGTAACAGGAGGAAACCAAAATCCCTTGAGCTGCCCCCTCTGATACCCCCTGCTCCCCACCTCCTGGCCCCCTATCTTCTCTGCCGCATTACACAGACCTTTACTGAACAATGAGTCCTGTAATAACCAAAGGAAGAAGATGCAGAGGCTTACCTGCAGTCCCATGTAAAACCAAGGACACATATTAGTTCTTCCTTTTTTTCCACTTTTCCTAGCCAATGAGTTCACTCCTAGTTTTTGAAAGGAAAAAAATGCATGAAAATACTAAAATCTGCATCAAGTAGTAGGTGTGGATTTAGCCATGGTTTTTATAGTAGACCTGAAATCTGCAATAACTGGACTGTCCCACATGTTTCATTTATAATATCTTTTGGTGTCAGGGTTAAGAAAGGAAAGACTTCATATTTGTCTTCGAAATGTAACAATAATGATTATTGCGCTCGTTTACAGTCAGATTATTGTCAATATTCACTGTCAGGCTCTGCGAAATCTGCCTATATGTCCATCAATAAAGTATTCCTCAGTTCATTGCTTCAGCTAATGTCCTCAAAGCCATTATGAAAAAGCAGATTTCCCCATTGATTCCTTTGGTGTCGCACTCATATGAGTTGGGTTTACAGAAAACAATGCGCATGCTGCAGCAAAACCCTATTCAGATATACAGAAGAGCTTCACTTTAAACTTTTAGCATGTGATAAAGGGGTTGTATTCCTTTGGGGTCTATTTTATTTTATTTTTTAATTTTATGCATGTATTTTAGCCTCAACATACTTTTTCTGTTTTTTTTAAAGGGGTTGCCCACTACTCTGCCAACCTCCTAAATACAAAGTTATATAAACCTTAGGAATTCCAGAGCCAACGTCAATGGAGGGTCACCGGCATGGGAGGTGGGTGTAAGGTATTTTTATTTTACATTAGAAAATGAATTATTTAAGAAGCAATTCTTCCATCAGTAGACGACCCCTTTCATTAAAAAATGTGCACCGTTTTGCTTTTACAGGCTCTTTGTTTCTGTGTGGTTTGTGGTCATAAACCAGGAGCTCCAGAAAGAGAAATAAGAGTTTAAACTCTCCCATTGGGCCATCAGACTAAGCTCACTGACAGATTCTCAGTGAACCCATTCTGCAGCCAGCAATGACAGAGGCTGTATAAGGCAAATGGCACAGAATGTTTAATTGCCCAATTATCAAAATAGCACCAAAGGTGGACAGCCCCTTTAACATGCAAATACCACATTTTTATTTAGTTGCCTTTGCCCACAGCCGATAGTCACCTCAGTTTTAGGTCATGTTCATATGTTCGGTATTTGGTGAATTTTTTACATCGCTATTTGAAAGCCAAAATCAGGAGTGGGACAATCTGATAAAAAGTATCATAGAAACCCGTCACCACTTCTGTATTTATCACCCACTCCTGGTTCTGGCTTACATATACTGATGTAAAATACTGACCAAATATTGAATGTTTGACAATGGCCTTACGTTGTTTGACTTGTGCCCCCCAAGACTGCACTGCTGCAATGTAGAGCATAATGTCTTCTTTCTACTGCAGTCTGCTTTCTTACAGCTAATTAGGTCTCAGGGAAAAGCGCCACATGGCAGCTGATCCTTGTGGCTTTTCCAGACAGGGATATGTGTGGTTATAGGTTCCTTCTTAAAGACGTGAATCCTCTGTTATGATCTTCAGCATGTAGTTTAAAGTATTCGGTCCATTCTTCCCTAGAGGAACTCTTATTCACTCACTATGTGGAATATTAGTGGAGAATTACGCATACGTTTATCAGCATTATTCGTTCCAAAGCCAAGTGTTACACCATGAACGTGGGCAGACCAAAGCAATGATTGCAATGTGTCCTGTAGATATGGTCATAGGCAGATGAATACAGGCCTGACCAAGCTGCAACTCAGTTTTGTGCTTTTTAATGACTGGTTACCACTTTACATTATTTAGTGAGGTGACTGGTCATGAAATGGCTTTACGTACTGGTTGGCAGTGGCAGGCACCTGTCAAGGAGGTCACGTAAAAAGCAAATCAGAACCATGAGATTGACTCACATCCTATCCCAGGCTGAACTCTTAGGCTGTGTGCCCATGTAGCGATTTTTAAGCATTTCCACGGCGTTTTTTAACGCGCGATTCTGCCGCGGAAACGCTTAAAATAAGCGTTCCATGCATTTGTAATAGAAAACACACATGTTGTGCCAATGGTTCATTTTTTACCGCTGCGGAATCGCTTAGCAGTAAAAAAACGCAGCATGTTCATTAATTTTGCGGAATCGCCCGCGATTCCGCATACCATCAATTATATGAGCAAAAACGCATGGGAAAACACATGTCAAAACACTTGACAATCGCGTCAAAAACGCGTGTCAAAAAGCGCATGCGATTTCCCTGGCAAGGGCATGCGTTTCTGCTCAGGAAAAAATCGCTTGAAAATCGCTCCGTGGGCACATAGCCTTAAGCTATTTTCAGTTTCTTCAGCCCAGAATTTGCCTGAAGGTATTACCTGTAATAGTGTGGATTCCATTTACACACAAGTACAAAGTGCAGAGGTCTCAACCAAGTCTACAGATTAGAAAAGAAATACATAACCTTTTTTAAGTGACAGATTTCAGCACACAGTGTGGCCAAAGTCCAGCAGAAGACTGGGTTCCTCAAGAACCAGTCCTAGGCCCCCTCCTTTTCTCCTTGTATACTGCCCCTATTGGACAAACAATCAGTAGGTTTGGTTTCCAGTACCATCTCTATGCTGATGACACCCAATTATACGCTTCTTCTCCTGATGTCACGCCTGCATTATTAGAAAACACCAGTGATTGTCTTACTTCTGTCTCCAACATCAAGTCCTCCCTCTATCTGAAACTGAACCTGTCAAAAACTGAACTCCTTGTGTTTCCTCCCTCTACTAACCTACCTATGCCCGACATTGCCATTTCCGTGTGTGGTTCTACCATTACTCCCCAGCAACATGCCCGCTGTCTTGGGGTCATACTTGACTCCGAGCTTTCATTCGCCCCCCACATCCGATCACTGGTTTGCTCTTGTTATCTGCACCCCAGAAATATTTCTAGAATTCAACCTTTTCTTACTTTCAACTCTGCAAAAACTCTTACTGTTTCTCTTATTCTTTCTCTTCTGGACTATTGTAACTCTCTACTAATTGGCCTCCCTCTTACCAAACTCTCCCCCTCCAATCTCTCTTGAATGCAGCAGTCAGGATCATATTCCTCACCAACCGTTACACTGATGCCTCTACCTTGTGCCTGTAGGCATCAGGTTTCTGCGTCTGCTCTGCAGGAATCCAGAGCCTCACATTCTGCGGTCTCATGCTGTCTATCTACTGCAGAGAAGATTACTTTGCAGCAGACTGCTCCAGAGACTAAGTTCCTCTGAGCTCCTACTGGGCATGCTCATGAGACGATCTCCCATTGGAAATCGGAAGTCATGTGCCCAGGTCCTGCTCCAGATCTCATTGGTCCATCTCGGAGATCTGGAAGGTCCCGCATGGCTATAAAAAGCGCACATGCGCTAGTATAGACTTTTCAAGCTAAATGTGTGAATGGTGACGGATGTATGACTGGTGACTGATAGAGTTGAGCGAAACGGGTCGAAAAAATTCAAAAGTCGCCGACTTTTGGCAAAGTCGGGTTTCATGAAACGAAACCCGACCCTAGGATGAGGTCGGCCACGAGGTCGGCGACTTACGCGCCAAAGTCGCGTTTCAAAAGTTTGTTTTGCGCTCTTTTTCAGCCAATCAGGATCCATGGACACTGTGGGCAACGTGATGACATAGGCACGGGTCACCACCATCTTTCAGAAGGGCATGCAAGTGATTGGCTTGCTTTGGTGGGCGTCACAGGGGGTATAAAAGGGCGTGCACGCCGACCGCCATCTTACTTCTGCCGATCTCAGTATAGGGAGAGGTTGCTGCTGATTCTGTAGGGAGAGCGTTAGGCAGGGAAGAAGACCAAAAAACTGCTTCTGCTGCTAGCGATTTGGCCTGCACAACACACCAGTCACTGTGTGTGCAGTGCAAGGGGAGGCTATATAGTGGTGTATCAGTGGTGTTGGTTGTTGGGCTGCCTTCTAAGGCTTCCTGACAGGCTGGGATTGCTGTTTACCCACTGCTCCGCAAACTGCTTTTTTAAAAGCAATCCAATCTCCCTTATCCTCTAGTCACTTTGGTCACAGCTGTGCCATCGAGCCTGTCACATAGCGCTCAGATATTCATTGGGCCTCAAACTGCTTTTTTAAAAGCAATCCCAATTTTTTTTTTTGTCCTGCTGAGAAGAAAAAAAAACTGCTTCTGCTGCTGATAGCAATTTGGCCTGCACAACACACCAGTCACTGTGTGTGCAGTGCAAGGGGAGGCTATATTGTGGTGTATCAGTGGTGTTGGTTGTTGGGCTGCCTTCTAAGGCTTCCTGACAGGCTGGCATTGCTGTTTACCCACTGCTCCGCAAACTGCTTTTTTAAAAGCAATCCAATCTCCCTTATCCTCTAGTCACTTAGGTCACAGCTGTGCCATCGAGCCTGTCACATAGCGCTCAGATATCAGTGGGCCTCACACAATCCAAAAGTGTCCAGTGTCCAAAAGTGTGTGCAGAGATTCAAAATCTCACTTATCCTCTAGTCACTTAGGTCACAGCTGTGCCATCGAGTCTGTCACATAGCGCTCAGATATTCATTGGGCCTCACACAATCCAAAAGTGTCCAGTGTCCAAAAGTGTGTGCAGAGATTCAAAATCTCACTTATCCTCTAGTCACTTAGGTCACAGCTGTGCCATCAAGCCTGTCACATAGCGCTCAGATATCAGTGGGCCTCACACAATCCAAAAGTGTCCAGTGTCCAAAAGTGTGTGCAGAGATTCAAAATCTCACTTATCCTCTAGTCACTTAGGTCACAGCTGTGCCATCGAGCCTGTCACATAGCGCTCAGATATCAGTGGGCCTCACACAATCCAAAAGTGTCCAGTGTCCAAAAGTGTGTGCAGAGATTCAAAATCTCACTTATCCTCTAGTCACTTAGGTCACAGCTGTGCCATCAAGCCTGTCACATAGCGCTCAGATATCAGTGGGCCTCACACAATCCAAAAGTGTCCAGTGTCCAAAAGTGTGTGCAGAGATTCAAAATCTCACTTATCCTCTAGTCACTTAGGTCACAGCTGTGCCATCAAGCCTGTCACATAGCGCTCAGATATCAGTGGGCCTCACACAATCCAAAAGTGTCCAGTGTCCAAAAGTGTGTGCAGAGATTCAAAATCTCACTTATCCTCTAGTCACTTAGGTCACAGCTGTGCCATCGAGCCTGTCACATAGCGCTCAGATATTCATTGGGCCTCACACAATCCAAAAGTGTCCAGTGTCCAAAAGTGTGTGCAGAGATTCAAAATCTCACTTATCCTCTAGTCACTTAGGTCACAGCTGTGCCATCGAGCCTGTCACATAGCGCTCAGATATTCATTGGGCCTCACACAATCCAAAAGTGTCCAGTGTCCACAAGTGTCTGCAGAAATTCAAAATCTCCGCTGTCCTATAGACGGTTTTAGGAAGTTTCGCCCCCAGCAGTTCTCCCCCAGCATTTCGCCCCCAGCAGTTCGCCCCCAGCAGTTCGCCCCCAGGTACACTTCGCCCCCGAACATTTCGCCCCCAGCATTTCGCCCCCAGGTTGTTTCGCCCCCGCACATTTTGCCCCCGCACATTTCGCCCCCAGCAGTTCGCCCCCGCACATTTCGCCCCCAGCAGTTCGCCCCCGGATGTTTCGCCCCCAGCAGTTCGCCCCCGGATGTTTCTCCCCCGGATGTTTCACCCCCGGATGTTTCGCCCCCAGCAGTTCGCCCCCGGATGTTTCGCCCCCAGCAGTTCGCCACCGGATGTTTCGCCCCCAGCAGTTTGCCCCCAGCAGTTCGCCCCCGGATGTTTTGCCCCCAGCAGTTCGCCCCCGCATGTTTCGCCCCCCGCAGTTCGCCCCCGGATGTTTCGCCCCCAGCAGTTCGCCCCCGCATGTTTCGCCCCCAGCAGTTCGCCCCCAGCAGGTCACCCCCGGATGTTTCGCCCCCGGATGTTTCGCCCCCAGCAGTTCACCCCCGGATATTTCGCTCCCAACAGTTCGCCCCCGGATGTTTCACTCCCAGCAGTTTGCCCCCGGATGTTTCGCCCCCAGCAGTTCGCCCCCGCATGTTTCGCCCCCAGAAGTTCGCCCCCAGCAGTTCGCCCCCAGATGTTTCGCCCCCAGCAGTTCGCCCCCGGATGTTTCACCCCCAGCAGTTCGCCCCGGATGTTTCGCCCCCGGATGTTTTGCCCCCAGCAGTTCGCCCCCAGCAGTTCATCCCCGGATGTTTCGCCCCCAGTAGTTCGCCCCCGGATGTTTCGCCCCTGGATGTTTTGCCCCCAGCAGTTCACCCCCGGATGTTCACCCCCAGATGTTTCGCCCCCAGCAGTTCGACCCCGGATGTTTCGCCCTCAGCATTTCGCCCCCGGATGTTTCACCCCCGGATGTTTCGCCCCCTGTCAGTTCGCCCCCAGCAGTTCATCCCTGGATGTTTTGCCTCTAGCAATTTGCTCCTGGATCTTTCGCATCCGGGAAAAACCTGCCTGAACTGAACATTGGCAGGTTTGCTTATCACTAATAATACACCATATGAGTCTAAGATATACAATTCTGATCAAATTAGTTTTTTTTATTCTCAAACTTTGTTTTCTAGATGAGTAATTTTACAAACAGACAGGAAAATAGTAGGATTTCATTGGTTACTAAGGAGGTCGTGCCCCCTTGGGAGCAGAACGGATCCTGGCTCCCTATGATACATTCAGGGCTGCTTGTTCACAGCCCTCTGCAAAGCTCCCCTTCACCCTCCGCTCATGTGCTCTGTCCTGGACAAGAGGAGGGCTCCCCCCTGCCTGTGTAAAGCCGTTACAGGACGGAACACATAGGGGGGGCTTTGCAGAGGGCTGTAAACCAGCAGCCCTTTATACATCATAGGGAATATATTGTTAGCTGCATGCTCCTGTGCAGCCACGCCCTCTAGAATCCATCCACAAGTACTGCTACTAAGGAGAAACAACCTTCTTAGCAACCACTGAAATCCTGCAGCACATGGAGCTTTAACTTGGATGAGACTTTTCACACAGAAGTGAAGCTGCTGGAAGGTCTCCTTTGGAAATGAATATCATGGGCACAGGTACTATAACATAACATGTTTTTTGCACAGTTATGCTTTAACTGTATATATCAAAACTGTTTTAACAAGAAACATAAAAAGGTATAGAGGGGAAGGATTAGAGAAAAAGAGAAAATACAAATTGCAGGTTATAATGCTTGAATCATTTTACAGCTAAAAACACTGCTCTCAAAACATACAATATGTGACCATGAACTAAAAATCAAAGCTGTAGGCAATGCCTCTCAGATAATCCATCAAGCTTCTATTATCGAAATCTTGCACGATACGTTTAACCCTTGCTGAAATTGCAGCATACTTTTTGTTTCTTGCAGCGATGGGATTTCCTGCTATTATCTGAATAATTTAAAAACTATGGAGCTCTTGCTGATGTTTCAGACAGTTAATGAACCGGTATATATTTTGGAAAAGAGTACCACATGTTTCTCGAAAGCTACGGTGCCATCCTTCGACATCATTATTTGTTCGCTGTTGATCATTCAATGTTCGTTCATACACATTCCAGAATTGAACTGGAAACAAAGGTGCTTGACGTCCTCTGCGATTCATTCGACCGATACAGCTGTCTTCAAAATAGTTGGCGATAGGTATTGCTTCTTGTGGAAAGTCAGGATCTTCCACCAATTCTTCAAATCATTGCACAACATTCTGTGGTGGTAGAAAGGCCAGGGCAGGTATCATGCGTATCCAACGGGCAAATTCATGGTCACCTTGGTATTGCATCTTGAGTCCTTCATTTTGAACTTTACGCCAAACCGACTGTGATAGGTGGAAAAAGCAACCAGTCTTCACAAGATTGGGGAATTCACTTTCAAATGCCTGTATTGCAGCTAGTTCAAAATCCAACATCAGGTTGTCTGGCTGCAGCCCAGGCTGCAAGTTCTTCAGCTCTTGCAGCAACCTCTGGTATGTAGAACGGCTCTTGTCTGTCAGCAAGGTGTACACTACAGGAACAACAAGGCCGCTGTGGACTACATGGATTGTGTAAAGTTGCTTAAACAAGGCTGGTGTAGTGAAAAACATGCCATCAGCAAACCACTCTTTACTGTGTGCCAGTAGATGGAGATTGTCTCTTGTTCCAAATATCAACATACGGCTGTGTCCATTTCCTAATTTAAAATGAAAGTATTAGTAGAGGAAATAACAGAAAAAGTGTAACAAGCAGCAGACAGAGTTTTGGGATAAATTCACAAAAAAAATATCCTAATCAGAAGCCTCTGTTCATATCTCACATTAAATACTCACATTTTGCTCCAGATTTTCTGATTTCATAATAAAAAAACTGAGGCAAAATCTAGTGTGAAGGGGCCAACCAATAGTTTTTTACAACATATATTGTCCCAGTGGAAAATTATATATTTTTGTTTAAAATTAAAATAACTTCCAAACTTGAAATAGGTCACATTTTTAGGGTACCTTTAGACCCTTCAACTAGACGGCCGTTCAGCACGGCCGATCGCCACTATGCTGAACGGGCCGTCTAGTTGACAGCCGCATCCAGACGCGGCGTGCGGCTGGACGTCTGAATGAACGACTGGGCGGTCCGCCCGCCTGAATGGGGCATTTCATTCAGGCGGATGGGCACGCTAGCCGTCGGGTGGGCAGCGCGGACGTTCGTGACGTCCTCGCTGCCTATGCTGTCTCATTGAGAGGATTGTGCAGGACGCAAAAAACGCCAGTAAAATCACCAGTGTGCTTTTGGCCTAAGGCATAACTGAATGGTCCATTAGGCTGGGGTCATATGCAGCATTAATGTGTAAATCCCATCCACATGCTGATGAAAAAATTTTGTTTACAAAAAAAAACATGCAGTGCAGCATGTCAATGTATGCTGCCATTATACAAACAAAATTCCAGCCATTCAGACAAGGGGCTGAAATCCTGCACTAAAACCTGCACCTAAATCCATAGAGTTAAGTGAAGATTTTGATACAGAATTAGGGTACCACAATAGTGGCCACAATTGCAGGCACAAATAGATTCCTGTGGGATCTCCAATTGCTACCGCAATTACAGCCGCTGCGGAGATGCCGCTCCACAATCCCCTTCCGTCAGTGGGCACGAGGCCTCAGGCTTTATCCAGACAAGCTGGATTTACAGGCGTATTCCGTGCTGTGTTTCCTGCCTGAAACCCGCCCTTTCATGTCTATGGTGCGGGTTACGGGCGGATTCCGGCCGGGGCCGGAAAACGCCCCACCGGAAAATAGCTTCAAAGCTATTTTCCGGCGGATCCCGGAAGGAATGGGAATGGGCAAGAGGGAAACCTCCCGAAAAATGCCTGCAAACCACGCCAAATACGCTCGGTTTAGGCCATAGCAGGGCATGGCCACGCCCATAGCAGAGTTTGGCCACGTCCCCTATTTGCAGAAGCGTTTTGCCAAAGCGCTTGCAAAGTGCTTAAAAAGTGCTTGGAAGCAGCAGGCAAAACGCATCTGCAAATCATGGCGTATCTCACCTGAGCTCCGGAGTTCAGCCCGACCTGTCCACGGATCTGCAGGACTGAACTACGAGAGCTGAGGAATCAGCCGGCGATGGCAGTTCAGTCCGTGCATGCCGCAGACAGGCGAGGCTGAACTCCGGGGCAGCATCCAGGACAGGTATGGCCAGTACAATGCTGCATATTTGGAATTAGTGTTGGCCGGTCCGATCACTGAAGATCGTAATTTATTACAATTTTCAGGCTGATCGTTATTTTAAATTACGATCCGATTTGTAGCCAGATCATGATGATGATCTGAATTAGAAATCGGAATCCTCCGTAATCTGAAAACACTGTCCGGGCATACACTCCCGAACAGTGTGCGCATATATATATATATATATACACACACACACACACACACACACACACACACACACACACACACACACACACTATACAGGTGTACAGCGTGTGTGCATATTTAGCTTTAGTAAATGGCTCCAGGCTGCGCTGTTAAAAAATAAACAAACCCAGTTACTCACCTCTTTCTCCAGTGTCCAGTACTGGCTCTGGCTCATAGCCCAGCAGTGCAGGGAATCCCGAAATCCAGGCGGCGCATCGCCGCCTCTGTGCCTGCCGTACTATAACTACAGTGGAGAGTGATCCCAGGACCGCTCACTAGACGGTCCTGGGAAAGCACCACATCACGTCACAGAACAGCCCGGCACATGTGCAGAGGTGGTGATGCAGAACCCAGAATGCATAGCATTGGGATTTCGGAATTCCCTGCACCGCCGGAGACAGCGCTGGCCCCCTGAGAGAGAGTTGAATAACTGGGTTTGTTTATTTTTTAACAGCGCAGCTTGGGGCCATTATATATATGCAAGAAAGCTGGAAGAAGAGTGGCTCAACTGAGATTGTTGCTGAGGACTCAGTGTGCTGCTAGAGCAGGGGTTGGCTTCCGCCCGTACTTAACATGCATCCATGAAGAAAGACCTCCGCGCTCCTGAAGTCCTATACAAATCCTTTATTGCATTTCAAAGTTCCAAAAGTGCCAGACCACCATCACCCACCCACATATATGCATATATATACACACACACACTGTTCGGGCGTACAGTGTGCATATATATATATATATATATATATATATATATATCTACATCTAGCTCTGGAGATTGGATCTGAATTAATTCCAATCTTTCGGTATGATCAGCCCGATCTGATCCTATCTTTCCAGTGATCGGCCAACACTAGTTGGAATCAGTAGGCCTCACTACATTATATTACCCTCAAAGTTTCCCTTGAAGGCAAAAATCACATAGTATTTTATATCAGCATCTTATAGTGTAGCATTTTTCACATTTGTGCAAAATAAACTTTGCAATAATTATGCATAATGGAATTGTTTTAATACAATGTTAAATGGTTAAGTAGCTTACCAGAGTCATGCAGAAGGAACTGCTGCTGGACACCATCAATACTGATCTCCTGGAACTCGAGGGGGATAACAAGTTGATCAAGGGTTTGAGGTAACCTTGGGATATTACCAAGTTGCCTTGCTAATCGTATTGTCCTCTTCAGTGATGCTTTCCTTGGGAGAAGTGCTGCAACATTAGAATGGGCTCCTGAAACGACGTCTGTGAGAATCTGTTGTGGTGTCTCCTGTGTTGTCCTTGCCCTGGTCACAGCCTCATTAACAAGTCGGATTGCTTCAGGTCTTGCAGCTTGTGCTGCGTGATTGTGAAGATTGACTACTTTCACAACTTCGCCAGATTCTTCATTGGTCCAAACACATCCCTTGCAAGTCGACCGTTTTTCACATACCCAGATGGAATGAACATCGTCAGCGGTTCGTTTGGAAAATAAGTAAATGTGATTCTCATGGACCAACTTGCTCCTTCCACGTTTGGACAGAACTGAATTCATAGTTGTAGAAAGTGAATTGCTGTGGAAGCTGACTGATTTTTTGTGGCAGTACACTTCTCTCTTTGTGGAGATTTCAGACACTGCTATATTCTGATTTACAGATGGAATAAAAGCTAGTCTAAGGCTACTTTCACACATCAGGTTTTCGGCGTCAGGCGCGATCCGGCGTCGTGCCGGAATGCCGGATCCGGCAAATGTTTTGTAAAACCTGAAGTGCCGGATCCGGTTTTCTGCCGGATCCGTCTTGTTCTTGACAGACAAAACCGGATCCGTCTCATCCGGTTCATCCGTTTTTCTATCCGTTTTTCTATCCGTTTTTCGACGGATTACGCCGGATCCGGTTTTTAAAATTGACCCTTCTGGCCTTCCGAACGGGATTGGCTACTGGAAAACTAGATATAGCATGTTCCTACAGCCCTTCTTTGACAGGTTGTAGAGAAGAAAGTGCAGGTTGGAGAGAAGAGCAAGTTACTGGCGAAGATGGATGTTGTCATTGGAAATATTACCACTAGAAGTTCTGTGACGGTTTCAGGGACAATTTTCCACTATACTTTATGTCACCTCAAGGCAGAGTACACTGGGATGACAGAGTGTGAAAGATTTGTGCCCTAAACTTGTGTACCTTCTGGACCAACAGTATATACCTTTGCCAACCAAAGTTGGCTATCTTGTCATGGTCTTACTATTTTTACCTTTAGGCCACAGGTGTGTACCTGGTTGTGTTTTATGCAAAGTATTTCACCTTTTAACAAAAGTTGTGTACATTGGTAGGAAATCACCAACAATAAACACAACTTTTTAGGTGAAATACTTTGCTTCAAACACAACCAGGAACACGACTGTGGCACAAAGCTAAAATTTACCCACAGTTATATACCTGGTTTTGAATACCTTTTTACCTTTGAAATACCCTGTATTTAACCTTTTTTTAAAACATAGTTCGCCGCAGAAAGAAATGACAGACAACCATTGTGAAACGATAATTTAACTTTTATTTAAATTTTTTTTTTTTTAATGTTTTTAAAGTGCAAAAAACTTTTTTAATAAAGGTTTTAAACCCAATGGGCATTTTTATTACAAAAAAAAACCATTACAACTCTGTGTACTGTGGGGTGGAAATACTGCTGGAGGGGCTGCGGGACACTTCGACACTGGGTGTGTGGAGAGAGGACTGGGATCGTGGTTGGGAAGGAACAGTTAGAGGTGAAGGTGTGGAAAAAGGTACAGAATGGGTGGACATGTGGGAGGCAGAAGAGGTGGTGGGCGGTGGAGTGGAGGGTTGGGCAGGGACTGTAGGAGCAGATGATGTTGATGGAAAGTTGTATGGGGAAGGAGTTTGGTACGGGGAAGGAGTTTGGTACGGGGAAGGAGTTTGGTACGGGGCAGGTTGCTGGAAGTGGGGAGATGTCTGGTACTGGGGAGGTTGCTGGTATGTAATAGGAGGGGGAGGAGGGAAAGTGGCTGGAGGGGGTGCAGATGTAATAGGAGGGGGAGGATGGAAAGTGGCTGGAGGGGGTGCAGATGTAATAGGAGGGGGAGGATGGAAAGTGGCTGGAGGGGGTGCAGGTGGAGGAACTACAGTGGTGGGAGGTGGAGGTTGGGAGGTAACCTGCTGTAGAGCACCGTGGCACGAATGCATTACATGCATCTGCTGGGTAGGAGATAGTGTTGCCATGCGCTCCACAACAGACCTGAAAAAGGTGTGGTTTGGCGAAGATCTTGCTTCTGAATGCATGGTTTGCAGAAGTGTCTTCACCTCCAGAATGCTGGAGTTGATCTGCTGAAAGCCTGCGGAGATTTGCTCTGACAAGACTTTGAGACAGTTCTGGAAAGATGCATTCAGATGCAAGAACTCTTGCGCATAACTCTTTTCCTGACCCCTCTGCCGCTGCCGCCCAGTACCCGCAGGTGTACTAGAGGTGGCAGGGGCAGAAGGGTGGGGTAAAGGGAAATCGATCTCCTCACCAGCAGCTTCATGTAATGTAGGCGGCCACGATGCTCCTGTGCTGGTGGATGGGACAGATGGGTCGAATGTGTGGGAAGGCTGGGAAGGTGCAGATGTACCGGGGCGGTCGAAGTGTCCCTCGGTGCCGGTCTCCTCAGGGATCGCCTCAGAAGGGTCCAATCGTGCAGGCTCCCGAGTGCTGCTCACCGTGCTGTGGAATAAAGAGAAAAAAAAACAATTAAAATACTGACATGGTATGGCCCTGGCTGAAAAAAAAAAGTTACATCTAACATTTTTTTCACATGTGGTGTGTAATATTTACCTTCTGGTGAGCATTGTTTCCCGGAGGAACGACAGGGCTTCTGCGTACTTGTACTTGCTCCTGCGTCCTCCAGATCCACTCGGGGCCCGCATCTCTTTATT
The DNA here is from genome assembly GCF_039654945.1 of Dendrobates tinctorius. Taxonomy (NCBI): domain Eukaryota; kingdom Metazoa; phylum Chordata; class Amphibia; order Anura; family Dendrobatidae; genus Dendrobates; species Dendrobates tinctorius. Next base: position 41,942,652 of record NW_027361672.1, on the reverse strand, counting down.
GAACTCCTTCTTGAAACGATCCCTCACAGACCGCCACCGATTCACAATTCTGTTCCCTGAAACGAGAAAGGAGTGGTTAGTATACAACATCAGTGTTTCACAAACTCCAGTCCTCATGGTCCCCAGGGGTCATGTTTTCAGGATTTCCATAGTAAATAGAAATCCTGAACACATGATCTGTGGGGACCACGAGGACTGGAGTTCGGGAAACACTGGTTTACATCAAGCAACCGGTACTGTATATACTTACGCTCTTTAATCTGGGCCCGAGCTTCGAGGTCCTCCCAGCGGCCCACAAGGAGAGAACAGATTTCCTCCCAGAGTCGTCGGGTAACGATAAGGTCAGCGTGGCGGCGGTCAGCCATATTCCAGAGCGGCTCCCTTTCTCTGACGAGATCGATGAGGTGGTCCACATCGAGTCCTCCATCCTCACCGTCAGAGTCGGGAGCACGCTGTGAAGGCTGTTAAAGAAAAAGACAAAAATAACATAATTAGCCTCCACAAAAGAAATGAAATAAAAAGTGCAAAAAAAAAAGCAAAAATATTTATACTTACACGCTGGTGACCGCCGCGTTGCTGTCGCCGACGACCCTGGGAGGCACTGCGAGGACCTCTTGGCCGAGCACCAGATTGGGAAGACTAGAGAAGAAAACAAAAAATGTTATGTCTTTGGATGTAGGCATTTGTTTGCTGTGTGTGGTCTGCAGAACATTGTTTTCTATGTGTTGTGTGTAGTGTGATGTTGTGTTTCTGCGTTTGATGCAAAAAACTTACCAATTGTGAGCCCACTCCAGGTGTCTGTCCACCCCTTCCGTCTTCTTCTGGGAGCTCCTCTTCATCTTGTGATTCCTGTTTTGAAATAAAAGGCAATGAATAGACATATATTACAGAGATGATGGATTTTGGAAATAAAAACTTACCGTCAAACGCTGACGATGCGAGGGAGGGCTCCCAGAAGAAGATGTGCTGTCCTGTTGATGGCCAGACTCCATGGCTGTGGGTATTGCTGCTGCCAGTGATGCCATTTCTGCTGCTGCTGCTGCTGCATCTCTTTGGCGGCTGTTGAATAAAGAGAAACAAAGGGCCAATGAATATCTTGATATTCCATGGCCCTAGTTTGGAGGAATGGGGGATTTGATAATTACCGTCTCTCATCTGCTGCTGGCCTCCCCTCCTCAGCATGTTCTATTTGCTGCTCCATTTGGGGTGGTGGTGGTGCTGATGGTGCTGCAGTGGTCTCCTGCCTTCTCCTGCTTCGCTTGGTTGCTTTCTTGGGTGGCATGTTGGGTGTGGCTGTGGGTCCCACTGTCTTGCTTTTATATATGTCTTGTGGGCAGAGCTACTGAGCATGCTCAGACCAAAAAAACCGGATCCGGCCACCGGATCCGGCTTTCGCCGGATCAGGCGCATTGCGGCGCTCATAGGCTTTCATTGTGTGAAAAAGCCGGACGCGCCGGATCCGGCGTGTCCGGCTTTGTCGCCGGAGACAAAAAACGTTACAGTAGACGTTTTTTCCAGACGCCGGATCGCGACACATTGCGACACATTGCCGGATCCGGCGAAAACCGGATGAAACGCATGGCCATCCGGCGCGATCCGGCGCAAATGCAAGTCAATGGAGAGGAAACCGGATCCGGCATTGCATTTCGCCGGATCCGGTTTCTGTCAAAAGCGCCGGATCGCGCCTGACGGCGAAAACCTGATGTGTGAAAGAGGCCTAATGTAACTTGCAGGACATGTGACCATGCTACTTGTTACATCTGCAACAAAACTTGCAACAAAGCAGGTCAGTGCTGGGTCAGGTAAAAGTTCAAAATTGTTTAGATTTTAGGCCTCTTGCACACTGTAATTTTAGAGTGGTTTCACACTTGTGTTTGTGGCCGCCAGAGGTCGATCCGCTCTGGATCTGACATCCAGCTGACCCCAGGGCAATGCTGGCTGAATGCTGGCATTCCGCTTGCATTGCCCATAGAAGTGAACGGCTGGGTTCCGCGATCTGCAGACGCCCGTTCGCTTTCGTAATGCCGCATTCCGCTATCAGTGTCAGAACAAAAAGAAGAGCATTTTCTTCTTTTCGTTCCGCTGCAGGTTAGCGGAATGCGGCATTACAGAAGCGAACGGGCGGTCTGTAGTGCATATGTAGCGGAAGTTTGAAAGCACACTTATGCTGCCACTGTTTTAGAACTCCAAAGCACGTGCTTTACTGGCATTTTTCAGAGCGCTTTTGTGAGCGCTCTCGGTAATGACCCATAAGATACAGGCTATTGATGAACGCTAAGTGCTCAAAAATAGCTCCTGTAATAAAATAAAAAGAGCTGGCCGAAACAACACCTCGCTTTTCTAGCCATTGACTTATCTACTATATAATTGTCTAAGGGTCACTTTCGTCTTTCTGTCTGTAACGTTTTATTCGTATATTCATTGGTCGCGGCGTCTGTCTGTCATGTAAATCCAAGTCGCTGATTGGTCGTGGCAAAACGCCCACGACCAATCAGCGACGGTCACAGTCTGCCATAAAAATGGCCGCTGCTTCACTGCCCTGCACTCACCGCTGACCGCTCACACAGGGTTAATGCCAGCGTTAATGGATCGCGGTGTACCGCACTCCGTTAACGCTGCTATTTACCCTGTGTGACCAACTTTTCGCTATTGATGGTGCCTATGCAGCATCAATAGTGAAAAGATGTAATGTTAAAAATAATAATGATAAAAAAAAAAAGTTATTCTCACCCCCTCCAACGTCGCGCTGTCCTCCGCGCCTCTCTCCAATGCACACCGTCCAGGACCTGCGATGATGTCACGGTCATGTGACCGCGACATCATCACAGGTCCTACGCTCAGACCGGAAGCCACCGCCAGCACTGCAGAGAGGCGCGAGGACTTCAGGGCCCATGGCTGAGGTGAGTATATCTTTATATACTCCTATATACTACGTGGCCTGTACAATGTACTACGTGGACTGTCCAATATACTACATAACCTGTGCAACATACCACGTGGCTGTGCCTTCTAGAATACCCGATACATTAGAATCGGGCCACCATGTAGTATATTCAAAATTGGCAATCTTCTTAGCGATTTTCCAGTGCTTAGCACTTGGGAAAGTGGCTACTGTGAAAGCGGTCTTAGGGCTAAAACACAAGGCCAAAATTACCTGCCTAATTTGGGGCCGAAACATCTGGGGGCAAAAAGCAGGGGGCGAAACATCCGGGGGCGAAACATCCGGGGGCGAACTGCTGGGGACAAAACATCCGGGGGCGAACTGCTGGGGGCAAAACATGTGGGGGCGAACTGCTGTGGATGAAACATCCGGGGGCGAACTGCTGGGGGCGAAACATCTGGGGGCGAACTGCTGGGGGCGAAACATCCGGGGGTGAAACATCCGGGGGCGAACTGCTGGGGGTGAAACATCTGGGGGCGAACTGCTGGGGGCGAACTGCTGGGGGCGAAACATCCGGGGGCGAACTGCTGGGGGCGAACTGCTGGGGGCGAAACATCCGGGGGCGAACTGCTGGGGGCAAACTGCTGGGGGCAAACTGCTGGGGGCAAACTGCTGGGGGCGAAACATCCGGGGGCGAACTGCTGGGGGCGAACTGCTGGGGGCGAAACATCCGGGGGCGAACTGCAGTGGGCGAAACATCCGGGGGCAAACTGCTGGGGGCGAAACATCCGGGGGCGAAACATCCGGGGGCGAACTGCTGGGGGCGAACTGCTGGGGGCGAAACATCCGGGGGCGAACTGCTGGGGGCGAAACATCCGGGGGCGAACTGCTGGGAGTGAAACATCCGGGGGCGAACTGCTGGGGGCGAACTGCTGGGGGCGAACTGCTGGGGGCGAAACATCCGGGGGCGAACTGCTGGGGGTGAACTGCTGGGGGCGAACTGCTGGGGGCGAACTGCTGGGGGCGAAACATCCGGGGGCGAACTGCTGGGGGCGAAACATCCGGGGGCGAACTGCGGTGGGCGAAACATCCGGGGGCAAACTGCTGGGGGCGAAACATCCGGGGGCGAAACATCCGGGGGCGAAACATCCGGGGGCGAACTGCTGGGGGCAAAATGTGCGGGGGCGAAATGTGCAGGGGCGAAACAACCTGGGGGCGAAATGCTGGGGGCGAACTGCTGGGGGCAAAATGCTGGGGGCGAACTGCTGGGGGCGAAACATCCGGGGGCGAACTGCTGGGGGCGAAACATCCGGGGGCGAAACATCCGGGGGCGAACTGCCGGGGGCGAAACATCCGGGGGCGAAACATCCGGGGGCGAACTGTTGGGGGCGAAATGTGCGGGGGCGAAATGTGCGGGGGCGAAACAACCTGGGGGCGAAATGCTGGGGGCGAAATGTTCGGGGGCGAAGTGTACCTGGGGGCGAACTGCTGGGGGCGAAATGTTCGGGGGCGAAGTGTACCTGGGGGCGAACTGCTGGGGGTGAAACTTCCAACTCCCTCTCTAAACAGGCCGCCGGACAGAACATCCGGGGGCGAACTGCTGGGGGCAAACTGCTGGGGGCGAAACATCCGGGGGCGAACTGCTGGGGGCGAAACATCCGGGGGCGAACTGCTGGGGGCGAAACATCCGGGGGCGAACTGCTGGGGGCGAAACATCCGGGGGCGAACTGCTGGGGGCGAAACATCCGGGGGCGAACTGCTGGGGGCGAAACATCCGGGGGCGAAACATCCGGGGGCGAAACATCCGGGGGCGAACTGCTGGGGGCGAAACATCCGGGGGCGAACTGCTGGGGGCGAAACATCCGGGGGCGAACTGCGGTGGGCGAAACATCCGGGGGCAAACTGCTGGGGGCGAAACATCCGGGGGCGAACTGCTGGGGGCGAAACATCCGGGGGCGAACTGCGGTGGGCGAAACATCCGGGGGCAAACTGCTGGGGGCGAAACATCCGGGGGCGAAACATCCGGGGGCGAACTGCTGGGGGCGAAATGTGCGGGGGCGAAATGTGCAGGGGCGAAACAACCTGGGGGCGAAATGCTGGGGGCGAAATATTCGGGTGCGAAGTGTTCCTGGGGGCGAACTGCTGGGGGCAAAAAGCTGGGGGCGAACTGCTGGGGGCAAAACATCCGGGGGCGAACTGCTGGGGGCGAAACATCCGGGGGCGAACTGCTGGGGGCGAAACATCCGGGGGCGAAACATCCGGGGGGGCGAAACATCCGGGGGCGAACTGCTGGGGGCGAAACATCCGGGGGCGAAACATCCGGGGGCGAAACATCCGGGGGCGAACTGCTGGGGGCGAAATGTGCGGGGGCGAACTGCTGGGGGCGAAATGTGCGGGGGCGAAATGTGCGGGGGCAAAACAACCTGGGGCGAAATGTTCGGGGGCGAAGTGTACCTGGGGGCGAACTGCTGTGGGCGAACTGCTGGGGGTGAAATGCTGGGGGCGAACTGCTGGGGGCGAAACTTCCAACTCCCCCTATAGACACCTTGTACCTTGTTTTACATTACTATATAGTTTGTTGGATTTTGTCTACATTTCTACCAAAAATGAGGAAGGCTGGTGGAAGAGGCCGTGGAATTGGGCGGGGGTTGGCAGCTGGTAATGATGGTGTTGGTGGTGGATCTGATGGTAGTGGCAAGAGCAAAATAGGACCGAATGCAGGAGGTGTTGAGCCTGCGTCATCGTCTGGCTACATAAGGCCTCGAACGCTTAGTTTTCTAGGAGTTGGCAAACCGCTTTTAAAGCCAGAGCATCAGGAAAATGTTTTGTCTTACATTGCTGACTCAGCCTCCAGCTCTATCGCCTCCTCTTCTTCAGTTGTAAAAAGTAAAAGCACTGAGTCGTCATTGGAGGCTCATGTTCATGAACCACACCTTTCCTTGTGTCCTTCACCCCAACCAAGATTGAAGGATGACGCAGGCCATACTACTGATTACTCCATGGAGCTGTTTTCACATACCATGCCTGGATTATCAAGTGAAATGGTGAATTACCCAGGCCAAGATGAATCTGACATGGAGTGCACTGATGCACAGCCGCTGATGGATGATTCTGCTGGTACATTCACTCAGAGCACTACATTGTCCTCGCAGTGTACAGAGCCAGATTCTGACCCTGATGAGACTCAGGTGCCCCTTCCCGCACACTATACCACCATACACGGTGACACAGAGGAAGGTGCACATGACATATAAGAGGAGGTGATGGATGACCCAGTTGTTGACCCAGATTGGCATCCATTGGGGGAAGAGGGTGCTGCTTCCAATAGCTCAGATGAGGCGCATCCACAGCAGACATCGACATCGCAACAGCTGTTATCTGGCAGGCCCGGAGCACTCCAAAGACAGGTTCCAAACATCAAAAGAGTTGCTGGACAGCTTGTCCAGAGGGTCAAAAGATCACAGCGTGCTAGGCCGCAAAATGTCTGCCAAAGTAGGAAGAGTGCAGTGTGGCACTTTTTTGAACAAAATCCTCATGATCAGGCCAAGGTTATCTGTAAGAAGTGCGCAAAGACCTTTAGCCGAGGGAAAAATCTGAAAAATTTGAATACCAGTTGCATGCTTAGACATTTAACCAGCATGCACTTGCAAGCGTGGACACAACACCAAACCTCAAGTGCCACATGTGCAACTGATCACAACGAAGGTAGTCATCAACGCTACATTGTTTCCCCCACTGTAAGCCCACCGGTTAGCACAGCAGCAAATGTTGAGGTGTCGTTGCAAGGCCACAGCAGTCAGGGAATCCCACTGTTATATCAACGAAAGACTGATTCTAGGCCATCAGAAAGAACACCAACTCCATCACCATCATCAACCCTCTCTCAGTCTGCCCTGTCCACCGCTACTTCCACCATATGCAGCTCTCAAGTCCAGCTCACCCTCCCAGACACTATGAGTAGGTCAAGAAAGTACTCAGTCTCTCATCTGCGTACACTGGGTTTGAACGCCCACATTGCCAAACTAATCTCGTTTGAGATGATGCCCTTTCGGTTGGTGGAAAGCACAGCTTTCCGCGAACTCATGGCCTATGCAGTACCACGCTATGACCTACCCAGTCGCCACTTCTTCTCTCGCAAAGCCATCCCAGCCCTCCACCATCATGTGAAAGACCGCATTGTCCATGCACTCAAGCAGTCAGTGAGCGGAAAGGTGCACCTCACAACTGATGCATGGTCCAGTCGGCATGGCCAGGGCCGTTACGTGTCCATCATTGCGCACTGGGTTAATGTGGTGGATGCAGGGTCCACAGGGGACAGCGGTGGTGGGACAGTGCTGCCTAGCCCACGGTATAGGAAACAGTTGGCTGTAGGCGTTCCACCCTCCTCCTCCTCCTCCAGAAGCGAAAGCTCGTCCACAGAGCGCAGTCGTACGAGCACTCCATCTGCAGCTGCCACTGTTGCACACGATGTGTCCCCCTATTGAGCAGCTAGTGGAAAGCGTCAGCAGGCTTTTGTTGCAGATGATGTGTTTGGGCGACAGACATACCGCCGAGGTGCTGGCCGAGTACTTGAAGCGACAAACTGAGTCATGGCTGGGCAGTGTACATCTTGAGGCAGGCAAGGTAGTTAGTGATAACGGCCGTAATTTTGTGGCAGCCATAGCCCTTTCAAAACTCAGCCACATACCTTGCTTGGCTCACACCTTGAACCTGGTGGTGCAGTGCTTCCTCAAAAATTATCCGGAGTTAACAGCCCTGCTCCAGAAGGTGCGAAGACTGTGCGCGCACATCCGCCGGTCGCCTGTACACTCCGTTCGTATGCAGAAGCTGCAGCGATTGCTCCACCTTCCCAACCACCGCCTCATTATCGACATTGCATCAAGGTGGAACTCCACCCTGCACAAGGTGGAGCGGCTGTGCGAGCAGAGGCAGGCCATAATGCATTTGTGGGAGGATACACGGCCAGGCACTTTGAGAGCAGACATGGAGTTGACAGGTGTGCAGTGGTCGAAGCTGAAAGACCTCTGTAAAGTCCTTCAGTGTTTTGAGGAATGCACACGGCTGGTAAGCGCAGACGACGCCATCCTAAGCATGAGCATCCCACTTATGCGTCTGCTCATGCAAACTTTGACGCACCTTAAGGAGCAGGCGTCTGCAGCCAATGTTGATGAGGAGGAAGAGGAGGAGGGAATCCTTGATGACATTCAGCCATTGTCTGCTCAGGGACCTCTCCTGGACAAGGTGGAGGAAGAAGAGGAGGAGGAGGATGATGATGGGGATGATTACTTAGGGGAGGAGGATGCATCTCGTGGGGCAAGTGAAAATGTTGGCGTGGCAAGGTCTGGTACAGGGTTTGTGCGTGACTGGAGGGATGTGGATTTGCCAGAAAGTGCTCCTCCAACCAGCACTCGCAGTGCATCATTGACACCGGGAACATTGGCCCACATGTCAGATTATGCCTTGCGGATCCTAAAAAGGGACCCCCGCATTGCCAAAATGATGAACGATGACGACTACTGGTTGGCCAGCATCCTGGATCCACGCTATAAAGGCAAATTACAAAACATCATGCCACAGGAGAACCTTGACCTAATATTGGCTAATAAACAAGCAACTCTGGTAAATCGGTTGCTTGAGGCATTCCCAGCACACAGCAGCGGTGATGGTTCTCACACGAGCCGTACGGGCCGGGGGCAGCTTGGCAGAGGTGTTCGTGGTGCACACAGCAGAAATGGCGTTGGAGACAGGGGTTTCATGACAATGTTGTGGACTGATTTTTCAAATACCGCTCACACAACTGGTAATACTGCATCGATGGAAAGTGACAGGAGACAGCAGTTGTCAACCATGGTTACAAACTACTTTTCCTCCCATATCGATGTTCTCCCACACAGGTCATTCCCCTTTGACTATCGGGCCGCTAAACTGGACACCTGGCCTGAATTGGCACAATATGCCTTACAGGAGCTCGCTTGCCCAGCTGCAAGTGTGCTATCGGAAAGAGTCTTCAGTGCAGCTGGATCAATCCTGACAGAAAAAAGGACCCGTCTGTCAACCCAAAATGTGGATGATCTAACCTTCATTAAAATGAACCATGCATGGGTTTCCAAGGATTTTGTCCCACCTTCCCCTGATGACACATAGGGTGACAGAAAAATGGCTTGCTTTGGTCCACCTCTTCCTGGGACTTGACCTATTTCGCCTTTTGCATCAGCTGAATGTCCAACATCAACATATGCCACTTTCTAAAACTCCCTAACTGTGCTGCCTCCCCCCTCATGGCCGGGGTCACCACCTAGCGCACGACACCGTGCGAGTGCCGTTGCCCTGGACAGGTGGGTAGGCCGACTCTTGGGCGCGGGCACTGGCACAGGGTCCCTCATAGTGCAATCAAGTGTCTCTGACGGTGGTGGTGCACACCCGCCGTCAGACACACCGCTGTACTATGAGGGGCCCAGTGCCAGTACCGACGCCCACGAGTGGGCCCCCCTTGCTTGGGCAGGGCCCCAGCATTTGCAATCTTTACCTCTCCCTGCTCCTCCGCTGTGTAATCTGGGCCGTCAAATCCATACTTTGCCTGACACCGTCTGAGCCTGCCTCCTGAGACATATATTTTGAATGTGTACGCTATCCATACATGTTATCCGGGGATACGGTACCCTTTCTAACCTTTGTGCAATCACGTGCAATCCATACTGGGCCTAACACCGTCTGAGCCTGCCTCCTGAGACATATATTTTGAATGTGTACGCTATCCATACATGTTATCCGGGGATACGGTACCCTTTCTAACCTTTGTGCAATCACGTGCAATCCATACTGGGCCTAACACCGTCTGAGCCTGCCTCCTGAGACATATATTTTGAATGTGTACGCTATCCATACATGTTATCCGGGGAAACGGTACCCTTTCTAACCTTTGAGCAATCACGTGCAATCCATACTGGGCCTAACACCGTCTGAGCCTGCCTCCTGAGACATATATTTTGAATGTGTACGCTATCCATACATGTTATCCGGGGATACGGTACCCTTTCTAACCTTTGTGCAATCACGTGCAATCCATACTGGGCCTAACACCGTCTGAGCCTGCCTCCTGAGACATATATTTTGAATGTGTACGCTATCCATACATGTTATCCGGGGATACGGTACCCTTTCTAACCTTTGTGCAATCACGTGCAATCCATACTGGGCCTAACACCGTCTGAGCCTGCCTCCTGAGACATATATTTTGAATGTGTACGCTATCCATACATGTTATCCGGGGAAACGGTACCCTTTCTAACCTTTGAGCAATCACGTGCAATCCATACTGGGCCTAACACCGTCTGAGCCTGCCTCCTGAGACATATATTTTGAATGTGTACGCTATCCATACATGTTATCCGGGGATACGGTACCCTTTCTAACCTTTGTGCAATCACGTGTAATCCATACTGGGCCTAACACCGTCTGAGCCTGCCTCCTGAGACATATATTTTGAATGTGTACGCTATCCATACATGTTATCCGGTGATACGGTACCCTTTCTAACCTTTGTGCAATCACATGCAATCCATACTGGGCCTAACACCGTCTGAGCCTGCCTCCTGAGACATATATTTTGAATGTGTACGCTATCCATACATGTTATCCGGGGAAACGGTACCCTTTCTAACCTTTGTGCAATCACGTGTGATCCATACTGGGCATGAGAACGGCTGGCGAGCTGTTAAGCAAGCTACAGCACCTGTGGTTTGCACACGTAAGTTTTTCATTTTTTCAGGAATGACGGTTAGGCATAATTCCGGAACTGCAGTTGACCTGCACTTACTGGGAAATCATTGTTCACGGGTAATAATTGTAATCAGTGATCCCCATCACTAACGTTGTTCAGCGGGTTATCTGCACCTGTAAGCGACAAACGCTGGCCTTTTCAGTGTAGCGCACATGCAGCCACGGACATGTAAGGGCATGACACACCAGTTATTGGCCAAGCTCATGTTCCAGAGCCTCACGTGTCCCTCTAGTAAGCTGGACTCGGACCGCGGGGCATGACGGAGTCTCGTTCGTTAATGGAATTAAGCTTGCAATGTGTGCATCTGTTCTGTAGCTGGCATGGTTGAGGTTTCCCAGGTGGAGTCGAATTTAACCGTAGGCTCCACTCCTGGTGGTGCCCTTCTGGACATTCCTTTAAGGTTCAGCTTTGCAACCATACTGCCCACGTAAAACAAACACTTTGCATTCATGAACGCTGTTTGGAGGGTCATGACTCGTGGGAATAACGCCGCCCAATCAGTTAACCTGCTAGAGAGATCGTTCGTTGCTCCCAAGCATGACATCACACTCCCTAGGAAGAAGGTAATGCCACTGTGGCGACCGTATTCCTGGGGGCGACACAAGTGCACTGATGCCCAGCCACTGCTCGATGAATCTGCTGGTACATTCACCCAGACCACTACATTCCCCTCGCACGCTACACGGCCTGAATCTGACCCAGGTTACCCTTCCCATATACAGTTCCATCTTACACGGTGACAAAGAGGAAGCTGCAGATGAAAGTGCAGGTTCGGCCCACCCGCCATCAGACACACCACCGTACTATCAGAGGCCCTGTGCCAGTGCCGTCGCCTGCTTGCTCAGGATCACAGCACTTGCAAGGTTGAAATACTGTGCAGTGAGATGGAAGATGGGGACGACGAGGAGTCCAGACTAGTACAGGGATTCCCTAGCGAGGAGACTTATTTGATTGTTTTCAATGTTGGGACAGCAATTTTTGGGGAGCACTATACTCTGGAGAATGATAGATGGGGCCCACCATACACTGGAAAATTCCAAAGGTGGTCATCAGACACTGGAGCAGCATTTACAGGGCCCATTATACACTAGAGCATTAGAAATGGGGCCCATTATGTTTGGAGCATTATTTGGGCCCATAAGACAGTGGAGCTTCATCCATGGGGACCAACATATACTGTAGCATTATGTGGAGCTCATCATATACTGTTTCAAACATTATATGGGACCAATGATTCTGTATGGAGAAATAGATGGGCCTTGTCATGAGATGTAAAAAGTGAAGTATTTTTCATTATACTATACCGCTATTTCTCTGCCATATCGGAGCATGATGAGTTGTGGTATGTGTTAAAGGGGCGCTCTTTCGCCCAGGGCACATGAAAACCTTGAGCCAGCCCCCGCCCACAACTTTAGCCAAATAACCACCATTTTTCAGTGCGTAACTTGTATTATGAAGTTAATTAAGGTTGACAAGCTTAAGTAAGAAGAATTGATGCTTTTGGCATTCAAATGGGCACTGTAGGTGTGTTTCCTGTCCTCCTCTCACTGCCGACTTTTATTCCCCATTGACTTACATTGGGTTTCGTGTTTCGGGACGACCCCGACTTTTCCCTATAATCGGACGATCTTGCTCGACCCGACTTTTGGAAAAGTTGGGTTTCACTAAACGAAACGCGACCCTAAAAAACCAAAAGTCGCTCAACTCTAGTGACTGACTCATTTGAAGCCCCTTCTCTCTGATATGTGGATAGGGAATTAGTGTAGCAGTCAGCGCCAGTCAGTGGCAAGCCTTAGGCCGACATTGCGCCTGCTTCCTAGCTTTGTCGACTAGCGGCTGTGTCCTATGCCGCGCTGCAGTTGCAGTCCTCCTTTGCGTCCGGACGCAGCTCCTCTGCTTTGGGTCCTGCTCCTGTGACCAGATACCGTGTGTGCATTTCCCTGTGGTCTGTGACATTAACAGGCTCAGCTTTTGTCTATGTTTATGTTGCGGCACCTCTGTGTGTGAACAGAGCCCGCTTTGTGCACTTCGGGTAACGTTGAACCTGTGCACATTTTACCGCCATATTGCTCGTCTGTCATTACCTAGCAGCGGTGTAACAGTTTTGCACACATTATCATCGCTGTTCCCGATGGAGCTCACAGTCTAAATTCCCTATCAGTATGTCTTTGGAGTGTGGGAGGAAACCAGAGTGCCCGGAGGAAACCCACGCAAACACAGAGAGAACATACAAACTCTTTGCAGATGTTGTCCTTGGTAGGATTTGAACCCAGGACCCCAGCTCTGCAAGGCTGCAGTGCTATCCACTGAGCCACCGTGCTGCCCATATGGCTCAGCACCACCCTACATCTCCTCCCTCATCTCAGTCTACCACCCTACTCATGCCCTCCATTCTGCTAATGACCTGAGGTTAACATCCTCAATAATCAAAACCTCCCACTCCTGTCTCCAAGACGTCTCACGTGCTGCGCCAATTTTTTGGAATGCACTACCCAGGATAAATTGATTAATCCCCAATCCCCACAGTTTTATGGGAGCCCTAAAAACTAATTTCGTCAGACTGGCCTATCGCCTCAAAACATTAATCTAACTATCCCTGTTTTGCGCATTCAAAATTTTTACCGTTACCTGGTTCCCTGTATCATATTCTCACGTGATTTATGCATTTAATAACCCTCTGTGTCTGTACTGTTAAATACCTAGGCTGATAACCGGTTCATACAGCATTACATGAACACCCGATTTATTACATTATGGCTGGTCCGAACAATACAAGCAATTGTTACCACCCACCTTTCATGTCTCCCCTATTTCCTCATAGATTGCAAGCTTGTGAGCAGGGCCCTCACTCCTCTTGGTATTTGTTGATTTATGTGATTATTGTTATGCTGTAATGTCTTTTCTTGTCTGTATAAGTCCCCTCTAAAATGTAAAGTGCTGGGGAATATGTTGGCGCTATAGAAATAAAATTAATATTATTATTATTAAGACAACCTCATTTGCAGGTGGCTTTGGAACCAGTCAATTCCTATTGTATTGAATCATAGATAATCTATTTGTGAGATTTTTGATGGTATGTCATGGGTGTGTAATTATAGCTGGAGGCCGAGTACTCCAAATCTTTCCCAATTTTGAACCCCTGAACTCTTAGATTTCTCACGTGCTGCACCAATTTTTTGGAATGCACTACACAGGATAAATTGATTAATCCCCAATACCCACAATTTTAAGTGTGCCCTAAAAACGCATTTCTTCAGACTGGTCTACCGCCTCAACACATTAATCTAACTATCCCTGTGTTGCCATTCAAAATCTGATTTTGATATTTAATGATATGCAGAGTAAAAGTGAGACATTTTAAGCATATTATCTCACTTTCAAATCTTTGTTCTATTAAGCGTGAGATGATTCCTGACAAGTGCACCAATTCTTGCTCATGCCCAGCCGTGTGCCACCACCATCAGCTTGACTTGTGTTTGTTTAATGCTACTGATAACAGGAACATACAGTGGTGTGAAAAAGTGTTTGCCCCCTTCCTGATTTCCTATTCTAATGCATGTTTGTCACACTTAAATGTTTCAGATAACCTAATAAATTTACATATTAGACAAAGATTATAAAAGTTAACACAAAATGCAGTTTTTTAAATGAAGGTCTTTATTATTAAGGGAAAAAGAAATCCAAACCTACACGGCCCTGTGTGAAAAAGTGATGCCCCCTAAACCTAATAACTGGTTGGGCCACCCTTAGCCACAACAACTGCAATCAAACTTTTGCAATAACTGGCAATGACAACTCCATTACTAACCCAGTAGTCAAAAGAAATAAACAGACACAAAAAAAATCTTTATTTGAAAAAAAACCCCCAACAATTTCTGACTGATGTCATCACCTGTGAGACATGACCACGAGTGACCCATGCAGCTTTATTCTCGAGAATGAGGCTGCATAAGTCACCTGCGGTCATGTCATGCTCATCATTACGGCTCTCATGCTGTACTACGTGAGACCCAGAGGAGTACAGCGTGAGATCAGGCAGTGGGTGCTGCTCCAGTCTATGGAGCCCTGTTCTCCAAACGGAGCTCAATACACTGGAAGACGGAGACTGGGATCATCATGAAACTTCCATTTGGACTCCGGCAGACTGGTGTTTGTTTTTTTTATGAATCAGTGAAAGGGAGAAATTGTTTGGGAGTTTTTTTTTTTCAAATAAAGATTTTTTTGTGTGTGTTTATTTCTTTTGACTAATGGGTTAGTAATCAGGGTGTCTGACAGAAGCCATGTTCCAAAGCACATACGTGATGGCGATCGAGAAAGAACACTTCATAATAGGGAAGCATATTGGATTTTTTCTTTAAACATCAGGGTTCCCTCAGGGTTAAGTCTTAGAAGAGAAATCATGTTATGAAAATACTTGGTATTATGTTCAATATTGTTTTAATATAATTGATTTTTATTTTTCCTTTCTGTTTCATAATTTTTTGAGTTAGTATAATACTCTTTTTTTGCTTCTTTATTCCATTGTTTTCCAAACCTCTCATATAACAACTTGACACATTTGCTGAGTAATCAATCTTGTGCACTTTTAAGGTTCTTCCCTTTCCTTGCCACACATCCATCCCCAAGCTTAAGAACATATACAGCATTCGAAATGCGTCTGGTAACTGTAATTTTCCCCATCCTCTGCACCTTTGGATTGTTGGTGTATGTGTTTTTTCTTACTTTTTGCCCATTTTTGACATTTGGATAACAAAGAGACTTACATTTTAACCAAGTTTGCTGAAACATCTGCAAGGTTCTTCTAAGCTTTAGCTTCCATCTCACATTCAGACAGGGTGGCAGTACAGCAGAGCTGTGAGAGCTGCAGCAAATATGTTTGTAAAAAGTCACAGTTAATTTCTCCTGTTCTGCGTTAGTTACGTGTCTCACACATTGTTAACTCCCCCTTCATGTAAAATAATCTCTGGAAGCAGAGTTTTATTCAAGGCAGCATCCTCCCCAGAGCCTGGAAGAGGTCATTTACAAAAAGTGATAAAAAATCATTTATCAACAACAAGGCATCTGATATGATTCATAAAGGGATGACTGTTATGAATGGGTCACTGAGGAGGATGGCAGGATCAGGCTAAGCCACCAGGAAACCAGAGAGGTTGGTAACTCAGTGGATTGCAGACCCCTGATCCTAACAACACAACTAGCAGCAGCCGTGGAGCATACCTACGATGCCCTAGAGGCCCCGGAGCAGATCCCCAAAGGAATAGACAGCCCCCAAACATATATTGTCGGTGAGACAAGATGAGACACAAACATAGGCAGAAAACAGACAGAGCAAATGATGGGGCCCAAACTGTCTAGATAGGACAGGACAGAAAAGATACTGTCTGCAATCATGAAAAACCCTAAAAAATCCAACACATCTGATATACAAAAAACCTGAGGCCACACGACCTCACCCCCGCTAGATCAGCACTCTGGTGTGAATTGGAAGCAAAGCAAAAGATACTAATATAACAGGGGACTGAACAAACTGGCACAAGCTGTAACCTATGGAGCGGGGCCCAGCGCTGCCCCCAGCGGGGAGTATGCTGAACCCTTGCAACAAAGCAAAAAGCAAAAAAAAGGCACAACCAAATTAGATGCAAAGGAATAGCAAAAGAATCACTTAACTGAACCATGCAGATTAGGCAGGAGACTGAAGAGCTCAAAATGCACAAGGAGGAAATCACCAGCAACCAATAAGTGAAGCCTGATCATTTATATGCTCCCAGCCAGTAATCCCAGATTCCCAATTATCATCGTCAGGTGGCAAACTTCCATCAGACTGGCCAGCTCCACTACTCCCAGTAACCACCAGAGGGAGCTCCTGCTCAGAAGTCCGAGCAAGGGAATTCACAGCAGATGACGTTTTTCAGCATTCTTTAACCTGTATGACCATATTAATAGTTTAGATAGGTCAATTATGGTAAAAGTTGGCCGATCGCACTTTCATGTGCACCCAATGATTACCAACATGACTCTGCACATACAATAGCATTGTTCTCAGCAGCACACATGTTTCATTTGTAAAGGATCCGTTTTTGCTTACTGGAACTTTCGCTAATGGGAGACCAACAGGTGGCTAATTTATGGATCCGTTTTCCATAGACTTCAGTGTTAATAAAAAGCGTCCAGCAGAGATGTTTTTTTAAAAATGGACTGAAAAGTTGTGTCTGCACAACATTTTTGCCAGCGGATTGCTGCTCGGTCCGTTCTGACGGATCATTACTGGACATGTGAACATAGCCTAAGAAATACTGTATCTCATAAATTAGATCTCTGATTACACACACATATACAGTGGGTACGGAATGGATTCAGACCCCCTTAAATTTTTCACTCTTTGTTTCATTGCAGCCATTAAGTAAATTCAAAGAAGTTCTTTTTTTTCTCTTTAATGTACACTCTGCACCCCATCTTGACTGAAAAAAAAAAGTAGACATTTTTGCAAATTTATTAAAAAAGAAAAGTCAAAATATCACATGGTCATAAGTATTCAGTCACTTTGCTCAGTATTGACTAGAAACACCCTTTTGCACTAGTACAGCCATGACTCTTCTTGGGAATGATTCAACAAGTTTTTTCCACCTGGATTTGGGGATCCTCTGTCATTCTTCCCTGCAGATCCTCTCCAGTTCTGTCAGGTTGGATGGTGAACGTTGATGGACAGCCATTTTCAGGTCTCTCCAGAGATGCTCAATTGGCTTTAGGTCAGGGCTCTGGCTGGACCAGATAAGAATGCTCACAGAGTTGTTCTGAAGCCATTCCTTTGTTATTTTAGCTGTTTGCTTAGTATCATTGTCTTGTTGGAAGGTGAACCTTCGGCCTAGTCTGAGGTCCAGAGCCCTCAGGAAGAGGATTTCATCCAGGATATCTCTGTTTCATGTTTCCTTCAATTGCAACCAGTCGTCCTGTCCCTGCAGCTGAAAAACACCCCCATAGCATGATGCTGCCACCACCATCATTGTTCACTGTTGGAATTGTATTGGGCAAGTGATGAGCATTGCCTGATTTTCTCCACACATACCACTTAGAATTATCACCAAAAAGTTCTACCTTCGTCTCATCAGACCAGAGAATCTTATTTCTCATAGTCTGGGAATCCTTCTTGTGTTTTTTTTTTAGCAAACTCTATGCGGGCTTTCATATGTCTGGCACTGAGGAGAGGCTTCTGTTGTGCCACTCTGCCATAAAGGCCCGATTGGTGGAGGGCTGCAGTGATAGTTGAATTTGTGGAACTTTCTCCCATCTCCCTACTGCATCTGTGGAGCTCAGCCACAGTGATCTTGGGGTTCTTCTTTACCTCTCTCACCAAGGCTCTTCTCCCATGATTGTTCAGTTTGTCTAGATGGCCAGGTCTAGGAAGACTTCTGGTGGTCCCAATGTCTTCCATTTAAGGATTATAGAGCACTGTGCTCTTATGAACCTTGAGCATTGCAGAAATTCTTTTGTAATCTTGGCCAGATCTGTGCCCTGCCACAATTCTGTCTCTGAGCTCCTTGGCCAGTTTCTTTGACCTCATGATTCTCATTTGGTCAGACATGTGTAGGGAAGGTGACCTGACAGACGGACGGACGTGTCAGTATAGAGAAAGATAGGTTTGCACAGTTTAGACAGGTGTCAGTTACTACAGTGGGGAAACAACTAGGAAAGTGTAGTGGAAGTGCAGTACCTTGGGTTGACCATTAGATGGCAGGGAGGAGTGTGAGCAAAGGACTTGACATCAGCTTAGGGCTTTAGAAACCGTTGGTCATGGGGGGCGGAGTTACAGTGACAGGGGACCGGGAGTGCTATAAATACTGAGGGAGGGTTCCAGAAGGTTCCAGTCCCCAGGGGGAGCTCCAGTGACAGGACGACTGTGACAGTCTGTGCGCTGTGAAGAGAATCCAAACCAGGGGGACTGAGGAGAGAGAACGTCAGGGGGGTGGTCCTGACAGGAATACCGCAAAATAGACGAGACACAGAGGTTATATCGACGAGGCACAGAGGTTACGGATACCGTGTTAAGAAAGACGTTGTGACCAGTGAAATTACTGTTGGTTTATGGGCCTTAGGCTAGTTTCACACTTGCTTTTTTTTGCAGCGCGTTTTTCCCGCAAAAAAACGCATTGAAAAACGCATACAAAAGCATACAACTGCTGCGTTTTTTTCAAGCATTTTTATGAGCATGCATGAAAAAAACGCAGCGTTTTTATGCGTTTGTATGCGTTTTTAGTGCGTTTTTACCGCGTTTGCGTTTTTTTCCAACATTAGGTGGCCCCTCACACTAACCCAAACCATGACTTTACTAACCCTAACCCTGACCCTAACCCTAACCCTAACCCTAACCCTGACCCTAACCCTTAACCAAACCATACTTAACCCTAACCCTGACCCTAACCCCAACCCTAACCCTGACCCTGACCCTTAACCAAACCATACTTAACCCTAACCCTGACCCTAACCCTAACCCTAACCCTAACCCTGACCCTAACCCTTAACCAAACCATACTTAACCCTAACCCTGACCCTAACCCCAACCCTAACCCTGACCCTGACCCTTAACCAAACCATACTTAACCCTAACCCTGACCCTAACCCCAACCCTAAACCCCCTTAACTAACCCTAACTCTAACCCAAACCCCTAAATTCCATGGTTAACAAAAAAAAACGCATGTGCAAAAAAACGCATACATGAGCATGCCAGTGTGCATGTATGCGCATCCATAGGCTATAATGGCCATTTTTAGCGCAAAACGTGCGCATATGTGCGCATGCGCTTTTTTGCAGGGCCAAAAAATGCAACATGCTGCGTCTGGAAAATACAAACGCACACCCCAAAAAAACGCAGCGCATGAAAATCGCATACATGCGCTTACCAGCGCGCAGGTATGCGCACCCATGTTAAATATAGGGGAAAAAACGCATGCGCACGTATGCGTTTTTTTCCAGCGCTAAAAAACGCAAATGTGAAACCAGCCTAAGGCGGCCACAGTGATGGACCTGTCAAAAGCGTCAACAAGAGTAAAGGGACGGTACGTATATATACGTCCCTGGCGAAAGTGCGGTGTTCTGTGGTGTTTTGTAACCGGAGAGCCTGGAGGAAAATTGCGGAGTGCTGTGAGACTGTCAGGCGGACAGCGAATGAATAAAGCTTGGACATGTTGCACCCAGAATCTGTCTCCATCTTGTCTCTGTTTCGTCTCTGCGCGGTAAGAAGAGGGACCACCCCCCAGCTCGGCCACCGACCCTACACATGCATTGTGAGCTGTGAGGTCTTATATAGACAGGTGTGTTTCTTTACAAATCAAGTCCTATAAGTTTAATTAAACACAGCGGGACTCCAATGAAGGAGTAGAACCATCTCAAGGAGGATCACAAGGAAATGGACAGCATGTGACTTAAATATGAGTGTCTAAGCAAAGGGTTTGAATACTTATGACCATGTGATATTTCTGTTTTTCTTTTTTAATACATTTGCAAAAATTTCAACAATTCTGTTTTATTTCAGACAAGATAGGATGCAGAGTATACTTTAATGAGAAATAAATGAACTTTTTTGAATTTAACAAACAAATGTAATGAAACAAAGAGTGAAAAATGTAAAGGGGTCTGAATACTTTCCGTACCCACTGTGTATACAGTGGGGAAAGTAAGTATTTGATACACTGCCGATTTTGCAGGTTTTCCCATCTACAAAGAATGGAGAGATCTGTAATTTCATAGGTATTCTTCAACTGTGAGAGACAGAAAAAATCCAGAAAATCAAATTGTATGACTTTTACATAATTAATTTGCCTTTTATTGCATGAAATAGGTATTTGATCACCTACCAACCGGCAAGAATTCTGGCTCTCACAGATGTGTTAGTTTTTCCATTAAGAAGCACTTCTCCGCACTCATTAGCTGTATTAATTGTACCTGTTTGAACTCGTTACCTGTATCAAATACACCTGTCCACACAATCAATCACACTTCAACCTCTCCATCATGGCCAATACCAAAGAGTTATCTAAGTACACGAGGGACAAAATTGTAGACGTGCACAAAACTGGGATGGCTTCAGGACATTAGGCAAGCAGCTTGTTGAGAAGGCAACAACTGATGGCGCAATTATTACAAAAAGAAGAAACACAAGATGACTGTCAATCTACCTGGGGCTGCATGCAAGATCTCACCTTGTGGGGTTTGGATAATTGTGAAAAAGTACAGGAATCATCCCAGAACCACATAGGAGCACCTGGTCAATGACCTGAAGAGATCTGGGACCACATTCTCAAACATTACCATTAATAACATACTACAACGTCATAGATTAAAATCTTGCAGGGCACGCAAGAGCCCCCTGCTCATGCCAGCACATGTCTAGACCCATTTGAAGTTTGCCAATAACCATCTGAATGATCAAGAGAAGACATGGGAGAAGGTCACGTGGTCAGATCAGGCCAAAATAGAACTTTTTGGCATCGACTCCACTCGCCGTGTTTGGAGGAAGAGGGATGAGTATAACCCCTAGAACACCACCTCAACCATGAAGCATGGTGGGGGAAACATCATACTTTGGGGGCACTTTTATGCAAAGGGGACAGGACAACTGCACTGTATTGAAGAGAGGATGGATGGGGTCATGTATCGCAAGATTTTGTCCAACAACCTCCTTCACTCAGTAAGAGCATTGAAGATGGGTATTACATAGTAACATAGTTTTGAAGGCTGAAGGAAGACCTTATGTCCATCTAGTTCAGCCTATTTTTAGTGCAGCTGTTCTGTATTGTTGATCCTGGGGAAGGCAAAAAACCCACAAAGTAGAAGCCAATTTTCTCCATAGGGAAAAAAATTCCTTCCCCTAAGCTGGGTCAACCATCTACCTATAATATTCTGTTATTCGTAACCTTCTATACTGTTACTCACAAGAAAAGCATCCATTCCTTTCTTAAATTCATTCAGTGAGTTGGCCATCACCACTTCCTCAGGAAGAGAATTCCAGAGCCTCACTGCTCTTACCGTGAAGAACCCTCTTCTATGCTGGTGCAGCAATTGTCTTTCCTCCAAACGAAGAGAATGCCCCCTTGTTCTTGTCACAGTCCTTGGTACAAACAGTTCATTGGAGAGATCTCTGTATTGCCCTCTGATATACTTGTACACATATATTAAGTCTCTCCTAAGTCTTCTCTTTTCTAGAGTAAATAGACCTAATTTTGATAACCTTTCTGGGTATTGTAGTAAACCAACTCCATTTATCATTTTAGTAACCCGCCTTTGAACCCTTTCAAGTTCAGTAATGTCTTTCTTGAGCACCGGCGTACAAAATTGCACACAATACTCCAAGTGTGGTCTGACGAGTGATTTGTACAGAGGGAGAATTATGTTTTCATCTCGTGTCCCCAGACCTCTTCTAATGCATCCCATGACCCTATTTGCTTTGGTGGCAGCTGCCTGACACTGGGCACTCCAATTTAGCTTCTTATTGACTAAGATGCCTAAGTCTTTTTCCATGTCTGATTTCCCCAGCAGTTTCCCATTTAGTAAGTAATTATAGCATCTGTTTCTCCTTCCCATATGCATAACCTTACACTTATCTGTGTTAAACCTCATTTGCCATTTTTCAGCCCAATTTTCCAATTTACTCAAATCTGTCTGTAGTTGCAAACTGTCGTCCTTTGCGTTAACTACCTTACATAGCTTTGTATCATCTGCAAATACTGATATTTTACTGTGTAAGCCATCCACTAGATCATTAATAAATATATTAAATAGTAGGGGGCCCAATACAGAACCCTGTGGTACCCCACTAGTAACCCTGGCCCAATCTGAGTATGCACCATTAATAACCACTCTTTGTTTTCTATCGCTACGCCAGCTACCTACCCATCTACACACATTTTCCCCTAGCCCAAGCTTTCTCATCTTACTTACCAATCTTTTATGTGAGACAATGTCAAATGCTTTAGAGAAGTCGAGATAAATGACATCCAATGATTCTCCTTGGTCCATTTGAGAGCTTACATCCTCATAGAAGCTGATCAGGTTAGTTTGACAGGAGCGAGCCTTCATAAATCCATGTTGATATGGATTAAAATTAACAAATCACCAGGCCCTGATGGCATTCACCCTCGGGTATTAAGGGAGTTAAGCAATGTGATAGACAGGCCTCTATTCCTTATATTTAAAGACTCTATAGAAAAAGGGTCTGTTCATTTTGATTGGCGGCAAGCAAATGTGGTACCAATATTCAAAAAGGGGTGTAAAAGGGAACCTGAAAACTATAGGCCAGAAGCTTAACATCTGTTGTGGGTAAAATTTTTGAAGGGTTTCTAAGGGATACCATTATGGAATATCTCAATGTTAATAAATGCTGGCTGAATTTTCCAGCATGACAAAGACCCGAAACACACAGCCAGGGCAACTAAGGAGTGGAACAGTAAGAAGCATTTCAAGGTCCTGGAGTGGCCTAGACAGTCTCCAGACCTGAACCTAATAGAAAATCTTTGGAGGGAGCTGAAACTCAATGTTGCCCAGCAACAGCCCGAAACCTGAAAGATCTGGAGACGATCTGTATGGAGGTGTGGGCCAAAATCCCTGCTGCAGGGTGTGTAAACTTGGTCAAGAACTACAGGAAGCGACTGACCTCTGTAATTGCAAATAAAGGTTTCTGTACCAAATATTAAGTTCTGTTTTTTCATTGTATCAAATACTTATTTCATGCAATAAAATGCAAATTAATTATGTACAAATCAAACAATGTGATTTTCTGGATTTTTGTTTTGTAGATTCTGTCTCTCACTGGTGAAGTGTACGTATAATAAAATCCTCTCCATTCTTTGTAGGTTGCAAAATGTGCAAAATCGGCAGTGTAACAAATAGTTATTTTCCGCACTGTATAATGACAAATCAACTTTATTCTATGGATCAAATACAATTTTTACATTTAGTGCTTGCAAAAAAAAAAAAATGATAGAAAAAAGGATGTTTCTCTGAGATATTACAGCAGGAGCTTGGCTGTCAATTAGCTCTGGATGCCTACTATTGATCTTTTGTACCAATAAAACAAACATGACACACCTGTATGTCATGCAGCCATTATGTAAAGCAATGCATGACATATATCAAGGCAACTTTAAGGGGGGTAAAACTTTCTGGATTGAAGTGAAGCTCAGTAAATAATCAAGTTGCCAGCAATACTAACAAATTAGCTTTGGCTATCAAGAATGTAAAGTACACAAAATTCAAAAATTTTAGCTAATCAAATTCAGTGATACAGCACAGAAAGAGGACTTGAAAGTCCACCAATAATATAAAACAGCAAAAGAGCAAAAAGTTTTACCCGTCCAGGCCTCCAGACAAATGCACTATCAGGATGCAGTGGACCCATATAATTAAGATGACAACACAGGTACAAGAATACCGATAAGGCTGGGGTCACACTAATCGACACAAAATACGGTCCGTAGTTTACTGGCATAAAACGGATGAATGTCCCCTAAATAGTGCTCCGTATGTCATCCGTAAGCAAGGTGAGGTCGCGTATTTTGCGCATGTAAGCATCCGTATGTAATCCGTATGGCATCCGTATGCAATCCGTATTCTGAGATTTTCTCGCAGCCTTGCAAAATGGACATTTAACGGTTTTGAGGCCTGCTAACAATTTAAATCATTAGCCTGCACCCTATTTATACACTCAGGAACAGGTGGCTGCCTCAATTCTGTCCATTTGTGACCTTGCTTTCACGAGGTGTGTTGGTGTTCTTTGTGCAACATGGCAGAGGGTCTGAGTTTCACCACAACTGAGCAGGTTCTCTTCAACTGGCTTTTGTCACGCCGCTTTGGCCAACCATACCCAGTGATAGTGGATCCGCGGAGGAGGAGACGCATGTGGGTCCATCCACTTTTGAGGCAACGACTCACAAGAGGTCATTTTCACTGCCTCTATTCTTCTCTGCGGGAGCATCCAATAAAATTTTACCAATACTGTCGCATGAGCATTGCGACATTTGATCAACTCTTGGAGACAGTGCGCCCTGGGATAACCTTTCAGGACACGAGGATGCGCAAAGTTATATCTGCAGAGGAGCGACTTCTCACAATACGGTATGTAGTACAAAACCACATTCTCTAACTTCATAATGTGTGGGCCAAAGTATGTATTTTTTGCTTCTTGGACTAAGTTTAAAGCCCTCATCTTAGTCCACATATGTTTAAACTTACAGACCAGAATGTTAGGTCAAATATGTACTCAATATCACTTAGTCATTGTGCAACCAAATATGTGTGTGTTAGTCTATCTCAATTCCTACCAAGTTTGGTCGGTATTCAACTGATTTTTTTGGCATTTCTGCACTCTAAAATTATCCATTTCTGTTGTTTTTCAGCTTCCTGTCCACTGGCCTGTCTTATGCCGCCCTCCACCATGAGTTTCTCATTGGAAGATCTACCATTTCGGGCATAGTCAGGTCAACATGTATAGAAATCTGGACAATACTCCATCAAGTCGTCATGCCCGCGCCCAGGATGGAAGACTGGTTGAGGATATCAAGGGACTTGAGGAGGAATGCCAGTTTCCGAATTGTATTGGGGCCCTTGATGGAAAACATATCCGGGTGCGTAAGCCGCCAAACTCTGGCTCCCAATTCTTCAATTATAAACAATACTTTTCTGTTGTATTGTTGGCTCTGGCAGACCCTCAATACAAGTTTATAATTGTTGACATTGGGGCCTATGGAAGGACGGGAGACTCTAGAGTCTTCAATACTTCCATAATGGCTCGGCGGCTACGCACCAACCAATTGGATATACCACCACCACGCCAGCTACTAGGCTCCACTGAAGAATAAGTCCCTTATGTCCTTATGGCAGATGAGGCGTTTCAGTTAACGCGCAATGTCATGAGGCCATATCTCCGGCGCAACCTTGACCACAGGCGCAGAATTTTTAACTTGCGCCTATCACGTGCTAGGCGACTGGTGGAGTGTTCCTTTGGAATTCTTTGTGCCAAATGGCGGGAACTCCAGTCTGCCATTCAGCTGAGTGAACAAAATGTAAATGAAGTTGTTAAAGCCTGTTTAGTTCTTCATAACTTCACCAGGATACATGATTGTTCCTCCTCTGCTGGCGTTGTGCGTAGGCCGGACAATGTGCGTAGGGTGAGACCACCTATCAACCCTCAACGTAGACTGCTCTCTGGCCTCAAAGTGCGTGATATTTACACTAATTACTTTATATCACCTGAGGGGGCAACTTCTTGGCAAGAGCATGCTGTGTCTATGTTCTAATTTTTTGTTTGGTGTTTGTCTTCAATATATATATTTATACCCCTTCTGATTCTATGACTGTTTCATTGCATTGGTAAGCGTATGCTATTATGCTGACACTGTTTTTGAGAAATCACACAGATACGTAAACTGTAGTAGACAAATTTTTACTTTTGCCTTTTTGTGTTTTTTTTTTAAGGCAAACATATTCTTGCCATCTTAAAACTGTGGCAATGGGCCAAATTGCCCTTTTGGCATAAGCAAACTTTTTTGAAAAGTAACATTATCAAACACAACACAAAGTTACATTATGCAATAACAACATTGCTACATTAGAATTTTACAATCCAAAGGAAAAAAGAGGTGGTCTCCAGCACCAAAATTCTTGCTAAAAGATAACACTCACATTTCTTCAGAATGTTTGCCAATCATATTAATAATCCACCATGACAGGCAAGGCTACCTTACGCCTTTCAGACAGATATTACATGTCTGTACAAAAGAGAATATTGAACCACGCTATACTGTAAAGTCAAAGGATGAAAATACACTACTCACTTGTTAAGACATAGAGAGAGCGTGATGTTCTTAAGGCTGGTCGCCTTGATTTGTGACTATAGTAAGCTTGCAAAAAAGTGACTACTTCACTAAGGCCAGCACGCCTTTTCTAGGCATTAGCAAGTGAGTAGTGTATTGTCTCAAAGTTTGGCGATGGAGACCACCTGTTTTTTCCTTTGGCTTGCTATTTTGAGCACCAGGGAAAAAGCAGTGGACATCTCCTTGCATCAGACTGATTGTGGACACACAATTATAAATTCTCATATGTTGGTGAAGGAGAAGGCGGAACAGTAGCCTGTATTTGCTGCTGGCTACTGTGGCCAACATCGCCCTGTGTGGGGCCATACTATTGCCCATGATGTTGGTAATGTCCTGCCTCCTGTGAATGTTGGGGGTACTGGCCAGAGTAATAATGAGGAGGGGCATCTTGTTGGCTGTGGTAGGCACGTGTGTCATAGCCACCAAGATAGCCATATCGTCCCCAACCAGGTTGGGACCAGCCTCCAACACTGGGTGGGAACAAGTGGCCATATTGGTGTGGTTGGCTAGAGGCAGACATTTGTGGCTGCTGTATTGAAGGTTGGGTAGTGGGAGGAAAGGGGTGAGGTGTAGGCCCATGTATTTGAGGATCCTCAGATCCTGCTTGAACATGCATTTGTGGGGGGTGCCTAAGGCACATAAGATTTCTTGGTGAAAGTTGCCACCTCTCAATATATTCAAATAATTCGTAGGGGGTATTGGGGTATGTGCATGCATCAAGCAGGATCTGAAAACATCCTCTAATACGGAGCCTGACCTCACGGGAAAGGGCACGGAGATAATTGGCCAGGCTGCGAGAGTATGCCTCCTCCCCATCATCACTATTTACTCTGGCTAAATAATTTAGGACCCCAGTATCCACATTAGTGTGGGTATCAGTGGCAGGTATTTGCCGCCTTCGGCTTCTTCCTCGCCGGGATGTGGCGGCAGCCTGTGGGGACCCCCGGATGTGGCCAGTTGGGCTGCTGCTGATGTTGCCCTGCTCCTCTGCTCTTTCTGATACTGCAGCAGCACCAGATGGTCCTGGTGGTGGGCTTTGGGGCGCAGGCAATGGCACTTCCTGACTGGAATCTTCTGCCAAGCTCCTAGTAGGGGGCGAAGATGCGCCAGCCACCTCTTCCCCTGCAGACACAGGGTTGATGATGGGGTCGGTTTTGGAGCCAGTTCCTCTGTCCATCAGGTTGGACTGAGTTCTGTTACGAAATCGAACAGAGCCAAAAATAACTAAATATTTTTGGCCCTGTAAAGTATGTGTAATGTGGTGTGAGGTATCTACTTACGGTCTGAGATCCAGAATTGGGGCGAGGAAGGAGAGGCGGTCATAATACACATATTTGCGTTTCACGCAGCCCGCATCCCCACTCCTGGACCGCTGCTGACGTTCCCGGCGGTATTGGTCCCGGATGCTTTGCCAGCGTCTCATCACATCTTCCACTGCAATGTGACAGGAAATATTGTGAAATACACATATTTGATAGGTCACATTTGCTACCAGTAGTCTAGGCATGGGGCCTTCTGTGGTGTGCTTTCTACCCATGGTGGCATATCTAATTGGGGCATACAGGCCAGATACACAGGGTCACATTAGTTGATGTATCAAGTAACTACACTTAATAACTTGTTTGTCTAGGAGGATGAGGAGCTTTTGGCCTGACCAAAATTATGGCAGTGTCAAACCACATGTCAAATCTAAATCTAACGGCCTCATGAGGAAAAAAGTAGAAGCACAGGAAGGGGGCTGCTGATTCTATATTCATTTTTTGGTGTGCGGTAATTTTACTCATTTTTTGGATTGTACTTACTCATTTTCTGCTGCTCCTCACGTGGCCGATCACCAAAGTCATGGAACATCTGCCTATATATGCGCCTCCATGACGCCTCCTTTCTTACCCGGTTGGCATAATGGGCATCACATTGGTGC
The DNA here is from genome assembly GCF_039654945.1 of Dendrobates tinctorius. Classification (NCBI taxonomy): domain Eukaryota; kingdom Metazoa; phylum Chordata; class Amphibia; order Anura; family Dendrobatidae; genus Dendrobates; species Dendrobates tinctorius. The sequence goes on along the minus strand of NW_027361672.1, from coordinate 41,914,209 downwards.
CATATTTCGGGCCGCTCCTGCACCAGGACAATTAGCATTTCCACATTAATATAAGTGGATGCCATGACGCTGCTGTACTCCGTGGAGGCGTACTTCCTGGATGTCTGGAGCGCTTTTTGAGCTCATTTGCATGTATCAGCTTCCTGATGATGGATTGTGCCATTTCCTGGCAGCAGCCAAAAGACCTGCGTATTTCTCGCAGGTCACACGTGTGGTCCGTGTGTCATCCGTATTTTTTGCGCACCCATTGACTTGCATTGGCGTTTTACGGGCATAGTACGCTGACAATCGCAGCATGCTGCAATTGGCACGGTCCGTAGAATACGCCCGAGAAATATACGGCTGTTGGGAGCAAACCCATAGAGAATCATTGGTCCGTGTGTAATGCGTTCTTTTAGCGCCTCTCACTCGGCCGTATTCCTCGCCAGTGTGACCCCGGCCTAAAACAACCGCTCGCAGCCTACCAATACATGGAGGGGGCGGTTGCCTGGTATCTTAATGCACAACAAAACACTTGTATGCGGCGCTGTTCACACTATGGCCATGCACAGCATCCAGGCCAGCCTAGTAGTGACACCCTTCTATTAGCTCAGGCGGGCTGGCCCAGCGCTATCAAAATGCATGCCATGTGAACAGACACCGCAGTTTACAAGACCAAATGGGCTCAACTGCACCCTGAATAAAAAGTGCAAAAAAAAAAACACATTAAAAAAATGTGGAGTATTAGCTGATATTTTTGCCAAAATACGTGAGCCCGTAACCTGCGTCAAAGATCTCCATGTTTACGGGTACCTAACACTAAATCCTAACAGTGATACAGCACAGAAAGAGGACTTGAAAGTCCACCAATAATATAAAACAGCAAAAGAGCAAAAAGGTTTACCCGGTCAGGCCTCCAGACAAATGCACTATCAGGATGCAGTGGACCCATATAATTAAGATGACAAGGTCCTGGAGTGGCCTAGACCAGGGTTCCCCAACTCCAGTCCTCAAGGCCCACCAACAGATCATGTTTTCAGGATTTCCTTTGTATTGCACAGGTGAAGCAATTATCACCTGAGCAATACTAAGGAAATCCTGAAAACATGATCTGTTGGTGGGCCCTGAGGACTGGAGTTGGGGAACCCTGGCCTAGACAGTCTCCAGACCTGAACCTAATAGAAAATCTTTGGAGGGAGCTGAAACTCAATGTTGCCCAGCAACAGCCCAAAACCTGAAAGATCTGGAGACGATCTGTATGGAGGTGTGGGCCGAAATCCCTGCTGCAGTGTGTGTAAACTCGGTCAAGAACTACAGGAAGCGACTGACCTCTGTAATTGCAAACAAAGGTTTCTGTACCAAATATTAAGTTCTGTTTTTTCATTGTATCAAATACTTATTTCGTGCAATAAAATGCAAATTAATTATGTACAAATCATACAATGTGATTTTCTGGATTTTTGTTTTGTAGATTCTGTCTCACTGGTGAAGTGTACGTATAATAAAATCCTCTCCATTCTTTGTAGGTGGCAAAATGTGCAAAATCGGCAGTGTAACAAATAGTTATTTTCCGCACTGTATAATGACAAATCAACTTTATTCTATGGATCAAATACAATTTTTACGTTTAGTGCTTGCAAAAAAAAAAAAAAAAAAAGAAAATGATAGAAAAAAGGATGTTTCTCTGAGATATTACAGCAGGAGCTTGGCTGTCAATTAGCTCTGGATGCCTACTATTGATCTTTTGTACCAATAAAACAAACATGACACACCTGTATGTCATGCAGCCATTATGTAAAGCAATGCATGACATATATCAAGGCGACTTTAAGGGGGGTAAAAATTTCTGGATTGAAGTGAAGCTCAGTAAATAATCCAGTTGCCAGCAATACTAACAAATTAGCTTTGGCTATCAAGAATGTAAAGTACACAAAATTCAAAAATTTTAGCCAATCCAATTCAGAAAATATGTCTGTGGAAACTATCTGTATGAAAAATCTAGATGTGTATCGATACATCCCCACACAATAAACTGAAACATTTGATTATCACCTTGTGTGGGTTGAAGCATAAATTGACTATTAGGCATTACTATTTGTGCGTCTTGACATAATTTAAGGCGTCCTGCAGATGACAGTATAACTCAGCCAAGTGCTATCTGTGGTTTTGATGGATAGCATTTATCCCCGTGTTATTCTTTGGGGCGGTGCACATGTCCGATTTTTCCTCTGAACGAAGATTGCACTCAGCCATACATGTTTATGGGTCCATGGAAAAAATCGGACGACATCCGAGCGTGGTCCAATTTTCATGGACTGACAGAATAGAGAAGCTGGATAATTTTTTTTAATTTTCCACATTCGAGAAATTAGGATTATACTCTGATCAGAGTGTGATTAGCATAATCGAAAGGTTTTCTAGGGTGAGAGAAAAACAGTCTTGTGACCCTAGACCAGTGTTCCACCAAACTCCAGTCCTCAAGGCCCCAAACAGATCATGATTTCAGGATTTCCTCAGTGATCCATGTGCTTGCATTATTTTTTAAGGCATCAGTAATGTGTGAGGACACAGCTCCAAACAGTAATACCTAGTTTTTATTAATTTGTAGGAGAAATAATAGAGGAACGTCACAATGTGGAATTATAAAGATGGCAAGAAATGTTATTTCATGAAAAATATAGATATTTTCTAAAACAGTCATGATAGAAGTGGTGACAAATCCTCTTTTAGGGCTCCGGTACCAGAAAAAACAGTACTGGAAAAATCAGTGTCCATGTGTGACATAGTTATGGCATACGTGTGGCATCCGTGTGCCGCCCATGTGCCGCATCAGTATCACACATACCGGTGCCGGGTGCTGAAGTTTGCTCTCATGATTCTCCCCTGCTCACGCTGCGATCAGCGCTAGCAGTGGAGAATGTTGAGAGTTGTATTCAGATGATAACAGCGACAGCAGGCAGCGGCTGATGAGAGAATTCATCAGTCGCTGCCTGCACTATAAGTAAATAAATAAAAAAAGTGTGGGATCCCCTGTATTTTTGATAACCAGCCAGGCAAAACTGACAGCTTCAACTCTCACTTGTCAGTTTTACCAAGGCTAGTTATCAATAATAGAGGGGTCCTACACCATATATTTTAATTATTTAAATAGATCATTTTAAAAACCAGCGTGGGGTCCCACCCATTTTTGACAACCAGCCATGCTAAAGCAGAAAGCTGGGGGTGGTTTTCTCAAGCTGGTAAGGAGCCATAGATATTGGCCCCACAACCTAAAAATAGCAGCCCACAGCCACCCCCAAAAAGGCACATCTATTAGATGCAACAATTCTGGTGCTTTGCTCGCCTGTTTCCACTTACCCTGTGGAGGCGGCAAGTGGGGTTCATATCTGTGGGGTTGATGTCACCTTTGTATTGTCTGGTGACATCAAACCCATAGATTAGTAATGTAGAGGTATCTATAAGACGTCTATCCATTACTAATCCTATAGTTGCATTGTAAATAAACAAACAGATATAAAGTCTCTTATCTAATATATAAAGCTCAAAGTGTGTATGTATGTATGTGTGTATGTCCGGGATAGGCATCCGCACCGTCGCAGCTACAGTCACAAAATTTGGCACAGTCACACGTCTGGACTCTGAGAGCGTCCTAACCTATGTTGTGAGGCGAAATTTTAACCCTGCGCGTTCCAATTTACCAAACAATTTTGCCCCTATCTACATACTAGGGAAAAAGTGTGTGCGTGTCAAGCCCCGCCCCTCATTATGATGTCATAATGCCCCTATTTGCATAATAGGGAAACAGTGTGTGCGTATCAAGCCCCACCCCTCATTATGATGTCATAATGGTTGCCATGGCGACGCTGATGTCATCATAGATTGCAAGCCCCGCCACTCATTATGATGTCATAATGGTTGACTATGGGATGGAGGATGTGTGATGGGTATATGGGCACTGGACTATGGGATGGCGGATATGTATGATGGGTATATGGGCACGGGACTATGGGATGGAGGATATGTATGATGGGTATATGGGCATGGGACTATGGGATGGAGGATATGTATGATGGGTATATGGGCATGGGACTATGGGATGGAGGATATGTATGATGGGTATATGGGCACGGGACTATGGGATGGAGAATATGTATGATGGGTATATGGGCATGGGACTATGAGATGAAGGACGTGTGATGGGTATATGGGCACTCGAATATGGGATGGCGGATATGTATGATGGGTATATGGGCACGGCACTATGGGATGGAGGATATGTATGATGGGTATATGGGCATGGGACTATGGGATGGAGGATATGTATGATGGGTATATGGGCACGGGCCTATGGGATGGTGGATATGTATGATTGGTATATGGGCACGGGCCTATGGGATGGTGGATATGTATGATTGGTATATGTGCACGGGACTATGGGATGGAGGATAATTATAATTTGCTATAACTAATCACAGTTAGTTACTATGCCCGGGCAGCGCCGGGCTCTTCAGCTAGTTCTCTATAAACTAAAATGTACCAAAACAAAATTGTTGCAACAGGAGCACACAATAAAAATATATATATACAATGCAGTGCAAAATATGATATTCTGTGTTATCTCTGTGCCCACACCTGCTGCAGGCTGACATTAATATAGAAAAGTTATAGATTGGTAAATAAATTGTTCATGCACACAGGTGTGTTACAGGCCAAATGGCCATGTGCTACAAAGCTTGCAAGTGCTACAGGCTAACAACAATAAAAAAGGTAATGGACTGGTAGATAAATTATCAATACACACTAGTGTGCTGTTGGCCAAGTGGCCGCATATTGCAAGCCTCAGTACATCGTGCTATGTGTCAACATTGCAAAATAATGAAACCATGTAATTACCTAATGCCTGTGGTGAAAGATTCCCAGGATGCACCCAACCCCGACGCGCGTTTCGGCATCTGCCTTCATCTCCGCCCCACATGATCCCCCCATGTGATCCTTTACAATTTGCACACCTAGAAAGGATATGCACATTTGCCTTGAATTTTTTATGACATTTAACAATATACTGTGTTTTGCACAGGTTCTCTTTGAGGCTATGGACTTCAAAGCCAAGGAACAATCCTGGCAAGGCCGGGTTAACCAACTTTTCAGCAGTGGTGGGTCCAATACCAATGGCTCTGGTGGTCAGGGTACAGTGGATTTTAACTCCACTATAAAAAACTTTTTACATAAATGCACATGTTTATGGTGGAACAAAGCGTTTTTGCTAAATTACATTACCAAAGACTTGATACCAATGAGTTATTCCCTCATTTCCCATAGAGGATGACGAGTTTATTAAAAAATGGGAAGAGGTTTGCAATAATTCATCAAAAAAATTCATGGAATTACTAAGTAATCTTAACACCACAAATATTAGTAATTTAGATCAACAACTTGAGGTCACATATAATTTGGCTAAAACCCAATTAGCTACTGAGAATTTCCAATCAATTAATGTAGCTATGGAGAAAGAATTGGATATTTGGGTTAAGGACATACAGGAAAGCCAAGCAAGTAAATTGGCTAGTGACATGAAAGATTGACAGACAAATAGGATATACCGTTGGAGAAGACCGATGACATCTGATACAACATGGATTCGAACCTCCTCTAGCTCTTCGATGCCATCTCAAAGCGATTATTCTGATGCTTCTACATCTTCTTCTGTATCGTATAAAGATACATTCAAACGAAAAAGGAATATGAGGAATCTACCATATAGATGCAACAATGACCATTCCTCGGAAGATAACCTTCTCAAGGTAATTAATCTGAGCTCTCATCATCTTTCTAAAATTGATCTGGGGGTCCTTCATAAGGGTTTATCATTCTGTCCAGATTCTCATTTCAACACCTTTTCTGCTATTAAGGACCTGCATATCTTTGCTAGGTCTCTAATGTTTAAAGGGGATCTATCACCCTTTTTATCCCCTATTAGCTGCCGGCATAGACATCGGAGGCTTATCTACAGCATTCTGTAATGCTGTAGATAAGCCCCCGATGTAACCTGAAAGAGAAGAAAAACACCTTATATTATATTCACCGAGGTGGGCGGTCCGGTCCAATGGGTGTTGCGGTCCGGCGCCTCCCTTCTTCATGCGATGACGTCCTCTTCTCCCGTCCTGAAATGGCTCCGACGCAGGCGAATTGCTCTGCCCTATTGAGGGCAGAGCAGAATTCTGCAGTGCGCAGGCGCCAGACCTCTCCCGACGCCTGCGCACTGCAGGACTCTGATACATTATTTGGTGATTAACCTTTATTGTCTTTTGTTTAGTTGTAGTCACTTCATTTTGTCTCCGGTACTTTTATATGTACAGATATATTTCCATTCTCCAGTGGAATCTTGATCTTCTTTTGGGTCCTTTGTTCGGTGTAGGAAGTTTTCCATCCTTGGGGTGGAGGTATAAAGGAAAAACAAAGAGAATGAAGAAAAAAAGAAAGAAAAAAAGAAGAAAAATTACACATTGTATATTTAACATTTAATATTTTACTTTGTATATACACTTCACCTTGTATTATATATTACAACCATACTGTGTTGTAGGGTTATCTTTTTCACATTCATGTCTATCTATGTTTATCTAATAATCACTTACTTTTACATCTTGTCTGTGATATTTTCGAATATGTCTATTCCACAATCACTTATTCTCATATTTTGTCTGTGACATTTTTGAGCATATGGTTGTTGGTGCTATTTTTTATTATTTATTTTTTATTTATTTTTTATATTATTTTTTATTTTTCATTTAATGTTATTTCTTTATGTACTACAATTAAAACATTAATTATATTTTCTTTTCTCCTTTTCTCTTATTTATATATTTTTTCTTAGTTATTCTTTATTCTTGTATGCATATGCATATATGTGTATATGTATGCATATATATGCATGTATATATATATATATATTATTTAATTGTATTTAATTATTTTTTCTTCATTTTCAATATTTTACTATTTTTTTCATATATTATTTTTTTCTTTTTTTATTATTATTATTTATTATTATTTTTCTTTATATTTGTATTTTTTATATATTTTATTTTATTAGTTATTATTTTCTGGTATTATTTATTATTTTTATATACATATATATGTTTATTTTGCCTTTCTTTCTTTTTCTTTTAATTTTCATTATTTAGTAATATATGTATCCACTTATATTGCACTTTATTGTTCATCTTCTTAATTCATATTTAGCACATTTATTAATTCACACTTATCACTATATGTACTTAATATTGATTATTCCGGTATTGTTTATATAAGAAACTACACTAGTATCAGCTATTAGGATTTTTTCTTTGATTTTTTACTCATTTACAAGGACCTTCCAGTCATGTGACCCTGTTATGAATGAGTTACCGAGGAGGAAAAAACAAAAAGCAAGCTAAGCCCAGAAAACCGGAGAGGTTGGTAACTAGCAGATTGCAGACCCCTGATCCTATCCACACCATCTAGCAGTAGCCGTGGAGCATGCCTACGGTGGTCCTAGACGCCTCGTCACGGCTGGAGAATTAAATAAGCCTAAAGAAAGAAAGGGAAAATCTAAACTGCCCCAGAGCAGACCCCAAAGCAATAGACAGCCCCCATCATGTATTGTTGGTGAAACAAGATGAAAACACAGACACAGATAGAAAGATAGGCTGAGCAAACAATGGGGCCCTCACTAACTAGAAAGGACAGGAAAGAAAAGCCGCTGTCTGCAATCACGCAAAAAACCCTGCCAAAAATAATGTCCAACATGTCTGATAGAAAAAGGCCCAGAAGTCGCTAGACTTCAAAACACTATATCAGCACTCAGGTATATTCTGAAGACAGAGCAAAAGAGATCAACTGCTCAGAAACAAAATGGGGATTCAGCCCAGTCCCAGCCAGGGCTGGCTGAACACAAAAACCTAAGTAAACCAGACAAAAACTCATATGAACAATAGCAGAGAAAACTTAGCTTTAGGAAGGCAGGAAACAAACTGGAAACCAGAAGCCACAGTCAGGAAAAATCACCAGCAAGAAACTAGGGAGTCGGCTGCCTTAAATCCAATCAGAAACTCCTGATGTCCAATCGCAGTCCTCTTCCTCAGGAGGCCGGTCTCTGCCATTTAGATCAGCTTCATTATCTCCCTTCACCAACAGAGGGAGTCCAGATAGAGAACTCACTACTCCTCTGTCAGCACAGCCAGCTCCATAACCCTCACCAGAAGCCAGAGGCAAACCCGAAAATGAGCTCACAACAGTACCCCCCTTTGAGGAGGGGTCACCGAACCCTCATCCACGCCACCGGGCCGATCAGGATGGGCCCGATGAAAAGCACGAACCAATCTATCGGCATGAATATCAGAGGCAGAGACCCAAGAATTGTCCACCTGGCAATAACCCTTCTACTTGACCAAATACTGGAGTCTCCGTCTAGCCAGACAAGAATCTAGTATTTTCTCTACCTCATATTCCACATTACCTTCAACCAATACAGGGTCAGGAGGTGCAGCCATAGGAACTACTGGCTCAACATATCTCTTCAACAGCAACTTATAAAACACGTTATGGATCTTAAACGTAACAGGAAGAGCCAATCGAAAAGAAACCGGATTAAGAATCTCCAAAATCTTGTAAGGACCAATAAATCTTGGCTTGAACTTTGGAGAAGCCACCTTCATAGAGATATTCTTTGATGACAACCAAACCATATCACCCACTTTAAACCGGGGACCAATGGTCCTATGCTGGTTAGAAAACCGCTGGGCCTTTTCCTGGGAGACAGACAACTTATCCACTACTTGGTCCCAAATCTGCTGCATTCTCTCTACCACAGTGTCAACACCTGGGCAGGCTGAAGATTCCACTTGCTCTGAAGAAAATCGAGGATGAAACCCAAAGTTACAGAAAAAGGGCGACATCAAGGTGGCAGAACTAGCTCTATTATTTAAAGCGAATTCGGCCAAGGGCAAAAATGAAACCCAATCATCCTGATCAGCAGATGTAAAACATCTCAAATAGGACTTCAAAGTCTGGTTTGTTATCTCCATCTGCCTATTGGTCTGAGGGTGAAACGCAGAGGAGAAGGACAACTGAATTCCCAACTTGAAACAAAAGGCTTTCCAGAATCTGGAAACAAACTGAACTCTTCTGTCTGATACAATGTTCTCAGGAATCCCATGCAACCGAACCACCTGTTGTAAAAACAAGGGTACCAACTCTGAGGAAGATGGCAACTTTGGGAGTGGTACATGATGGACCATCTTAGAGAATCTATCACAAATCACCCAGATAACAGTCATTCTCTGAGAGACAGGAAGATCAGAAATAAAATCCATTGAAATATGGGTCCATGGCCTCTTAGGCACCGGCAAGGGCATCAACAACCCACTAGAGCGAGAACAGGGTTTAGACCGGGAACAAGTCCCACAGGACTGCACAAAATTCCTGACATCATGAGATAAGGCGGGCCAACAAAAAGACCGACTCACCAAATCTCTGGTACCAAAAATACCTGGATGACCAGCCAATGCGGAGCAATGAACTTCAGACATCACTCTCTTCCTCCACTGGTCAGGAACATACAATTTTCCCATAGGACAACGCTCAGGTTTGTCCTCCTGGAATTCATCCAGAGCACGTTTCAAATCAGGCGAGATGGCAGAAAGAACTACCCCCTCACCTAGGATGGTAGTAGGCTTGGTCACAATAGGAGAATCAGCAAAGAAACTCCTAGAAAGGGCATCTGCCTTAACATTCTTAGTGCCTGGAAGAAAGGAGATCACAAAATCAAAACGCGTAAAAAACAAGGCCCACCTAGCCTGTCTAGGATTCAAGCGTTTGGCTGACTCAAGGTAAATCAAATTCTTGTGGTCAGTGAGGACCACAACTTGATGTCTAGCTCCCTCCAACCAATGTCTCCACTCCTCAGATGCCCATTTCATGGCTAACAATTCCCGATTCCCCACATCATAGTTGCGTTCAGATGGGGAGTACTTTTGGGAAAAGAAAGCACAGGGATTCATTTTAGACGTCACCGGATCTTTTTGGGACAAAACAGCTTCTGCACCAATCTCTGAAGCGTCTACCTTCACCTGAAAAGGAAGTGAGACATCAGGTTGCCGCAAAACCGGAGCAGAAGTGAACCTCCGCTTCAGCTCCTGAAAGGCCGAAACAGCCTCTGAAGACCAATTCAGCACATCAGCACCCTTCTTAGTTAAATCAGTCAGTGGTTTAGCAATACCAAAAAAATTAGCTATAAATTTACGATAAAAATTAGCAAAACCCAAAAACTTCTGGAGAGCTTTCAAAGAAGTAGCTTGAACCCAATCATAAATGGCCTGTACCTTGGCCGGGTCCATTTCAATAGTTGACGGAGACAAAATAAATCACAAAAATGAAATCCTCTGTACACCAAAAAGGCACTTCGATCCTTTAACATACAAGGAATTCTTCCTCAAAATCCGGAACACAGTCCGAACATGTTCCACATGAGAATCCCAATCCCTGGAAAAGATCAAAATATCATCCAGATAGATGATCAAAAACTTATCCACAAAGTCCCGGAAAATATCATTCATGAAGGATTGGAAGACAGAAGGGGCATTACCCAAAAGACATCACCAGGTACTCAAAATGTCCCTCCGGAGTATTAAATGCCGTCTTCCATTCATCCCCATGCTTGATGTGAATAAGATTATACACCCCCTGAGGTCAAGCTTAGTAAACCAGCAAGCACCTTTAACTCTGGAGAATAAATCCGAAATCAGGGGTAACGGATAATGAAATTTAACCGTAATTTTGTTGAGGAAACGATAGTCAATACAAGGCCTTAATGAACCATCTTTCTTGGCCACGAAAAAAACCCAGCACCTAAGGGCGAAGAGGATGGTCTAATATGACCCTTCTCCAATGACTCCTTAATATAAGATCGCATAGTCTCGTGTTTGGGTACAGATAAATTGAAAAGTCGACCCTTGGGAAATTTACACCCAGGTCTCAACTCAATTGCACAGTCATAACTCCTATGAGGAGGCAAAGATGCAGACTTGCACTCACTAAATACATCATAAAAATCAGCCAAATAGTCAGGAACATCATGCGACTGGGGAGAGGTGGAGAAAACAGGAGTGTCGCCAAGAGCACACCGACAACCCCAACTCAGCACAGATACAGATTTCCAATCCAAAACTGGATTATGGATTTGCAACCAGGGAAAACCCAGAACAATGGTATCATGTAAATTATGCAACACCAAAAATCTGCAATTTTCTTGGTGGTCTGGGGCGACCCGCATTATCACCTGGGTCCAAAACTGAGGTTTATTCTTCGCCAAAGGAGTAGCATCAATACCCCTCAAAGGAATAGGCGTCCGCAGAGGTGTCATAGGAAAACCACAATGTTTAGCAAAATCCAAGTCCATTAGATTCAAGGCCGCTCCTGAATCCACAAAAGCCTTCGCGGAAAACGTGGATAAGAAGCAGATCAGAGTAATTGCCAAAAGAAACTTAGGTTGTACACCACCCACAGCAAATGTGTGTGCAAAACGTTTCTCTCGTTTAGGGCAGACAGAAATAACATGAGAGGCATCCCCACAGAAAAAACACAGCTTATTACGCCTTCTAAACTCCTGACATTGCGCCCTAGACAAAACTCCATCACATTGCATAGGTTCAGACATTTGTTCAAAATGTGGCAGCGCCTCCCGTGTAGTCTTGCGCTCACGTAAACGCCGATCAACTTGAATGGCTAATGACATAGAATCATCAAGACCAGAGGAAACAGGAAGTCCCACCATAGTATCTTTTAAAGTCTCAGACAAACCCTTCCGAAAGAGAGCTGCCAATGCACTATCACTCCATGTAGTAAGGACTGCCCACTTTCGGAATTTCTGACAGTATAGCTGCAGGATCTTGACCCTGGTTCAATGCCAATAGGGCTCTCTCAGCTTGATCAATAGCATTAGGTTCATCATATAACAACCCCAAGGCTTGAAAAAATGCATCCACATTAGTCAAAACAGGATCTTCAGGTGTCAAAGAAAACGCCCAATCCTGGGGATCGCTGCGCAGCAAGGAGATTACAATTTTAACCTGCTGCGCAGAGCTCCCCGATGAGTTAGGCTTCAAGGCAAGAAATAATTTACAATTATTCTTAAAATTCAAAAATTTAGACCGATCCCGAGAAAACACATCAGGAGCAGGGATCCTTGGTTCAACAGCATGTGAATGAGTAAGATAGGTGGAAATTCCTCGCACTTCAGCATCGAGTTGCTCCACACGATCAGACAATTGCTTAATCTCCATCAAGGAGAAAAAGAAAAAAAAAAAACAATCCTCCTAAGGCCCCAGAAAAAAAAGAGGAGAAAATATACATACAAAAAAAAAATTCTGACAGTTTTTTTTTTTTTTTTTTACAATTCTCTCCTGCTTTTGAGTACCATAGAATCTGCGGTATGGCTGGTGATTCTGTTATGAATGAGTCACCGAGGAGGAAAAAACAAAAAGCAAGCTAAGCCCAGAAAGCCGGAGAGGTTGGTAACTAGCGGATTGCAGACCCCTGATCCTATCCACAACAACTAGCAGTAGCCATGGAGCGTGCCTATGGTGGTCCTAGATGCCTCATCACGGCCAGAGAACTAAATAAGCCTAAAGAAAGAAAGGGAAAATCTAAACTGCCCCAGAGCAGACCCCAAAGCAATAGACAGCCCCCAACATGTATTGTCGGTGAAACAAGATGAAAACACAGACACAGATAGAAAGATAGGCTGAGCAAATGATGGGGCCCTCACTAACGAGAAAGGACAGGAAAGAAAAGCCGCTGTCTGCAATCATGCAAAAAACCCTGCCAAAAATAATGTCCAACACGTCTGATAGAAAAAGGCCCTGAAGTCGCTAGACTTCAAAACACTATATCAGCACTCAGGTATATTCTGAAGACAGCAAAAAAGATCAACTGATCAGAGACAAAATGGGGATTCAGCCCAGTCCCAGCCAGGGCTGGCTGAACACAAAAACCTAAGTAAACCAGACAAAAACTCATATGAACAATAGCAGAGAAAACTTAGCTTTAGGTAGGCAGGAACCCAACTGGAAACCAGAAGCCACAGTCAGGAAAAATCACCAGCAAAAAACTAGGGAGTCGGCTGCCTTAAATCCAATCAGAAACTCCTGATGTCCAATCGCAGTCCTCTTCCTCAGGAGGCCGGTCTCTGCCATTTATATCAGCTTCATTACCTCCCTTCACCAACAGAGGGAGTCCAGATAGAGAACTCACTACTCCTCTGTCAGCACAGCCAGCTCCATAACCCTCACCAGAAGCCAGAGGCAAACCCGAAAATGAGCTCACAGCATGACCCATTTCGATCAATGACAGGGGACCGTGCATGACCGACAAGGACCTTCCAGTCATGTGATCTCTTTTCAGCAATGACAGGGGGCCGGGCAGAATGCACGCTGATGTCAGCATCAGAGGGATCCTAGCCTACCACATCCATGTCCCCTGTGTCTGCGATATTTATTCGTGGCCGCGGGGATCATGTGGAGTGGAGGGGTGGGTTACCCTGGTGACGTTGGATGTCGGGGCGCATCATTCCATCCCGTTCTCTCTCCCATTGGCTCTGTATTATATCAAAGCCTACCCTCATTTGGATGACGCCACCCCCTGACGAAGGCAGACGCCGAAACACGCGTCGGGGTCGGGTGCATCCTGGGAATCTTTCACCACGGGCATTAGGTAATTACATGGTTTCTTTATTTTGCATTGTTGACACATAGCACGATGTACTGAGGCTTGCAGTATGTGGCCACGTGGCCTACAGCACACTAGTGTGCATTGATAATTTATCTACCAGTCCATTACCTTTTTTATTGTTGTTAGCCTGTAGCACTTGTGAGCTTTGTAGCACATGGCCATTTGGCCTGGAACACACCTGTGTGCATGAACAATTTATTTACCAATCTATAACTTTTCTATATTAATGTCAGCCTGCAGCAGGTGTGGGCACAGAGATGACACACAATATCATATTTTGCACTGGCATTGTGTATATATATATATTTTTTTTGTGTGCTCCTGTTGCAACAATTTTGTTTTGGTACATTTTAGTTTATAGAGAATTTTTTGTACTGGTACCATCTGCTTTTTGTGTGCCTAGCATACTCTGAGACTTCTATTCATCTGTGCGCCTTTTTCAATTTGGGTATATGTAATTTTCATGTATGTAATTTAAATCCTACTTAGTGATCTCAATTTGTGAGATCCTTTTTGATATTTTGCATTTGCACTCTATTTGATATTACTTTGGATGTGTTTTGCCCTAAATTTTGCACTTTATGCAAATTATTATTATTAGTGCACTTCGCCACTTTATCAGCAATTTTACATTTGCATATATAAATTACTGCTGAGTATATAGGATTACATGAATTATTCTATGTGCAACATTTATAAGTGCTATTTGATTCCCAGTATTGCCCTTTCCATTTTGGTATTTGTGTTCCCACCATGTTTTGTATGTGATTTAACAATGTGAATAAAATATCTATTTTATTGTAAATATTGGACATCAGTTTTGTTCGGTTTCTTTCATAGTTGATTTGTGAACCACTGATGAATGACCAGCTGTGAGCGTGGCTTCAGTGACTAGCGTTATATCACTGAGGTCATCACGGGTCACTGAGGCTGCGTTCCCAGCCGGGCTGAACTGCAGTTACCTCAGCACTGTGAGAGTGCGTTCACTGCAGATCTTTGATATTGAATGGGTCTATGTGTGTAAATGTCTCTAGTAAGTGTGAAAACTGTCACCACACGTACCTGACACACTGACATGTGAAAGAGCCCTAACGTTAGAAAAAAATGTAGCCCAAAAGAAAGAAATAAAAAGTTCTGTTACCTTTGCAAACAAAAAAAGTATTATACATCAAAACATAGCACTTTTCCACTTTATTACAATTTGCAGCTGTATAATGTACAGTAGATATTGGTACAGAAAGTACGTGCAAAGGGTTACAAAATTGTATATGTACAAACATATGAACCCGTGCACACGATTAAGTAGAAATTCTAAAGGATCGACAATGCATTACAAAAAATTATTGAATCAAACCAGAACAATAACATTTCAGTAATGCGGTGCCAAATATAATCTGTATGTAATTTTGTACAGTGGTTGTACTAGTGAGACTGAGTAAATGCCTGAGGATATAAAACATTGGTGCTTCATTCTGAAATGTAGCTATCAGTTTATATAGGGTGTATGGATAGGTGAGCAGAAGAGAATGCTGACGTTCAGTTTTGCTGCTCGTAGCAAAACAGTGACCTGAATAAAAGTATCGTGTCTGTGATTTGCTGTTATGGTGAACTGTGATCTGGTAATAACACTGCAATCTTAATGGAGTTTATCAAAAGTCTGTTCTGGTGTTTTAAGTTAAAAAGTTATTTTTAAAGAGAGCACGTCAGAAGATTTTAATAATTAAACTAGTGGTAAGGCTATGTAGGTCATAGAACAACATTAATAGTGATACCTTTCTTGTAGTAATCCGATCTGCCACCACTGAGAATTCAAGCTTTGAAGCCACATGCAAATTAGCCTAGAATGCATAAGGGATGTTTTGATGAAGCCTGTGTGCATCGACTCCACCCAGTGCACTTCCAGGCTAATTTTCATGTGGCTTCTAAGCTTGATTTCTCAACAATGGCAGGTCGGATTACTGCAAGAAAGGTATCATTTTTATAGTCCTCTATGACTTATACAGCTATAGACTAGTTTAATAAGTCAAAAATCATACTGAAAGGTTCTCTTTATGGATTTTGAGATCATTTTGCCCAGTCCCAACTAAATATAGTTTCACATGATTTTTCACTCATTTTGTTTTGCCTTTTTTGCCCAAGTTTATTTTTACTATATTCTCAAATACTCAGAAGCATTACCAGGCTAAGTTCCACAAGTGTATAAAAAGGATGATTTTCTTGTATATTGTCATTCACACACCATCCATATATAATCCATAATCCCATCCTGTGTGATACTGACTGCTGAGCCGTATATCTAACCCTATCCTGTGTGATACTGTCTGCTGAGCCATGTACCTAATCCTATCATGTGTGTTACTGACTGCTCAGCCGTGTATCTAATCCTATCCTGTGTGATACTGACTGCTGAACTGTGTATCTAATCCTATCCTGTGTGATACTCACTGCTGAGCTGTGTATCTAATCCTATTCTGTTTGATACTGTCTGCTGAGCCATGTGTCTAATCCTCTCCTGTGTGATACTTCCTGCTGAGCCGTGTATCTAATCCTATACTGTGTGATACTGTCTGCTGAGCCGTGTATCTTTTCCTGTGCTGTGTGATACTTACTGCTGAGCCATGTATCTAATCCTCTCCTGTGTGATACTGACTGCTGAGCTGTGTAGCTAATCCTATGCTGTGTGATACTGACTGCTGAGCCATGTGTCTAATCCTCTCCTGTGTGATACTGACTGCTGAGCTGTGTATCTAATCCTATCCTGTGTGATACTGACTGCTGAGCTGTGTATCTAATCCTATCCTGTATGATACTGACTGCTGAGCTGTGTATCTAATCCTATGCTGTGTGATACTGACTGCTGAGCCATGTGTCTAATCCTCTCCTGTGTGATACTGACTGCTGAGCTGTGTATCTAATCCTATCCTGTGTGATACTGACTGCTGAGCCGTGTATCTAATCCTATCCTGTGTGATACTGCCTGCTGAGCGATGTGTCTAATCCTCTCCTGTGTGATACTCACTGCTGAGCCGTGTATCTAATCCTATCCTGTGTGATACTGGGCTCCCCCTGCAGTCTGTGTCAGAGGGTGGTCTGTGTTGGCACAGTAATAAATTGTGTCATTTCCAGCTTTAAAGAAGGACGATAACACCATAGAAATGATAAGAATAATAGGTAAAATTGTTTGGTGAATTGGAACGCGCAGGGTCAAAAAATTTCACCTCACAACATAGCCTATGACGCTCTCGGGGTCCAGACTTGTGACTGTGCAAAATTTTGTGGCTGTAGCTGTGACGGTGCAGATGCCAATCCTGAACATACACACATACATGTACACACACATTGAGCTTTATATATTAGATTTTAAAGGTTATATAAAACTGATTTCAGTTATTATCAGTCTAAAAGGATCAAAGTACAGCCACATTCTCCCACTATGTTCTATTTCTTTGCTTTATAATTTATCTGTTACACATTTCACCAAGCTACCAATATCTATCTTGCTTATTAGAGTTGCTCTTGTAATCATTTCCCCTATCCTAGACCCCTTCCTGTGATTATAGCCCCCTTCCTTGACACTTCCTGTAATAATGCAACCCTACTTGACCCTTGTCCTGTAGTAATGTCCCCTGTCCTGAGCCCCCAATCTGTAATAATATTCACTGTCCTAGGCCAAGTTTGTTATAATGTTCCCTGTTCTGGTCCTTTTAATAATGTTCCCCTACCTGACTCTCTTCTCCAACACATTAAAAAAATAGATGATTATTTTTACATGTCCACGCTCTAATAATAGGCAGCGTCCTTATCCTGCTCCATAGCAAGAGGGACAGGCAGAGTATGATGTCATTGCCAAACTCTGATGGCCGATGACATATATATCTATCGCAGTGCAGGAAGTCGGTGACTGAGGGTACACAATTTAGCTGAAAATGGTCCTCAATGGTTAAGCCCCTGCAACCTGCCTCTACTGCCATCTGAGACCGGTCACGGACAACTCCTGACATCGATTCTGGTGATATCACTTTGATAGAGCAGCTTCTTTTCCTCCTCTTTGACATCGCTGCCAATTTCATGCTAATTGAGAGCTGAATCTTCACTTCCTAACTGCTGGGAGTTGGCTGTCACTCAGTTTTACAGTGGCAGTGACGTTCCTGTTGCCAAAGCAGACTGGAGGAGCAAGAGCTGCTCTGTTGATGTGTGGTCAAATGAAGCAGCAGAATCGCCGACATGAGCGGTATGTTGAGAGCTCTGAGCCGGCAGAGATCAGCAGCGGGGAGAACAGGTAGCTAGCAACTGCGTGACTGTAAGTTATTAGTTTGATAGGGAAAATAAGCAAAGTCCCAGATAACCCCGTTAATGATGCCACATTGGCATGTTCAGTATTTGGTCATTATTTTACATCAGTATTTGTAAGCCAAAATGAGTAGTGGGTGCCCGTGTTTCTATTATACTTTCCCTCATAATTTTGGCTTACAAATATTGATGTCAAATATTGACCACATACTGAACGTGTGAATGTGGCTTTAAGGTTAAAATATTGTATTGCTTTAGACAGTGTTGCCAGCTGATGCAATAGTTGAGGTATTACTAGGTATTTAGCCTTTCCTGTGGGTAAACCCTGGAACAAGTAAAAATTATATCCTATTTTTTCATACTTTTTATTTTTCAGCTGGGTTGTATTGCTGCAACTATTCTATTCATTATTTTTTCTAGCTTACTGACACTGATATTTGTATGCTTCTATAGAAGCAGCACATTCTACATCTCTGTACAAAGATCATTGCTCCTTAATTTCTCATACACAAACTAAAAATAATTTCATAGGAGGCCAACTAACTTAACCCCTTCACTACCAAGGGTGGTTTGCACGTTAACTCCCGGGCCAATTTTTACAATTCTGACCACTGTCCCTTTATGAGGTAATAACTCTGAAACGCTTCCATGGATCCCGGTGATTCTGACATTGTTTTCTCGTGACATATTGTACTTCATGTTAGTGCTAAAATTTCATTTAAATAACTTGCGTTTAATTGTGAAAAAAATGGAAATTTGGCGAAAATATTTAAAATTTTGCAATTTTCCAACTTTGAATTTTTCTGCCCTTAAATCACAGAGATACAGCACACAAAAAACTTGATAAGTAACATTTCCCACATGTTTACTTTACATCAGCACAATTTTGGAACCAAAATTTTTTTTTGTTAGGAAGTTATAAGGGTTAAAATTTGACCAGCGATTTCTCATTTTTTCAACACCATTTTATTTTTACGGACCACATCACATTTGAAGCCACTTTGCGGGGTCTATATGATAGAAAATACCCAAAAGTTACACCATTCTAAAAACTGCACCCCTTAAGGTGCTCAAAACCACATTCAAGAAGTTTATTAACCCTTTAGGTGCGTCACAGGAATTTTTTGAATATTTAAAAAAAAATGAACATTTAACTTTTTTTCACAAAAAAAAAAATTCAGGTTCAATTTTTTTTATTTTACCAAGGGTAACAAATTGGACTGCAAAAGTTATTGTGCAATTTGTCCTGAGTACGCTGATACCTGATATGTGGGGGGAACCACTGTTTCGGCGCATGGCAGAGCTCAGAAGGGAATGAGCGCCGTTTGAGTTTTTCAATGCAAAATTGGCTGGAATTCAGATCGGACGCCATGTTGCATTTGGAGAGTCCCTGATGTACCTAAACAGTGGAAACCCCCAACAAGTGACCCCATTTTGGAAACTAGACCCCCCCCAAGGAACTTATCTAGATATGTGGTGAGAACTTTGAACCCACAAGGACTTCACAGAAGTTTATAACGTACAGCGGTACAATTAAAAAATCATATTTTTTCCACAAAAATGATCTTTTCACCCCCAAATCTTATTTTTCCAAGGATAACAGGACCCTAAAAGTTATTGTGCAATTTGTCCTGAGTGCGCTGATACCCCACATGTGGGGATAAACCACTATTTGGGCGCATGGCAGAGCTCGGAAGGGAAGCAGCGCCATTTGACGTTTTTGGCTGGAATTGAGATCGGACACCATGTCGCGTTTGGAAAGCCCCTGATGTACCAAAACAGAAGAAATCCCCCACAAAAGACACCATTTTGGAAACTAGACCCCCCAAGGAACTTATCTACATGCGTGGTGAGAACTTTGAACCCCCCAGTGCTTCACAGAAGTTTATAATGCCTGGGCGTGAAAATAAAAAAATTGCATTTTTTCCACAAACATGATCTTTTAGTCACCAATTTTTTTATTTTCCCAATAGTACCAGGAAAAATTGCACCCCAAAAGTGGTTGTCCAATTTGTCCTGAGTACGCTGATACCTCATATGTGGGAGAAAACTACTGTATGGGCACACGTCGGGGCTCGGAAGGGAAGTAGTGACGTTTTGGAATGCAGACTTTGATGGAATGGTCTGCGGGTGTCATGTTGCTTTTGGAGAGCCCCTAATGTACCTAAACAGTGGAAACCCCCCACAAGTGACCCCATTTTGGAAACTAGACCCCCTAAGAAACTTATCTAGATGTGTGGTGAGCACTTCGAACCCCCAAGGGCTTCACAGAAGTTTACATGCCCGGGCATGAAAATAAAAAAATTGTATTTTTTCCACAAACATGCTCAATTAGTCCCCCATTTTTTTATTTTCCCAAGGGTACCAGGAGAAATTGGACCTCAAAAGTTGTTGTCCAATTTGTCCTGAGTACGCTGATACCTCATATGTGGGAGAAAACTACTGTATGGGCACACATCGGGGCTCGGAAGGGAAGTAGTGACGTTTTGGAATGCAGACTTTGATGGAATGGGCTGCGGGTGTCATGTGCGTTTGGAGAGCCCCTGATGTACCTAAACTATTGAAACTCCCCACAAGTGACCCCATTTTGGAAACTAGACCCCCCCACGGAACTTATGTAGATGTGTGGTGAGCACTTTGAACCCCCAAGTGATTCACAGAAGTTTATAACGCCCGGGCGTGAAAATAAAAAAATCTTTTTTTCCACAAAAATGATACTTTTGCCCCCAATTTTTTATTTTCCTAAGGGTAACAGGAGAAATTGGACCTCAAAAGTTGTTTTGCAATTTGTCCTGAGTAGGCTGATAACCTATATGTGGGGGTAAAACACTGTTTGGGTGCATGGCAGAGCTTGGAAGGGAAGGAGCACCATTTGACTTTTTAAACGCAGAATTGGCCGGAATTGAGATCCGACACCATGTTGCATTTGGAGGGCACCTGATGTGCCCAAACAGTGGAAACCCCCAATTCTAACTCCAACCCTAACCCCAACACACCCCTTACCCTAATCTCAGCCCTAACCCTAGCCCTAACCCTAGCCCTAACCCTAGCCCTAACCCTAACCCTAGCCCTAACCCTAGCCCTAACCCTAGCCCTAGCCCTAACCCTAATGGGAAAATGGAAATAAATACATTTTCTTTTAATTTTATTATTTTTCGCTAACTAAGGGGGTGATAACGGGGGGGTTTGATTTACTATTTATGGCGGGTTTTTATGTTTGGCAGCTGTCACACGCTAAAAGACGCTTTTTATTGTAAAAATAGTTTTTGCATCACCACATATTGAGAGCTATAATTTTTCCGTATTTTGACCCACTGAGTCATGTGAGGTCTTATTTTTTGCGGGACGAGTTGTCGTTTTTATTAGTATCATTTTCTGGCATGTGACATATTTTTTTATCGCTTTTTATTCCGATTTTTGGGATGCAGAATGAACAAAAACCAGCGTTTCATGAATTTCTTTTGGGGGGTGCGTTTACACCGTTCCGCGTGCAGTAAAATTGATAAAGCGGTTTTATTCTTTGGGTCGGTATGGTTACAGCGATACCTCATTTATGTCTTTTTTATATTTTGGCGGTTTTATGCAATGAAAACTATTTAATATAAAAAATAATTATTTTTGCATCGCTTTATTCTGCGAGCTATAACTTTTTTATTTTTTCGCTGATGACACTGTATGGCGGCTCGTTTTTGTGGGACAAGATGACATTTTCAGCGGTACCATGGATATTTATATGCGTCTTTTTGATCGCGCGTTATTGCACTTTTTGTTCGGCGGTATAATAATAAATCATTATTTTTTGCTTCGTTTTTTATTTTTAATTTTTAAGGGGTTCACTAAAGGGGTTAACTAATGTGACAGTTTTATAGGGCAGGTCGTTACGGACGCGGCAATACCAAATATGTGTACTTTTATTGTTTTTTTTTTTTATTTCCAAAAAATGGATTTATTTGGGAATATTTTTTTTTCTAATTTATTTAGCGATTTTTTAAAAACTATTTTTACACTTTTTTAATTTTTTTTTTTAACTTTATTAGGTTGTCCCAAGGGGGACATACCTGTAATGTGACAGATCGCTGATTTGTCACATCACAGATCACTGTGACAGATCAGCGATCTGTCACAGACATAGACCCAGACTTCCTCATGCCTGCGCTTTGCAGGCACTGAGGAAGTCAGCTCCCTACAGGCCCCCGAAGGTCCCCGTCGCCATCTTGGATCCGGGGACCTGTAGGGATGGAGCCCCCCGCAGCAGCGCTGCACATTGCGCTGCTGTGGGGGGCTCAGGGAAGCACGGAGGGAGCCCCCTCCCTGCCGATGCTTCCCTTTAAGCCCCGGTACACCGCGATCGTGTTTGATCGCGGTGTGCAAGGGGTTAACGTGTCGGGGGCGGTCCATCACCGCCCCTGACACATTGTGCCGGGTGTCAGCTGTGATAATCTGCTGACACCCGGCTGCGATCAGCGGCGCTCACCACGTGGGCGCCGCTGATCGCATTAAACGTAATATTCCGTCCATGGGACTTAGGGCCCAGGTCACATGGACGGAATATTATGTCCAATGTAGGAAAGGAGTTAATGTTTTTGGCACACAGAGACATCGTGTCCATGAGGCTGTGTATATTACAAAATAAAGAGACATATCAGACGTGCCCGAGGGGCTGTGGGATACTCGGTACCAAGCCCGTCAACTTCAATGGGAAATGTCACAGTGGCGGTGACCCGGTCCGTGGCCCCAAGCGGTCATGTAAAAAGGGGAAGAATTGGATGGGGATAAAGTTTATGTAGTGATTCGTGACGCCAATTGGAGTGTTCGACTGTAGTATAGCCGGCACTGCAGATGATCCCTGGGGGAGTAGATGGTGATGGCAGTGCAGCTGTTAAATCCTCTCCAACCAAGGCAGACCTCCAGAGATTGTGATGCAAGTAGAAGGCACGGAGTAATAAGGCAGGAGACAAGGAAATTCACTTTTATCATTTACTGTAGTTCAGGTGCAGTTCAGAGGAGATATTACAACTCTCACCAGGTTACAGTCTGCTCTGGAGAATGGGAGTTATCTTTCCCTGCTGTTACTCAGTGTAACTTCCTGCTATTCTAATCCCTTCTGGGACCAAGGCTTCCCGGAGTTTAGAACTTCCCAGTATTGCCTCTACTCACTGTGTATTTCTCCTTCAGCAACTTGCAGCGTGAATCCTGTGTGAAGCAGCTCACGTTCCCACTTGCACTATCCTTCACTGATCCTAGGTTATTGCAGTATTTCTGAGGGAAAACACTTTTCTGCTGGTCATATAATCCCACGCAGTCTCTCAGCTTACCACCCTGCTCTGAAACATGGATGGTCTAGGGGCTGGTCCCTGATGCTTCTTAGCTTTTACTCCTGGATGAACCACATGTCATCATGGCTGCCAGGAGCGTTTTTCCTCCTTCTTGTTCACACTGAGAACACCAACTTGGCCCCTCCCCCTCCCAGTTAGGGTATGTCTGCAAAGCTCACAGCTTCAGACAAGTGAGTGATTGAGGCAAATTAGTCCATGGGAGCACAATTCTTTAACATTTGTAATAACGTTACCTTAGGCAAAGTTCAATGTTAATACAACTCAAAACTAGCGTTTTACAAATCATTTCTATAAATCATTTCTATAGCGAGAAGGGGTTTGACCCTTTGTGCTACGCTGTGATCGGCGCAAGATAGGAATACTAGACGACTTCCTACGACTCTTTGAACCTACCATGGGTACAACAGGTTCACTGCTGTCTGTGGGCAAGTGTTCTGATTCTTCCTCATGCACAGCATTAGTGGTTGGCATTAGCGACTCATTGCTTCCAGAACAATTTGGGGTCTCTGGTAAAGACCTTTGTGGGAACACCATCACTGGAATTACCACTGTGTTGTTAACTTGTGGCCAAGAACTAGGGAATTCACCTAGAACAATGCGAATCTTTGTATCAGTCTTTTCTTTTAACTGAGGATCTTCCTTAGTCTCAACTCTTTCACGCAATTGTGCTGGACATACTTTCAGATTGTCTCTGGATACGGTAGTACACGTTTTTCTGCCATCTTTGGAGATAGTACACACTTTGCTGTTGTCAGAGCAAGATGGTTGAATAGTGTAAGGCTGAGCCTCCCATTGGTCATCTAACTTGTGGTTTCTTCTCTTTTTCTTCAGCACTTGTTCACCTGTTGGTAAGGGGGTCGCCACAGCATGTCTGTTAAAGTTCCTTTCCTGTTTTTGCCTAGCTTGCGCAAGACTTTCCTCTACACATTGTTGAACTTTTTGATATTGCAGTTGTCTTTCCGTATTCCAATCCGTGTTCAATTGGCTGGATATGGTTTCAGGAGTTAGGACTCCCATTTCCAGGTCGATGGGGAGTTTACCTGGCCGTGCACGCATCAAGTAAGCTGGGGCATATCCTGTTGCGCTGGTTGGGATATGGTTGTACATTTCAATCAAATCAGGCAATTTCTCAGGCCATTGGCTCCTTCTAGTGGTAGGATCTGAAATAAATTGATTACCAGATGGTTCAGTTTTTCGAAAAGACCATTGCCTTGTGGATGGTATGGTGTAGTTCTGATCTTTTTACATCCATAGAGGGAGCAAAATTCTTGAAAGACTTCTGCTTCGAAGGCTGGACCTCTGTCTGTCAGCACTTGATCTGGGTAGGCATGGGGTCTGCAGAAATATTCTTGGAATGCCTTTGCAGCTGTTCTTGCTGTTTGGTCTTTCACCGGAATGACCACTAGGAAACGGGAATAGTGATCCATTATTGTTATGGCCTAGGTATATCCTGATCGGCTCGGGGTTAGTTGCACGTGGTCTAGGGCCACTAGTTCCAAAGGTTGTTTAGTGATGATGGGCTCCAAGGGGCCCTTTGGTTGGCAGAGTTCTTTCTTCTGAGATTACATGGGCCGCTGTTATGAATGGGTCACTGAGGAGGATGGCAGGAGCAGGTTAAGCCACCAGAAGACCAGAGAGGTTGGTAACTAAGCGGAGTGCAGATGCCTGATCCTATCCACATAAGTAGCAGTAGTCGTGGAGCGTTCCTACGATGCCCTAGACACTTCGCCACAGCCAGAGGACTAACTAAGCCTAAAGACAGACAGATGAAATCTAAACTGCCCCGCAACAGAACCCCAAAGGAAAAGACAGCCCCCAAACATATATTGTTGGTGAGACAAGATGAGACTCAAACATGGGCAGAGAACAGACTGAACAAATGGTGGGGCCTAAGCTGTCTAGACAGGACAGGACAGAAAAGATACTGTCTGCAATCACACACAAAACCCTGAAAAAGTCCAACACTTCAGATATACAAAAAACCTGAGGTAACACATTCTCACCCCCGCTAGATCAGGACTCTGGTATAAACTGGCAGCAAAGCAAAAAGATACTAACATAACAGGGGACTGAACAAGCTGCAACATATGAAGCAGGGCCCAGCGCTGCCCACAGCAGGGAGCACGCTGAACCCTAGCAGCAAAGCAGAAAGCAAAAAAAAGACACAACCAAATTAGATGCAAAGGATTAGCAAAAGAATCACTTAGCTGAACCATGCAGATCAGGCAGGGGACAAAAGAGCTCCAAATGCACATGGAGGAAATCACAAGCAACCTCCAAGAGCAGCCAGCTCAATTATATGCTCCCAGCCAGTAATCCCAGGTTTCCAATTATCGTCGTCATGTGGGGAACTTCCATACCTGGCCAGCCCTGCTACTCTCAGCAACCACCAGAGGGAGCAGAGGGAGCTTCGGCTCAGAACTCTGAGCAAGAGAATTCACAACAGGCCGCATTCCCTACACCACTGTTCAATAGACCGTCTCATACCTGTCCAGAAGAAGCGGTCATGGATGACTACTTCCAGCTTTTTCCAACCAAAGTGTCCCGCTTGATTATGGTAAGCTTCCAAGACCATGGGCACGTCCTTTTTGGGGACCACGATCTGCCATACCTGTTCATGCGAACATGGGTTAATAGCTCTTCGGATCAACTTGCCTTCATAAAGGAACAGCTTCTTTCTCTCTTTCCACAACTGTTGGACATCGTCAGGCACATCAGGAGCTGGAGACGAATCTGCTTCTCCAAGGAGTTCTTTGACCATACATATAGCTGGGTCACTGCTCTGCGTCTCTGCCCAACCATGGTGAGGTAGTGGATTAAGGGAAACTTTGTGAACGGCAAGACTTCTCCCTGTCACGTAGATAGAGTCTTGTGAGGCACCGTGGCGATGAAATGCTGGCATCTCTGCTTCTTCCTGGTCTTCTAGATCTTCTGCTGGATCAGGAGCATTTGGCATACGGGACAAAGCATAAGCATTGGCATTTTTAGTGCCAGCTCGGTATTTAATGATGAACTCATACTTGGACAACCGAGCCATCCATCTTTGTTCCAAGGTGCCGAGCCTGCTGTCTCCAGATGGGTTAACAGATTGTTGTCCGTATAGATGATAAATTTGGATGAGGCCAAATAGTGCTTGAACCTCTCGGTCACTACCCAGACGATAGCCAAGAATTCTAGCTTGAAGGAGCTATAGTTGGTAGGGTTCCTCTCAGTAGGACAAAGCTTCCGACTGGCATAAGCAATGACTTTCTCCTTACCCTGCTGCACTTGAGATAGGACAGCTCCTAACCCAACATTGCTGGCATCGGTGTGCAGGATAAACGGCTGATCATAGTCTGGATACGCTAAGATCTCTTCTCCAGTAAGTGCTTACTTAAGGCTGTTGAATGACTCATCCAACCTAGCATTCCACTCAATCAGGGGACTCTTGCCTCTGGCCTTTTTGGGTTGGCCAACTAGGAAATCTTGAAGAGGGGCTGCCAATTTAGTAAAGTCTTTGAAAAAGCGTCTGTAGTACCCCACTAGGCCAAGGAATTGTCTGACCTCATGGATGTTGGTGGGTACCTGCCAGTCTATGATGACAGTCACTTTGTCTGGGTCGGGTGCTACTCCTTCTGAACTCACGACATGGCCTAAATACTGCACTTTGGGCTTTAGGAGATGACAGTTAAATGGTTTTACCTTTAAGCCGAAGTTGGACAACGCCTCAAAGACCTCTGCCAGGTGTTGTAGATGTTCCACATAGGTCCTGGAATATACAATCACATCATCTAAGTTCAATAGCACAGTCTCAAAATTCATATGTCCCAGGCAACATTCCATAATTCTCTGAAAGGTCCCAGGAGCACTGCTCAATCCGAACGGCATGTAGTTAAATTCACACAGCCCCACAGGAGTAGTGTACACAGATTTTTCTTTGTCTGCCTCAGCAACAGGAACCTGTCAGTACCCGCTGGTTAAGTTCAAAGTGGAGAAGTACCTAGCTGATTTTAACGCTGCTAGAGACTCCTCTATGCGTGGTAAGGGGTATGCATCTTTGTGAGTAATTTTGTTAAGTTGTCTGTAATCTACACACATGCGCATGGTACCATCTTTCTTTCTGACTAACACCAGGGGAGCCACCCAAGGACTGTAGCTATCCCTGATTACCCCTGCTTGTTTTATTTCTCTTAGAATGCCTTTTGTACACTGATAATGAGCTGGAGGTATAGGACGATACTTTTCTTTGATAGTTGGGTGATCTCCTGTGGGGAAGTTATGTTGAAACCCTTTTACCTGCCCAAAATCCAAAGGATGCTTACAGAAAACCCTCTCGTATTCTTGCACCACTCACTGCACTCCATTTTTCTGATGTACAGGTGTGGAGTCGGTGCCAACATGTATCTTTTGGAACCATTCCTCCATCTGAACAGAAGAGCAATTGGCATCCGTCGCTTCTGACGGAGTCAAGGGTTCTACAGCCTGAATATCGTTGTTGCTGACTGTGAATAGTTTGGCTATGGTTGCATAATGGGGCAAGCAAGCTTCCTTCTCTCCACAGTTCAGAGCACATACCGGAACCCTGCCTCTAAGCGCGGTAAGGGGTATGCATCTTTGTGAGTAATTTTGTTAAGTTGTCTGTAATCTACACACATGAGCATGGTACCATCTTTCTTTCTGACTACCACCAGGGGAGCCGCCCAAGGAACCCTGCCCCTTTTAACATCAACAATTCCCCTAGCAGTCAGCACAGTAGGTCTGCTATCTGAATAGACTGGTTCAAGGAGAGCTTGGTAGTCCCGTCCTCTGATGCCTATGGCTGCTCTGCACCAGATGAGTTTAACACTCCTAGGGGGAAGCATAATGGAGTGGGGATCACTCACCCTTACGCTACCAATCTCTCCACCAGTTAACAGCACCTGCTGTTGCTGCACAAGGGCCTTGATATCTTTATTGAGGGCATGCTGTTCTATGTACGGGGCCAACTTGGCTATGTCTTTCAAAATGGTGATGACCTCACTTAAACAATTTTCAATCAAATTTGTGCCCAATGTTATGATCGGTGGACACTCTCCTCTTTCCACCTCTACCACCATGAGACCTTGAGCTTTGAGCTCCACCTTCCCCTCTTTAATGACAACCTCCTTGTACCCCACCTGTGTCAGAGGTTGACCATTAATTGCTATTAATGACAAGTTACCATCAGGAAGTTTGGTGAAATCAGCATCAGTCCAATATCTTTGGTACAGTGTGTGAGGCATTGTGGTTACCTGTGATCCAGTGTCCATGAGGGCGGTGAAGGGGATACCATCCACTACCACGGGTATAAGTGGATGTCCTCCAACATACCTGTTTCTCCAGTTAGTTGGACCAGATTGTCTTACTCCTGGGGGGTGGTCCTCGGCCCCAGGGGTCGCCCATTTAAAGGACATTCTCTTTCAATATGATCAACCTTATGGCACTGTCTGCAGATGTGTCTTCCAGAAGAGTCAAATCTGTCCATTGTTCTCCTGCCGGAGCGAGTCAGTCATTGCTGATCTTGTGGCATCCTCTTTGGCCATCGCCATGGGAGATCATCCAGGCTTGATGCTAGTTGGATCCTCTCTGTGGGGGAATAAGTCTGGAGAGTCTGAACAGTTTTACATAGAGCAGGCATATTTTTAGTTAGTTCCTGTACTTGCAGCCATAAATCTGCAGTAGAATCATCAACTGGGATCTGCACATGCTGTACTGCAGGCACCTGGGTTGAGGATACTGCCCCCTGGTGGTACGTAACTGCTGGATGTTGTAGTGATTCATGATGCCAGTTGGAGTGTTCGACTGTAGTATAGCCGGCACTGCAGATGATCCCTGGGGGGTAGATGGTGATGACAGTGCATCTGTTAAACCCTCTCCAACCAGGGCAGACCTCCAGAGATTGTGATGCAAGTGGAAGATACGGAGTAATAAGGCAGGAGACAAGGAAAGTCACTTTATTATTTACTGTAATTCAGGTGCAGTTCAGAGGAGATATTACACCTCTCACCAGGTTACAGTCTGCTCTGGAGAATGGGAGTTATCTTTCCCTGCTATGACTCAATGTAACTTCCTGCTATTCTAATCCCTGCTGGGACCAAGGCTTCCTGGAGTTTAGAACTTCCCAGTATTGCCTCTACTCACTGTGTATTTCTCCTTCAGCAACTTACAGTGTGAATCCTGTGTGACGCAGCTCAAGTTCCCACTTGCACGATCCTTCAATGATCCTAGGTTATTGCAGTATTTCTGAGGGAAAACACTTTTCTGCTGGTCGTATAATCCCACGCAGTCTCTCAGTTTGCCACCCTGCTCTGAAAGCATGCATGGTCTAGGGACTGGTCCCTGATGCTTCTTAGCTTTCACTCCTGGATTGAGCACATGTGTCATGGCTCCCAAGAGCTTTCTTCTTCTCCTTCACACTGAAAACAACAGCTCGGCCCCTCCCCCTCCCAGTTAGGGTATGTCTGCAAAGCTCACAGCTTCAGACAAGTGAGGGAGTGAGGAAAATTGTGTGTGTGTGTTGTGGTCTCTAGCAGAGAAAGCATAACTCCCATTGCTCACAAAACACATACAAAACAGTACATATTTAACCCTTTTGTGGTGATAAAGATGCAGGGCACCACATATCCATAGGCAACACATATGGATATGTCTCTGTGTGCCGCTTATAAATATGTACACCAACCTCAAAAACGACACAACATTTTAGTTTTCTTATCCAAGCTTGGAACTTATATGTGATGTTATTTCAAACTATGTAACACACTGCTCTTTTGGTAGCAGAGTGGTTTTTTTGCACCTTTTTTCATGTGTCTTACTTAAGACTCCATGCACATTGTGCATGCGTCAATGGCCTGATTATACTCTGAGGCACTATCTAGATATGTCTATTCATCCTCTATGCAACAATGGTGATGAGATTATTTTGAGTTCATTTGTACCTTTTTGCAATACCCCCTTTTTTGAAAAGTGTTGCTTCAGTGTGTTTTTTGGATCTCATACACATTCTCTGCGATTGTACATGCGTCAGCTCCATATAAGCATTATTCTCAAACAGGCGCCTCTTTCATTTCTTACTACCCTTACTACATATGCGCTGGGTGCATTTTATGGGTCTTATTAATGACCTCAGTTGCTTTTAATCATTAACAAGCTGGCGACTGCTATGTGAGGTTCCTCTATATTCCAAATACGTGCGCTGTCTCCTGCCTTCATTGCACAGGCGCCTTGTGTCTGGCATTGTTACCGTACTAACACTTGCTTCTAAGTATACTAACAAGCTGGTCATGACTACATCTTGTCTAGTATATCCTGGGTGCATGCGCTATGTCTGCCTTGTCTCCTTGTCTCCACTGCGCAGGCACTGTTTTCGTCCGGCGATGTCATTGATTCTTGAATAACTTTATTAGTTTATGAACAACACTGACAAGATGTCCACGGCAATGCAGCATTTCTCTGTCTCGTGGGTCAGTATTGGCCTTTTTAAATTTAATTAATTATACACCATGTGTGACTGTGATATATAGATATATGGCACATGCACTTATTCAGCGCTCTATCCACCCCTGAAGAAGTGTGG
The DNA here is from genome assembly GCF_039654945.1 of Dendrobates tinctorius. Taxonomy (NCBI): domain Eukaryota; kingdom Metazoa; phylum Chordata; class Amphibia; order Anura; family Dendrobatidae; genus Dendrobates; species Dendrobates tinctorius. The sequence goes on along the minus strand of NW_027361672.1, from coordinate 41,883,264 downwards.
CGCCCCTGAGGGTTCAGTCGCCACAGAGGTACTGCACCTCCTCCTGAGGTGTGGTGTCCCACCATCCAGGTAAAGTGGAGACACCTGACCACACTCCATCACCTGCATCCCACACAACATAGTAGTGCAGCAAAGCACCCTTTGGTGGCTCCCTGCTTGGAACACGAAGCGTGCTGGGAGGCGGGTGGAGTTTAGTCTGCATCAAAAGAGCGGGAAGAGTTTAGGATTTGTTCAGTCAGTCAGTCAGTCTGACAGAGTCAGTGGAGGGGTGAAGATCCCCTGAGTGGGATGGATGAAGGAAGTGCTGCAGCCAACCACAGTGACCTGGGTCCGCTGGCACAGGAAAGAGACATTGATGGGAAGCCTGACTCTCTCCATAAGAAGGAAGGATTGGTACGGAACGTAAGGACAGGAGGACTAAGGATCAGGGTTAGAGCAGAACCCTTCCCAAGTTCACAGCGCAAGGCCGGGGTCTGGTTCCCGAGGTTGTTTGGATACTAATGGTCCTGCGACAGACACCGGAGGAATAGAAGTTGTCACCACTTTATTCCCACACAAGACTTGGGGGCACAACAGCAACGATAGTGAGCCGGGACTTGGTAGCAAGGAGTCCCCGAAGCAGGCTACAGCTGTCTGCCGTACAAGTAGAGTTCATAGGAACATCTAACAGGAGGAACTCCAGTGTAACTCAGTACTGAGAGTACTTCACTATAGGCACAAAAGGGAGATGTTCAGAAAAGGCACTTATGTTGGCGGAGTGTTGGGATGGAATACTTCATCTTGCCTGGGAGTTGGCTGAGCTCCTTACCTGGAGGACACAGCATGGATGCGGGCACCTGTATGCACAACAGACTGTGAGTAAAGCATTCACTCATAAACTTTAATCAGCATCCGCACACTCAACATCCCCCTTTTTACAACGGATGCCCAGGGCCACGGACCGGGTCACAGCTACCGTGACAACTCCCATTAAAATCAACGGGCCCGGCTCCGAGTACCCCGCTGCCCTGGGAGGGCGATCCTGAAGCCACACAGAGAGTGGCGATACGTGTGGGGCTCTGCTCCCCCCACTTCCTTACTCCTCAAGCTACTCCCAGCACTTCTTCAGCACCATATTCATCTGCATGCCGAACACTTTTTAGTCCTTGTGTACCTGCCAGTTTAGGGGTTATTAGCCTCTCATATCCATGGTCAGGTATTTGACATTTTGGGTATTTGTGTGCCTTATTTAGGGATTTTGATTAACAAGTTCACTTTTTTGCCTTTTCCCTTTTTGGTACACATGGTGCTGTGAATAGCGTTTTTTTTGTATCTTTCATACTAAGGCCCCCTCATTTATTTATGACTATTTTGTCTTATGCATACTGTCTGTGATACTCAATGTGTTTGAGGTGGTCTGCCTGATACTCATTTATATATTATTGCTGCTAAGTGGGGATTTTTGTTGTGGGAGAATCACTATATCATTATCTCATGATTTGACATGATTGCATTTTTTGCATTTTTTAAATGTTTTTAATGTCTCTTTTTTGCTGTCTTGTGTATGTGTCAGGAATTCATGAATAAATAAAATTTATATATTTTTTTATATATTGTGGAGTTCCCATATTTAGATATATTGATTTCCCTTTCTTTTGTATGCTGTTTTGAATATATCTTTGGTGAACCCTTTAGTGTTTCATATCAATTTGGCTGTGCCCTCCGACCAATTATATTACATCTTGCTGATGGCACACTGTTTGTGTAGAAAAAGTCATGAACCAGTGGAACATTGGGAGACCATGTTACAGATGTATGGAGGAGATAGGTTGGGGAAGGCTTTGTATGTCATATTTAGGAGGGACAGTTGGATTACTCTGGCAGCAGAGTTTTGGATAGATTTGAGTGGTGCAAAAGTGCTAGAGGGGAGGTTACAGAGTATAATGTTGCAATACTCAAGTTGGGAGATCATGAGGGCGTGCACAAACATTTTTTAAGTTTCTTGTATTGTACAGATCCAGGAAATGATTTTGAGTTGTAATGGACAGGATGAGGCAAGAGCTTTGATATGTAGCTTGGAAGAGGCGGCACAGTTGAGGATCACCCCGAGGCCACGAACATGCGGGAATATTTGTCCCGATGTGCCGTCCCGGCATTACACGGGCACGTGTCCCACAACATTACCTGTGCCCTCCACAAGGCTGTTACTTGGAAAGTCTACCTAACCACAAACACGTGGACAAGTGCTTGTGGTCAGGGACGGTACATCTCACTGAGGGTACACTGGGTTAACACAGTGGAAGCCGGGACCCACTCTGACCTTAGTATGGTGCCCATCCTCCCAAACACCGAGTATTGCGTGCCCTATGTCAATTTGGGTTGCCCCCACAGTGTTCAGCTCCTGCACCTCCTCCTTTGCCTCCTATGCAGCATCCAGCTACAAAAGTAGCACATCAGTCACAAGCTGGAAGCACTGCAGCACTGCCTCATCAAAGCGGGAACAAGCTGTGCTGAAGCTAATATGCTTAGAGAGAGCACTTTAAAATGTTCAGTTTGTGTGATTTTTTGCTTTATAGGTATATTTTTGAGTAAAATGCAAATTGTTCTTTTAGGGAAAGATTTTCCAGCTCACCACTTCTGCATCTTGTTAGTGCCTGGAGCATGGACCCGCTGTGTCAAGACGTGAGGAATCTTGGTATAAAGGTGCTGTGTTTTTCAATGTCGGTCTTCATGATTAAGGGAGCTTGGTCCAGAAACGCGTTGATCTGACTACTTGTAACCTGTCATGCTGATGTTTTATCCTGTCTTTGGAATGTGTCCATGGTGAATAAAACTTTGCTTTTCACTATGAGCTGGACATTCTACTTCATTTAAATTGTTCTTTTAGTCTACAAACTTCTGACAACATGTCTCCGAATTTCCAAGCAAAAAATGTTGTATTTTTTTTCTGACAAAGAATAATGGTCAACATTAAAAATTCCCCAGTGCTATCAGACCTCAAATAATGCTAAGAAAACAGGTGCATAATCATTTAGAAACAACAATACTAATGTTTTAACTCAGGAAGAGTTCTGAAATCAATATTTTGTGGAATAACCATGATTTTTAAAAACAGCTTTCATGTGTCTTGGCATGCTTGCCAACAACCTTTCACACTGCGTTTGGCACAAAAATTTAAGTAGTTCTTCTTTATTTGATGGCTTGTGACTATCCATCATCCTCTTGATTACATTCCAGAGGTTTCCAATGGGGTTCAGGTCTGAAGAATGGGCTGCCCATGACAGGGTTTTGATGTGGTGGTCTCTTGATTTTTGTCAGAGCTGTATAGTTAAATATTTTTGAGAAATATCTTTTAAGTTGACTTTTTATATACTCGTGATCAAAGTTAAAATTTCAGTTTGTTGCATATTTGTTTGAACTGTGCATTGGTTAAAGAGGTCAAAATAATGTTCATAAATCATCTCTTGACAGGCTTTAAACTTTGGTTGTACGATCTTTTGCATGTAAACACAATCTACTGACTTTGAAGAGAACATGCAAACCAAATTCAATAGTGATGCAGTGGGTCCACTTTATGTTCTGAGGACTTGCTGTGATAACTACACAGGTAGATGCAAATTCTGTTTCCAAAACTCTTATACTGCATTCTAGATGGAATAATGATGCAAAAAAACTCTTACACATTGTTGCAACATATAATGCTAACGTACACAGTTGCATATCAATGGCACATTAAAAGTTAAGTCATTGTACTTTTAAGTACAACAAATCAATACCACACTTTAAAGGTTACAACTGCACTAATAAGGACATTGTGCTTATTGTGCTCTAACAGGATAGACTTGTTATATGGATGGATGAGGAAATAATGAAGATTAGAACAATGAACAATGAACCAATCAATAAGCATAGAGTAATATTCCCATTGTTTTCTAATAAAAAAGTGGAATATTTAACAATTACTGTCATGGATGTATGTAATACATCATGAGTCTTTTAACTCCTGCTTTTTGCGGCTAACATATTAGGATCAGAGCTCAGGAGCTGAGTCTGCTTTATACATGGCATGTGTCAGCTGTGTCACACAGTTGAGACCTGTCTAGTAACTACAGAGATCGTTGCTAACTCAGATTTTTTAAATTGAACCCCTTAGTTGACTTTGTCAGGGCTGGACCAATATGCTCGTTGGGGCAGATGATCACCCCTTTGGGAATCTGGCTGCACCTCATATAGGTAATGTCTTTTTTCAAGGTTTGTCTCCATTGGCTAGCACCTAGCTACCAGAAGTTGATTGATATACTTCTACAGTAAGGGTCCTGTTTCACATAGCGACGCACCAGCGATCCCGACAACGATACGACCTGGTAAGGATCGCTGGTGCATCGCTACATGGTCGCTAGTAAGCTGCCAAACAGGCAGATCTCTTCAATGATGCAGCAATCCGACGGCGATCCGTATAACGACCTCAGCGGTCGTTGGTACCTTGTCACACAGCAGCTTTTCTGACGACTCACGCCTGTGTCCCTGAGATATGCATCGCAAACAAAGTCACTCGTCGGTGTTAAACACAGTGATGCACGCTTGCCAGCGGGACGCCGACGATGAAAAAATGTCCCAGGACATTCGAGTACGATCAGCGATATCCAGCGGGGGGGCGGTTGCCGCTATGTGTCACATGTAGGGAGATCGCTGGTGAGATCGCTGTTGCGTCACAAAATCGGTGACCCTTCAGCGATCTCGCTAGCGATCTCGCTATGTGAGACGGGGCCTTAATGCTATTTAGCACCTTTTTCTAAGCAGGGATTGTACCTCTTAGTTATTTACTGCTGTGGTATTATGGTTGGTGATTTTAGGTATTTTAATAGAATAACTATCTGCAGCATTGTGTGTTATTTCTTGCTGTATGCAGCCATGCCCATGTTGCCTGCGCTCTAGGTTTTTACAGCACACACCTTTTGTGACATAATATACTGCATAGTTTCCCTTCCCCTAAACCAGTTGTTATATTTTTAATAATAAAGTGTACTTTGTTTGACAATTCTGGACCTGTCTATCGTCTTTTCCTCTTTGTTTGCACATACTGACATTGTGCTCATTCTTATATCCCCCTTTCATGTCTGCATCAGCCGCTGCTGTTTTGTGTTTCTTTATGAAGTGAATGGCCGCTACACACAGGAGAGGAATGAGAATTCTTCCCCTGCACACACTGATACTGTGCATGAAGGTGCTTTGTCCCTACAGTGTCAGTAAGTACAGGGCTGGGAATTTAAATGAGGCAGAGCTCCAAAGTGAGTGCTGTGGATCACCATGATGGGAGGGGCAAAGTATTGTAATTGAGAGGTGGAAAGATGTACAAAGCCCTTAGTCACGCCTAGGGTGAACCAAAGCTGCCTCATATACATGTCTAATAAAACTGTTTTCTAAAAAACAAATGTACTAAAATCAATAGTACAAGTATGATTTTTATATGGGTTATGTCCTCCAATATAAATGTCTAAATGATTTTCACTTTTGGGAGTGACAGACTCTGTTTAAACTATCCCTTTTAATATTGAGTAAATAAAGAGATAACAAAATAAACCTATTTAGCATCTCCTTGACTGTAAATCCAAAATCTAACATTATATATCCCACATGGCAACCATCGTTAAAAAAAAAGTAAAAACACAAGAACAACAGTAGCAAGAGCTCAAATAGAGGTGAAAGTTATAGGTTTTAAATGATACCGGGATCAATGCTAGGTTCAATATTCAGAAGACAGCACTAGTTTAACTTTGAGGCTATGTGCACATGTGCGGAATTGCTGTGGATTTTATGCCTTTTTGTTGCGTTTTTTAGCCGCGAAAATGCATAAAATAAGAAACCCATTTAATTCAATGGCATTCCGCACATGCTGTGCTAATGCTGCGTATTTTTCCGCAGCGGAATCGCATCGTGGGAAAATACCCAGCATGCTCATTCTTTTGTGGAATTGTGAGGATTCCACACACATAGGAATGCATTGTTCCTCTTACTTTCCGCATGTGGCTGTGCCCACCATGCGCAAAGTAAGCGGAAAATGTGCGGATGGTACCCAGGGTCTGGAGAAGAGGAGACTCTCCTCCAGGCTCTGGGTACCATATCCCTGTTAAAAAAACAATTAAAATAAAAAATCATGGTATTCTCATCTTCCGGCGTCCCCCGCAGCGTTCCCAGGCCTCAGCGATGCTCCCACCATCTCACGTTCCCAACAATGCCTTGCGACAATGACCTGTGATGACGTAGCGGTCTCGCAAGATGCTACGTCATCTGGGGTCATTGTCGCAAGGCATCGCTGGGAACGGCACTTGCCGGGAGCATCGCTGAAGCCTGGGAACACCGGAAGGTGAGAATATCACGATTTTTTATTTTTTTAATTATTTTTAACATAATATCTTTTTACTATTGAGGCTGCATAGGCAGCCTCAATATAAAAAGTTGGTCACACTTGTCAGACACTATGTTTGAAAGTGTGACCAACCTGTCAATCAGATGCTTCAGATCGCATGGAAAATGCTAGCATTCTGCAAGCTAATTACGCTTGCAAAATGCTTGTTTCTCACGGGAATTCCACATGTGGATTTCCCGCGAATTTCCTGTGGCAGGGAGTTGTGGAATTGTCACGGAAATTTTGGCGGCAATTCTGCACGTGTGCACATAGCCTTAGCAGCATGAAAGTTTAACTTTGTGGTCCTTTGTGTAAAGTTGTGGTGGGAGGGGAGAAGTAACATCAAGAAGATCTCATCCTATTACTATCAACTCTCACTAAGGACAGCCTTCTGGCATGCTCAGAGTGGATGCATGAGCTTTTCCTTATGCCATCACCCCCCAAACCAATGAGAGTGGATATATGCTCGCTGACTGTCACACTTCATAGTCAAGGGTTTCTTTTTCCTACCAAAGAGTGAGTAGAGGAGTTTTTGCTTATCCAATCATCACCAGGACATTTGTTGACATTGAGAGTCAAAAAGTTCTCTAAAGCATTTGACACTGTCCCACATAAAAGATTGGTAAGTAAGATGAGAAAGCTTGGGCTAGGGGAAAATGTGTGTAGATGGGTAGGGAGCTGGCTTAGTGATAGAAAACAAAGAGTGGTTATTAATGGTGCATACTCAGATTAGGCCCGGGTTACTAGTAGGGTACCACAGGGTTCTGTATTGGGCCCCCTACTATTTAATATATTTATTAATCATCTAGTGGATGGCTTACACAGTAAAATATCAGTATTTGCAGATGATACAAAACTATGTAAGGTAGTTAACACAAAGGAGGACAGTTTGCAACTACAGACAGATGTGAGTAAATTGGAGAATTGGGCTGAAAAATGGCAAATGAGGTTTAACACAGATAAGTGTAAGGTTATGCACATGGGAAGGAGAAACAGATGCTATAATTACTTACTAAATGGGAAACTGCTGGGGAAATCAGACATGGAAAAAGACTTAGGCATCTTAGTCAATAAGAAGCTAAATTGGAGTGCCCAGTGTCAGGCAGCTGCCACCAAAGCAAATAGGGTCATGGGATGCATTAGAAGAGGTCTGGGGACACGAGATGAATGCATAATTCTCCCTCTGTACAAATCACTAGTCAGACCACACTTGGAGTATTGTGTGCAATTTTGGACGCCGGTGCTCAAGAAAGACATTACTGAACTTGAAAGGGTTCAAAGGCGGGCTACTAAAATGATAAATGGAGTTGGTTCACTACAATACCCAGAAAGGTTATCAAAATTAGGTCTGTTTACTCTAGAAAAGAGAAGACTTAGGGGAGACCTAATATATATGTACAAGTATATCAGAGGGCAATACAGAGATCTCTCCAATGAACTGTTTGTACCAAGGACTGTGACAAGAACAAGGGGGCATTCTCTTCATTTGGAGGAAAGACAATTTCTGCACCAGCATAGAAGAGGGTTCTTCACGGTAAGAGCAGTGAGGCTCTGGAATTCTCTTCCTGAGGAAGTGGTGATGGCCAACTCACTGAATTAATGCTTTTCTTGTGAGTAACAGTATAGAAGGTTATGAATAACAGAATATTATACGTAGATGGTTGACCCAGCTTAGGGGAAGGAATTTTTTTTCCCTATGGAGAAAATTGGCTTCTACTCTGTGGGTTTTTTGCCTTCCCCAGGATCAACAACAGAACAGCTGCACTAAAAATAGGCTGAACTAGATGGACATAAGGTCTTCCTTCAGCCTTCAAAACTATGTTACTATGTTACTATGTAAATGTTTATAGGCATCTACATAAGGCCACGTTCACATGTTGAGTATTTGGTCAGTATTTTACCTCAGCATTTGTAAGCCGAAGCCAGGAGTGGGTGATAAATCCAGAAGTGGTGACTGGTTTCTATTATACTTTTCCTCTGATTGTTCCACTCCTGGTTTTGGCTTACAAATGCTGAGGTAAAAATACTGACCTTATAGAAATTTTTAGTCTAATTAGTCCTACTGAATATGTAATGAAGTGTGTAGGTATTGAACTTTGCACATCTTGTATTTTTATAGATAAGGTGTGTTGTATGCCTCAGGCTCTGTTGGGGTCTTACTTATAGGTTAGGGTCACACGACCGGATAAAAAAAGTTAACATCTTCTCCATTCTGTAAGTCCATGGAAAATGGACTACACTCACATGTCATCTAAGTACAGTCCGATGTTTTGTCCGATGACTAATTGACTTATATGGCTGAGTATGATCCAAATATTGGATCAAACTCGGGCATGCTGTGATTTTTTCCACAGACTGGCTCAGTTTGAGGCAAAAAAATCAGACACGTACCCGGCTACATAGAATAACATTGGTCCGAGTGCGATACTAAGTATTGTCGGATCGCACTTGGACCAAAAATACGGTCATGTTCACGAGCCCTTAACCTCAAACATAAACTTACATGCTTTTCTTTTTAAAACTCGATGCACTTTGATGAAATATTTTGCGAAGGCGCCCATGAGTGAGATGATTTTGTTGGCATATTTGCAATGAATGGTGTTCGCAGTTGTAAGAGGTAAAAAATTTTTTTTATATTTTAGAATGAAGGTTTTATTTGTGTTTTTAAAAATTGTGAATATGTCAGATTGAAAAGGTGAACCCAGATACATATGCAGTGTAATGTTATAGCAATAAGTTGGATATAAAGTGAAATGGATGTGATCTCATTCTTACTCCAGTGGCCCTCATAATTAGACTTCGTTACTAGTGATTGCCGATACTTATCCATTTTGATGCGTTGCAAAACTCAGACTTTCACACGTCCAGAGGAAATGCCGGTGCTAATGAAGCATAGCAAGTTGTGCCTGATCTTTGGCGGGTCTTGTAATGTGAATAGGTGGTGCTGCATCACAATGAACCTAATTGAACAGAGAAATTTCATTGATTTCCTATTCGGCTTTCTCTTGAGCCTTCAGGACTTGTGCAGCGGAATGCTTCATCCTCGCTGACGAGCAGACAGATAAAGTGGAAAACAAATGTAACCATTTTAACCTGCGTGTATCAGAACTTCACCTAATCGCTGCTGCCCAGGCAGCTGTAAATGCTCATGTCAACTGTGCGGATGCTGCAGACTTCCTCTCCCGTCAATCTAGACACAGACTGCATTATTAAAACCGCTCCATACAAACCAATTACACTCCCTCCAACAGCTTTCCAACTGAAAAGTCAAAATATTATGAGTCTTGAAAACACAGCAACAGAAAAACAAAAAGGACACTTCAAAATAATAATAACACAATATTGTTAAACATTAAAAAATATATAAATTCGTTCTTAACATAATCCTTATCAACCCAGAGATTTAACTGAATTATGTAAAAACGTAACGTAGAGACAACTTCTTAATTGTTATTTCCCACCCCCAATTACAATTTTAAGTTGTACGATATGTGAAATGAACCCAAAGTGGTGGCATTTAATAAAATACAATTTGTCAACAGGAAAATATAACATTTATATAAAAGTATATAAAATATAAAAGTTAGGATTCTTGGAATGCAACAATTATTTTTTTTCTTCTAAGAATGCATCCAGAGGAAAAGTGTTCATTTTAGGCCGGTTTCACATTTGCGCTTCAGGGCGCAGCGACGGCCTGCGCACGGCTGCCGCTAAGCCCCACCCCTGCTGCACCTCCGCCGGTAGCTCCGCCTCCGGGCGCATGACGCTGCATGTGTCATGCGTCCCCTATCTTTATCGCTGAGGACGCAGGCCGTGCGCAGTATGCGTTATTGCGGCGCCTGCATCCTTTTGATGGTGCGCCGACCAGCGCCAAACGCAACCTGTTGCAATTTGGTTGCGCTCGGCGCACTGTCAAAAGGATGCAGGCGCCGCCAAACGCATACTGCGCACGGCCTGCGTCCTCAGTGATAAAGATAGGGGACGCATGACGCATGTAGCGTCATGCACCCGGAGGCGGAGCTACCGGCAGAGGCGAGGCAGGGGGCGGGGCTTAGCAGCGGCCGTGCGCAGGCCGTCGCTGTGCCCTGAAGCGCAAATGTGAAACCGGCCTTAACTGTATATTTGAAGATGCACTACCATTGCCACACATTGCTTCTGTTGCTGGTATCTAACATCCTGTGTATAAGTGTACCTGTCTTTTTATGCAAAATATGTAAAAAGGGCATAGTCTTGTAGTATCTATGGTTTTGTTGTTGCTAAAGCTGCTATTTGTAAACATACCAGTCTATTTTCTTATGCTTTAACCCCTTAATGGCCACCAATACGTCTTTTTACTGGCTTTGAGATATAAGAGAACAGCCTCCCCATACAGGTGACAATCCAGCAGCTGTCTGCTGTACACTACACATCAGCCACGATCAGCGTTTGCACATCCAAATCTGTTTAACCCCTTAGATGCTACTGTCAATAGTGACTACATGATATAAATGGTTAAGAGAGTGTGGGGGCTTCCTCTTCATCCCCATCAGCACCCTGAGATCATGATTGTGTGGTCCTGATGTTTGCCATGGCAATTCATGACCAAATAGCGGCCTTAAAGTCTGACGGCTGTTGTAACCTATTCAGAAGTTAGCGGCATTTAGGTGGTAAAAATACACCTTTTCATTTCTGTCATGCCACTTTGCATTAATTCCTGAAAATCACCTGAAGGGTTAATAAACTACCTCACTGCAGTTTTCAATATGTCAGGTGGTGCTGTTTTTAAAATGGTATCACTTTTGGGGTTTTCCAATATATAGGACCCCCAAAGTCACTTCAAACCTGGATCGGTCCCTCAAAATAAATAAATTTTGTAAATTTCCTTGAAAAAATGAAAAATTCCTGCTACATTTTTAAACCTCCTAAAATGCTAACAAAATAAAATAACATTTTACAAATGGTGCTGATGTAAAGCAGACATGAGGGAAATGTTATTGATTAATGTTTTGCTGTGGTATACTATCTGTATTAAAGGGATAATCATTCAAAGTTTGAAAGTTGCTAATTTTTTAACATTTTTCTCAAATTTCTGAAATTTTTTATAAATAAACACAAAACATATCAACCTAAATTTACCATTATCATAAAGTATAATGTGTCATGAAAAAACAATCTCAAAATCATTGGGATTTGTTTAAGCGTTCCAGAGTTATTACCAGATAAAGTGATATTGGTTAGATTTAAAAAATTTGGCTCCATCACTAAGGGGTTAATCCTTTTCATTAGCATTCTGTCTGCACTAGAGGTGCTGGGATGACCTTACCCTAATGGCTTAACATTGAGAAAAGGTTTTCCTGCCTCAAACTAAAAGCTTGCTTCATTGCTATGCCCGTGTGCAATTTGACAGATAGAAGAGCAAGAGACGACAAAGACTCTGCATCTCTTCCCATAATTCATTTTGGCATCCCTGCTGCTAGAAACAAATGACACTTGAAAACTGGCTGTGGACTGCAAGTATGAAAAAAGAGTCACCTAGTTGTTGGCACTTTGGACTTTTGGTGGTAAGGCATTATTTTTACATAACGTGGGTTACAGATTTACCGTTTAACACATTATCCATCACATGGTACCAAGTTGTCTGAAAGTTAATTGACCTCTTGAAGCATCTTAACCATGCAGCATTAAGAGATCCTGCTCTAATTTCATGTTTGAAACTCATAATTCATAAAACACACTGGATTATACATTCATCATCAAGAATTGTAAACTTATGTTGTAGCAAAATCTAAATGTGGTACCCCTATAATTGTGTGCCTTGACTCCTTACATTAATTTTATGGTTCACTAAGAACGAACTTAAAGAGAACAAAGGTTATATTAAGGAAGTCTGTATTTAAGCATACTCTATATTTGTTATGATTCCACCACACGGCGGGGGAAGAAGGTGCCACTGAGCTCCACCCCCCACTGACCCTACCTACTTGCCGGTCCCACCCTAGCCGGTGGGCGACAACTGGGCGGCGGTCCCTACCTCGGCGTAAGTGCAGGGAGCTACAGTGAGGGTAAACCAAGGGTGGAATGAGTGCAGGACAACCTAAGGGAGACAAGCAGCAGCAAGGAGGACTACTAGAGTGAAACTAAAGAGTGAATGAACCTGAAGGGTAAAACCACGAAACCCCAAACTAACACAAAAAATACTAAGCTTTCAGCAAAGACAAAAGCGGAAAGCTGGAGTCCCAGAGGTACTCAACAAAAGAGAGACCGGGAGGCTGTCAGAGGTAGTACCGGACAGCCAGCGTCGGACTGGAACACCTTGGGCCCACCAGAGAAAATCATTCTTGGGGCCCACTACGTAGCTGCATAGAGTTAAATACCAGACCACCAATTATGCGGTAAAACACGCTAATATCCGGGTATAATATAAGGTTGTACATGTCTTAATTATGTAGCAGGAGTTGGGGTAGCCCCCTCATATAATATAAAGCAGCCCCCTCACATAGTATAATGAAGCCATCTAATAGAATATAATGCAGCCATCTCATAGAATATAATACTGCCCCCCTCATAGGGTATAATACTGCCCCCCTCATAGGGTATAATGCACCCCCTCATAGGGTATAATACTGCCCCCCTCATAGGGTATAATACTGCCCCCCTCATAGGGTATAATACTGCCCCCCTCATAGGGTATAATGCACCCCGTCATAGGGAATAATGCACCCCCTCATAGGGTATAATACTGCCCCCTCATAGGGTATAATACTGCCCCCCTCATAGGGTATAATACTGCCCCCCTCATAGGGTATAATACTGCCCCCCTCATAGGGTATAATGCACCCCCTCATAGGGAATAATGCACCCCCTCATAGGGTATAATGCTGCCCCCTCATAGGGTATAATACTGCCCCCCTCATAGGGTATAATACTGCCCCCCTCATAGGGAATAATGCACCCCCTCATAGGGAATAATGCTGCCCTCCTCATAGGGTATAATGCTGCCTCCTCATAGGGTATAATGCTGCCCTCCTCATAGGGTATAATGCTGCCTCCTCATAGGGTATAATACTGCCCCCCTCATAGGGTATAATGCTGCCCCCTCATAGGGTATAATGCTGCCTCCTCATAGGGAATAATGCTGCCCTCCTCATAGGGTATAATGCTGCCTCCTCATAGGGTATAATGCTGCCTCCTCATAGGGTATAATGCTGCCTCCTCATAGGGTATAATGCTGCCCCCTCATAGGGTATAATGCTGCCCCCTCATAGGGTATAATGCTGCCCCCTCATAGGGTATAATACTGCCCCCCTCATAGGGTATAATGCTATATAGATAGATAGATATAGATAGAAAGATAGATGTAGAAATAGATAGATATAGAGATAGATAGTAGATAATGGATAGAAAGTAGATAATGGATAGATATAGATAGAAAGATTCATAGAGATAGAGATAGATAGAGATAGATATAAAGATAGATATAGAAAGAAATATAGATAGATAGATAGATCAATAGGTAGATAGATATAGAGACAGATAGAAAATAGATAATGGATAGATAGATAGATATAGAAATAGATAGCTATAGATAGAAAGATATAGAGATAGATAGATATATAGATAGAGATAGATAATAGATAGAGATATACAGATATAATAATAATAATAATAATATAGACATATATGGATAGATATAGAGATAAATATATATAGATAGATGGCTATAAATAAAAATAGATATAGAGATATATATATAGAGATAATAGATATAGAGATAATAGATATAGAGATAGATAGATATAGAGACAGATAGCTATAGAAAGATAGATATAGAGATAGATATAGAGATAATATCTAGATATAGAGATATGTATAGAGATAGATAGATATAGAGTTAGAAAGATAGATATATATATAGAGAGATAGAGATAGATAGAGATAGCTAGATAGATAGATATAAATAATAGAGATAATAGATAGACATAATAGATAGATATAGAGATAGATGGATAGATCAATAGATAGATAAAGAGAGAGAGATAGAGATAGATAGATAGATAATGAGATATAGAGATAGATATAGAGATATAGTGTTAGATAGAAAAATAGATATAGAGATAGATAGATATAGAGATAGATATGGATATAGAGATAACAGATAGATATAGATATAGAGATAGATATAGAGATAGATAGATAGATATAGAGATAATATATAGATAGATAGATATAGAGATAGCTATAGAGAGAGATAGATATAGAGAGAAACAGATATAGATATAGAGATAGATATAGAGATAGATAGGTAGATAGATATAGAGATAATAGATAGATATAGAGATAGATAGATATAGATATAAAGATAGATAGAGATAGAGAGAGCGGTAGATAGAGAGAGAGATAGAGAGAGAGATAGATACAGAGATCGATAAATAGATAGAGAGATAGATATAGATATAGATAATAGATAGAGATAGATAGATAAAGATAGATAATAAATATAGAGATAACAGATAGATATGGAGATAGAGTAAGATAGAAAGATATAGAGATAGGTAGATATAGATAATAGAGATAGCTAGATAGATAGACATAATAGATAGATAGAAAGATAGATATAGAGATAGATGTAGAGATAGAAAGATAGATATAGAGATAGAGCGATAGATAGATACAGATAGATATAGATAATAGATAGAGATAGATAGATAGAGAAAGATAGATAGATATAGAGATAGATATAGAGATAGAAAGAAAGATAGATAGATAGATATACAGAGAGATAGATATAGAGATAGAGATAAATAGATAGATAGATATAGAGAGAGATATAGAGAGAAATAGACATAGATATAGAGATAATAGATATATATAGAGATAGATAGATATAGATATAGAGAGATAGATACAGAGAAAAGATATAGAGAAAGATAGATAGATAGATATATAGATAGAAAGATAGATATAGAGATAGAGCGATAGATAGATATGCAGAGAGATAGATATAGAGATAGAGATATATAGATAGATAGCTATAGAGAGAGATAGAGATAGATATAGAGAGAAATAGATATAGATATAGAGATAGATAGAGATAGATATATAGATATAGATATAAAGATAGATATAGAGATAGATATAGAGATAGAGCGATAGATAGCGAGAGATATAGATATAGAGATAGATAGATACAGAGAAAAGATATAGAGATAGATAACGGATAGATAAATAGATAGATAGGTATAGAGATAGATAGATATAGATATTAGATAGAGATATATATAGATAAAGATAGATAGATATAGATGGTAGCTAGATAGATAATAAATATAGAAATAATAGATATAGAGATAGATAGACATAATAGATAGATATAGAGATATATATAGAAAGATATAGAGATAGATAGATATAGAGATATACACTCACTGGCCACTTTATTAGGTACACCTGTCCAACTGTGTGTTAAGACTTAATTTCTAATCAGCCAATCACATGGCGGCAACTCAGTGCATTTAGGCATGTAGACATGGTCAAGACAATCTCCTGCAGTTCAAACCGAGCATCAGTATGGGGAAGAAAGGTGATTTGAGTGCCTTTGAACGTGGCATGATTGTTGGTGCCAGAAGGGCTGGTCTGAGAATTTCAGAAACTGCTGATCTACTGGGATTTTCACGCACAACCATCTCTAGGGTTTACAGAGAATGGTCCGAAAAAGAAAAAAAATCCAGTGAGCGGCAGTTCTGTGGCCGGAAATGCCATGTTGATGCCAGAGGTCAGAGGAGAATGGGCAGACTGGTTCGAGCTGATAGAAAGGCAACAGTGACTCAAATTGCCACCCGTTACAACCAAGGTAGGCAGAAGAGCATCTCTGAACGCACAGTGCGTCGAACTTTGAGGCAGATGGGCTACAGCAGCAGAAGACCACACTGGGTACCACTCCTCTCAGCTAAGAACAGGAAACTGAGGCTACAATTTGCACAAGCTCATCGAAATTGGACAGTAGAAGATTGGAAAAACATTGCCTGGTCTGATGAGTCTCGATTTCTGCTGCGACATTCGGATGGTAGGGTCAGAATTTGGCGTAAACAACATGAAAGCATGGATCCATCCTGCCTTGTATCAACGGTTCAGGCTGGTGGTGGTGGTGTCATGGTGTGGGGAATTTTTTCTTGGCACTCTTTGGGCCCCTTGGTACCAATTGAGCATCGTTGCAACGCCACAGCCTACCTGAGTATTGTTGCTGACCATGTCCATCCCTTTATGACCACAATGTACCCAACATCTGATGGCTACTTTCAGCAGGATAATGCGCCATGTCATAAAGCTCGAATCATCTCAGATTGGTTTCTTGAACATGACAATGAGTTCACTGTACTCAAATGGCCTCCTCAGTCACCAGATCTCAATCCAATAGAGCATCTTTGGGATGTGGTGGAACGGGAGATTCGCATCAGGGATGTGCAGCCGACAAATCTGCGCCAACTGTGTGATGCCATCATGTCAATATGGTCCAAAATCTCTGAGGAATGCTTCCAGCACCTTGTTGAATCTCTGCCACGAAGAATTGAGGCAGTTCTGAAGGCAAAAGGGGGTCCAACCCCTTACTAGCATGGTGTACCTAATAAAGTGGCCAGTGAGTGTATATAGAAAGATATAGAGATAGATAGATATAGAGATAGATAGATAGATATAGAGATAGATGTACAGATAGAAAAATAGATATAAAGATAGAGCGATAGATAGAGATAGATATAGAAATAGATAGATATAGATAATGGATAGAGATAGATATAGAGATAGATAGACATAGATAATAGATAGAGATAGAAAGATAGATAGATATAAGAGAGATATATAGAGATAGATAGATAGATAGATAGATAGAGAGAAACAGATAGAGAGAGCGAGAGAGATATAAAAAACAAACAAAACACAATACTCACCTCTCCTCCTCGCTCCCACGCTGATTCCGGCAGCCGGCTTCAGTGTCAGGAGCTGCCCCCTCTGCCAGACACACAGCGGGTGCGCGATGTAGTGATGTCATCGCGCACTGGCTGTGAGCCAGGAGCAGAGAGGACTGAGGGCGGCGCCGGCCCTGATTTACAGCTGTAGTCTGCAGAGCGGCTTACTGGGCTGGGGGCGGGGCCTCTGGGGGTGGAGTCCTGAAATGATATTCACTGCTTCGCAGTGAATATTCATTTCTCTTTAGCAGCGGGGACAGGGGCTCCTGCCTCCTGACACCCGCTGCTGCTCCGCTGGCAGGGGCCCCCATAGCAGCTGCATAGTGTGCGACACACCACTGGCTGGGGGCCCCTGGAGCAGCGGGGGCCCTAGGCAACTGCTGGCCCTGTATGCCAGCAGGTGCCAGGGCCCACCAGATGCCAGGGCCCACCGGAGAATCCTCCGGTTCTCCGGTGGGCCAGTCCGACGCTGCGGACAGCGCTGTAGGGAAGACAGGAATCCGTACCACAGAAGAATCACCGGCAAGGAGTGAGAGCCCTGTGGAGTGCTAAATAGGAAAAAGGCGGGACATAAGCACAGGAAACAGTGAAGCAGCCAATCACCAGAACGGAGGAAGAACGATGAACGAAAAAGAACTAGTTGATCAGAAACTGTATATTAAGACTGGTTGTGTGGCACAGCCAGTAAGGCAGCGAGACTTGCTGTGGAACACAGACTAGACCCCGGTACGAATCCTGACAATATTAAAGAGGTGATCCAAAACTAACCTTGATTTTAATCCTAAATGGTTATTTATGGTAAAAATCCAATCTCTTTTCTAATATACTGTTAAAAAAGTCCCTATCGTTCCCTCTCTAATCCATCTGACTGTTTTTTCCTATCTACTTTTGTTTTGATGATATTTTGTTTGAGGATACCAGTACTTGCTGGGCTAGTCCCTGCTTTACTGAGCATACATTGGCTGTTAATTCCTTGTCACTGTGTGTACTGCCTTCTTCCACGTATGACGCTGTGTGGATTCCAGCATACAGCTAAACCCTTCATCCACTCCCAGTAAAAAGACTGTAAGGGTGCTTAAGTCTATATTTATTGAGATGATGTGAACAACAATGGTAGATGATAACGGATGATATAGTGGAGGAGATTGGTGAACACAATCGTGGATGAGATCAGGTAAAAACTACAAAGAAAATAGACCGTACAGTATATCAGTACTGGCACATAGCAAGAACAGCAGTAACACAGGGTGCTATTACATCAGTAAAGGCAATGATACAGAGTGCTATTACATCAGAAGCAGGCATTATTACAGAAGTTGAGTAATACAATACACAATGCAGTGAAGAGAGATATCTAAGCAACTTAGGCTGCCAGCATTGCACTACCTGAACAGGGATGCATCTAACTACATGCAGTGCAAGAGCATTACAACGAGCTGGAAATACATTGTACATATCATGGGGGCTGCATTATGGCTAGCTAACATAGATACATAGCACAACACATAACTATATAAAGCCCTCACCGGAATCCGCTTGACAGAAGCAGTGAGTTGCAGGGAGCAGGACACGTATGTGTAGCTCAGAGATCCAGGGAGAAAATGGCTACAACTTCCCTAGCCCGGGAAAGATGAAGGGGCGGTTCTAAACAGAACAACTATTAAAGGGAAAGACTTATAAATCCATGAATAGGAAAAGAGGACAACTATGACATCTAATGACCATAGCTGTAACAGCACTTAAGAAATTACTAGCTGCACATAAATGGGCAGAACACTGTGCAATATTGATTTCGAAGCACAGTGACAGTGCACTGCCTCTCCGGGTCTGATGAGAAGAGGCAAGTTGGAAAAAGAGCACTATGTCAGTGCACAGTGTAAGGAGAGAACCCGGTGAGCAGGAAATGCAGAGACCAGCCCCGCCCCCAAAACAGATGTCACTTTTGGGGGCGAGGATGGGCCCTGCTTGTTGCATTCTTTCTTTACAATGCGATAATCTACTGATAAAATACTGATTGTATTGTAACTACAACGCACAGCATAATGAGTGACACATCCATGGAACAGGCTCTCAGTTCCTACATTATGCTGCTTTCAGATTGTATAGCAAATATTTGCTGACAGATTCTCTTTAATCCTTTATTGAATGCTTATGTCCTTTAACCCGATAGTCATAGCACCAAAATTAGAAAATGTATAACGTGTCTAGGCCAGTATAAATTTTCAAGCATCCTTTCATTTTGATAGGATGTTAGAAAGATTAAAATTTATCAGCATATTTTCATTTTTTTTCAAGGAAATGTCGAGGTCCTATTTTCATTGGCCTATTCAGTTTTGAAGGGACTTTGAGTGGCCTATACATGTCGGAAACCTTCCAGAAGTGATACCACTTTTAAAACTACACCCCTCAAATTATTCTTAGCTGTTGTTAGGGAATTTGGTAACACAGAATTAAAAGGGAAAGTGGAATGGAAAAATTAAAAATTTTATTTTTTCCACTCAAATATTGCTTTAGCTGCACAGTTTTCATTTTCACAAGGGGTAATAGGAGAAAATGGACCCTAAAATTTATTAGACAATTTCTTCTGAATGTGGCAACATCCCATATGTGGTTAAAAAACTTCTGTTTGGGTGCACATTGGGGATAGAAAAGGAAGAAATGCTATCTGCATTTTGGTGCATAAATCTGGCTGGAATACTTTGCAGACACCATGTCTCATTTATAGAGCCCCTGAGATACCAAAATAGCAGAAATCCTCAAAAGTGATCGAATTTAGCAAACTTGATCCCTTGAGGAATTGATCTTGGGGTGTGTTGAGCATTTTCAACCCATAAGTGTGTGGCGCCCCTGAGGGCCCAGTCACCACAGAGGTACTGCACCTCATCCAGAGGTGTAGTATCTCACTCTCAGGTAATGAGAGAGCACTACCCAGGACTCTAACACTCGCACTCAACACACACCAGTTCAGTCAGGGCATCTGGGTGTACCCTTAGGGAGGATGGCCTCATCCCAGGCTAGCAAGGAAAAGGTGTTGGGGAGTGGGTGGGGAAGGTAGGAAAAAGGGGAGGAGCTTAAGGGAGTGACAGTTGGTGGGAGGAGTTAGTGCCAAAAAGGCAGCCATATATAGGAGCCAGGGGACTCAGGGGACGTCGCTCAACAAGGTTCGTGGCTGCTGGCTTGGGAAATTGTTTGTGAAGGTGCTGGGCTGGAGGGCAGAAACCAGCACAGTGAGACGGCCAGGAGAGAAATATATAGAAGGGAGTCCTGGAAAGGTGTATACCAATCTACCTGGAAGTTTGCTGGACCCCTCACCTGGAGGACACGGCACTAAGCAGGCACCTGCGCACAAGAGAACTGTGAGTAAAATATTGGCAACTGCACCCTGCTGTGTCATCTGTGTCATTTGCGTCTCACATGCCCTGCACCGCACTCACCACCACAGCCACCATCTTTTCATATAACATCCTAACTGCCCTAGGAAACAGCTCTGCTCGTGGGGAGCTTAACCATCTTTGCTGCCCTAACACCATCCCAGAGGATCTGCATTGCAGCGTCGGCTACCCTTGCCGAATACCACAGGTGGTGTCATGACTAAATCCCCTTTAAACTACCCCATCATCATCATCTTTTATTAATTTTACTGGATGCCCAGGGCCACGGACTGTGTCACTGCTGCCGTGACAACCCCCTTTAAGAACTGACCGGCCTGGTGCCGAGTACCCCAGGACCCTGAGGGGCGCTCCAAGTGCTTCACAGAACTTTATGTCATTTGGGTGTGATAGTTGAAAATTGCATTTTTTACAGTAAAATGTTTTCACCCCCAAGTTTGTAATATTCACAAGTGATAAATAGGAGAAAATGGACTGCAAAATTTGTTACTTAACTTCGTATACAGTGGGGAAAAAAGTATTTAGTCGGCCACCAATTAGCAAGTTGTCCCACTTAAAAAGATGAGAGAGGCCTGTAATTGACATCATAGGTAGACCCCAACTATGAGAGTCAAAATGAGAAAACAAATCCAGAAAATCACCTCGTCACTGAGCCTGTGTGCGCTGCTTCCCATTCATTCCCATTAGCACCGCTCCGGCTGTAAACTGATTAACCCCCAGATCTTGATTTACACCATGGGACTTGACCCGCGTTTTGTGACTGAACACGTGTGAGTCAGGTGACTCAACGCGTCAGGTACATAGAGATGCAGACGGTGGACAGCTGTCGGAACGCAAGCGCACATAGTCAGTCTAAGTCCATGGGACGTGTCAATAAAAATGGGCCAGACACCGCAAGATTCCGGTATGGAAGTATGATATGTGATACATAAATGCAAACAAAAACAGACAAAGGATGTCACAGAACCATAAAGTAGAAGATTGAAAAAATGCCAAGTGTGAATGATGTGAAACCCTATGATATCCAGAGGAATCATAATAAATGTGAAAAAGTGACAAAATAGTGATCATGTATGAATAAGGGAATCCATGCATATAAGGTTACAGATAAAACTGTAAGTGATAGAAAGTGATGAGTAATAGATGATAAATGGAAAATAACGAAATACATATAAAAGTAAAGATATGTGAATGTGAATCGAATAAACGAACACAGAATAGTGATGATGCTGTTTATTACAAAGCAATACGCAGTACTTATATATATACCAGTGATGAATTAAAAGTAAAAGTGAAGTGAGAATCTGAAAATCAAAGTGAAGTGAAGGAAAGTGAACGGTGAAGAGGGGAAAAGTGCACATAAATGGATAGCCGTCATTATAATGTGAACATAGAATAAAAAATCTATATATACTATCTAAATATATTTAATAATATGGCAATGGATGCATGATAATGGTGATCATATATCCTAGAAATATGATAAATAGAAAATATAAAGTAAAAAATGAAAAATAATAAAAATAAATAAAAATAAAAAATAAAACATAAAAATGAATAATAAAAATACATAAAAAATAAGAAATAGAGAGTTGGACATAAACATAAAAATAATAAAAAAGAAAAAATGAAAAATGGAAAAGAAAAAACAATAATGGTGCCGCCATGACAACATGCTGCAGGGTTATAAAAAGTTCATATATTGTAGATGCAAGAACAACAAAAATGCAAACTGAGGAGATAGATCACTTCCATTAAAACTTTCTATATCTTCAAGATATGTTTCTGCTCAAATATTTGTAGACCAAGTTCATGGATATCACTTGCAATCCTCAAACATGTTTCTGTTTCTCCATTTACAGGACAAAAACAACGATGACCAGACCAACTGTGAAAGCATAAACCACCCAGGAACACTGCACAGGCCGTGAAATACAGATGGTAAGCTAATAATATAAAGATAAAATCACAACAACATTAAAATCATCTGGCAATAAATAATTAAAACCAACGCGATTCAAAAGATAAAACAACAACAGGAACAAGTGGTTAAAAGAAAGGAACAAAAGATAAACTTTCATTGAGCCCATATGGGGACACTGCTTTAAGTGTCCATATCCATTTGGTTTCAAGTTTAGCCAGGGGGACGCTGATACTCCCTCCTCTGATGCCTGGATGAATCATATCAATTCCTACAACCTTCAACAGGGAGGTATCACATAAATGGTTTATTTTAAAGTCTTGGGGTAATGTTTTTAAAAGGGAGACATCTTGAGCTTCCCCTTAAAATATGTGGTCAGTCACATGACGCGGGTCAGCGGTGACTTCCAAATTCCTCCTGGCCACTCATGTGCCGACTTCTGCCTGGTCTCTACTCATCGGCCGCTGCTCCAATATATATACCGCCCTGGTGGGAAAATGCCAGTGATGAGGTCACCACAGTTTAAGCTCAGTGTCTTCACAGCATATCATTGTGAAAAATTGTCACGGTGATCTGCTGTGAAGACATTGAGCTTGAACTATGGTGAGCTCATCACTGGCATTTTCCCATGGCCTAGAGTTCACCGTAGTTCAGGCCGGCTGGGAGGGCAGCCTCAGTGATGTCACCGCTAGTCACTGAAGCTCGCTCACAGCATCTCATTCACAAGTGGTTTTCAGCCAGGACGGTCACATCTTGGCACTGTCCAGGTTGAAAACTGTATATCCCCAGACATGGATTATGGCGTGGGACAGAATGATGGACAGGTATGGTATATTTTTGTTTTTTTATTTTACCTTTATTAAAGGAAATTGAGGGATTCACAGGAATTAGGTGAGGTCGTAAGTATGGTTTAAATAAGAATATTAAAGGAGTCTGTGTCTTTCTTTCAATTAAAGGACTTTATTATGGCTGTGTCTTTATTTTCTAAACAAATATAGGATTAGTAATGAATAGGCATCTTATTGACGCTTCTCCATTTCTGACCAAGGGACTTGATGTCACCACACAATACAAAGGTGACACCAACCCCCCCAACTATTACCCCACTTGCCACTGCTACAGGGTAAGTGGGAAGAGCGAGAGTAAGTGCCAGAATTGGCGCATCTTAGAGGTACGCCTTTTCTGGGGCGGTTGAGAGCTGATGTTTGTAGCGGGGGTGGCAGTATCCTTGACCCCTTCCTAGGCTACTAATTGGTTATTAATTATAGGGGGACCCCACATCATTTTATTTTGGGGTCCCCCATTTTAATAGCCAGTAAAGGCTAAGTATACAGTTGTGAGCTGATATTAATAGCTTTGGAAGCTCCATGGGTATTACCCCCTTCCCAGGCAATAAACATCTAACCCCAGTCACCGGATTTCCCTCTGCTGGTTTTGAAAATTGTGCGGGAGTCAACGCCATTTTTTCCCAAAAAAAAATCTTTTATTAATTAAATACATGTACAGTAAGCTGTACACACACTGTACTAATTGTATTTGTCACAGACATCTATATATCTACCTTTTCTGTATGCATTTACTGTATGTAATCCATCTCTTCTCTCCTGTCGGTTCCTGCTGTGATTTTACTCTACTGCGGCTGCTGAATTACCGGCTTTTCTTCTATCTATCTATGAAATATAAATACATATATATGTGTGTATGTCACTGACATGTGTATATATATATATATATATTCTATGTGTGTATATCTATTCTATTATAACCTGTCAGTATAATTTTACTGTAGCCGCATATGAATTACCGGCTTTTCAAATATGATCGGTGTGTAAAAATCGGACAGCACTCGCATGGCCCGAGTGCTGTGTGATTTTTTTCTCGCACTCATTGACTTCTATTGCGGGATGTGATCCGATTTCCGATTACAATCGCAGCATGCTGATGTTTTTGATCCTCTCCGAGCTGGAAAAAAACGCAGATGAACACACGATCATAGAACAACATTGATCTGAATTCAATCTGATTTTTATCGGATTGCATTCGTCCGATTTCATCGCAAGTGGGAATGAACCCTAAAGTTACATTTTAGTGAAAAAAAGTTAAATGTTCATTTTTTCCTTTCACATTCCATTAATTCCTGTGAAGCACCTGAAGGGTTAATGGACTGGGAGGTAGGAGGAGAACAGGGAACTGACTGAACCTGCTCTGGGCCCTTATACAGCTCCAAGTCCTCGTCTGGACACAAAGTCACTGCCACTGCAAAGTAGCCCCTGGGGCAGTCCTCTTTTTATGAAGGAGACGCAGTCCCCTTCTTCTAGGGGTTTCCCGAATTTCACAGAGGCGGCATTCACATACACTTTGTCGTTTGTGCCTGCCTCTCGTATGAACCCATACCCCTGGTCTATATTGGTATGGACTAACTGTTCGTGAGTGCAGTGCCTGGCCATAGCGCCCCCTCCTCGTCAGTGCAGTTCCGCCCAGATTTTCTTTTCTCGATGCTTGTTCCGCTCTATCACTCCTGCGATCCAAGTGGTTTGACTAGGAGATGGGAACGGGCCCTCCACCGCCTGATGAAAGCGTGACGTGCCCAGCGATGAGACAGCACCGGACGTGGATCTGGTCTCCTGAACATGATGACCATGAGAGAGGTCAAGAGGCACTGGACTGCTATACAGGGGCTCGCTCCCTGAGACAGGAGTCTGAGGGACAGACCGGCCCTCTGGGGTGAGGTGCCGTGGCATGGTCCAGCCTACCGGGGTCAAGGGCTGAGGTGCACTCACCGCCATTGATTTCAGCAGCCTGACCTCACCCATCCTGCGACTATTGGATCCCTCCGCGGACGCAGCTGTGCACTACGACTCATGAGGCTGAAGTTCTGGCTTGGCCTTTACTTCCAGCGCGGGCTCCACTGGGGCAGTCGTTGCTTCTGATCCGCAGGTCTCCAGCTCCCGATGGCAATGTTCCGGCTCCCGAAGAAGATGTTCCATCTCCCAGGGGCGGTGTTCCGGCTCCGACAGCCACCAGCAGCTCTCTTCTGCAGGTACTGGGAATCGGTCCCTCTGGAATTCATCGGCGACTCCCCTTCGTCATCCGGTTCGGATCTTCTCTTCCTGGCACCACTTCCACTCCATGCGGTCTATGCCCCTGCAGTGATGGGTACAGGAGTGAAAAAAATATTTTTTGGCCAAATTTTGTGCTAAGCATCTCTTGTGTTTTTCCTAAATTTAAAAAAGCCATTACGCTGTTCACACTTCATGACTTTCACATTGATATGGCTTAATGCAATTGAGTGAAACCATTTCCTTATTTTGATATGTAAGCTGTTGTTTGGTTTGCACCTATTCAGACTAGTCCTTGATGTTCCATCAGTTTTCTGTTATTTGTATGTTAGCGTTCTGACTGGGCACTCCACCCTTCACCATGCTGTGGTTTTAATTACATCCAATCACATTTGGTTCCGACCTTCCAATAAATATAGGGTTTACCAAGTCATTAGCCAGAGGTAAGTGTTCACACTAGGCAGTTAGGTCAGGGACCCATTCGATGAGATCACCTTGACGTTGGTGAATGGGCACACATTTTTTGGCCAAATTTTGTGCTAAGCATCTCATGTGTTTTTTCTAAATTTCAAAAGCCATTACACTATTCACACTTCATGTATTTCACATTGATATGCCTTAATGCAATTGAGTGCAACCATTTCCTTATTTTGGGTACAGGAGTGATGCATCACTGCTGGTGTCATGTCCCATAATGGCGCCGTGAAGCTCCATCCATGTCCTTGCAGTCTGTTGTAGGGGGCCAGGTCTTCTTCTTCTATGGCGCACCCTCCAAGGGTGAGACTAGGGATGTCACCAGACAGCTTTTTGCACCATCTCTGAGTTGTCACGCCCACGAAGGGTGAGATTACAGTTGTCGTTCTCCTTTTTGGCGCCAATGTCCATCATCTGCAAAGCTGCCATCTTTAGCCTGGGGTCACACTAGAGAAATACGGATGAGTGAGAGGTGTAAAAAACACGCATTGCACACGGACCAATGATTCTCTATGGGGCAGCTCCCATCAGCTGTATAATAATAATAATAATAATCTTTATTTATATAGCGCCAACATATTCCGCAGCGCTTTACAGTTGAACAGTTTCAAACACAACAGTCATAAGTAACAAAGTTAACAATACAATAATTAAAGCGAAATAAGACGACCCTGCTCGTGGGAGCTTACAATCTACAATGAGGTGGGGGAGATACAAAGCACAGGTTTGTATTTACAATGATGTATTTACAATGATGGTCCAGTCATCTTCAGGGGGTGGGGGTTAGATGGAGATAGTGAATGGGCTACACACACACACAAACATAACATGACTTTGATTACTGAATGTGATAGGCCGCTCTGAACAAATGTGTTTTGAGCGAGCGCCTAAAACTATGCAAATTGTGGATGGTCCTAATATCTTGGGGTAGAGCATTCCAGAGAATTGGCGCAGCACGGGAGAAGTCTTGGAGTCGGGAGTGGGAGGTACGGATTAGGGCAGAGGTTAGTCGAAAGTCATTTGCAGAGCGCAGCGGTCGGTTAGGCCAATAGACAGAAATGAGGGAGGAGATGTAAAGGGGTGCCACACTGTGGAGAGCTTTGTGGGTGAGAACAAGTACTTTGAATTGTACCCTGTAATTAATTGGCAGCCAGTGTAACGACTGGCGAAGAGCGGACGCGTCTGAGTAACGATTAGCCAGATGGACAACCCTGGCTGCTGCATTAAGGATAGACTGGAGAGGGGAGAGTCGAGTGAGAGGGAGGCCAATTAATAAAGCATTACAGTAGTCCAGGCGGGAGTGGATCAGGGCGACAGTGAGAGTTTTTGTTGTTTCCATGGTGAGAAAAGGGCGGATTCTAGAGATGTTCTTTAGGTGTAAGCGGCACGAGCGGGCAAGAGATTGTATATGGGAGGTGAAGGAGAGATCGGAGTCAAACATAACACCCAGACAGCGCGCCTGCTGTCGGGGTGTTATTATGGTGCCACCCACGGAGAGGGAAATGTCAGATTTAGGGAGGTTGGTAGATGGTGGGAGCAGAAGAAGTTCAGTTTTGGAGAGGTTGAGTTTCAGATAGAGAGCAGACATGATGTTGGAGACTGCAGACAGACAGTCAGTGGCGTTCTGTAGTACAGCGGAGGTAAGGTCAGGGGATGATGTGTACAGTTGTGTGTCATCAGCATAAAGATGGTACTGAAAGCCATATCTGCTGATGGTCTGTCCAATTGGGGCCGTGTAGAGAGAGAAGAGAAGGGGGCCAAGGACTGAGCCCTGAGGTACCCCAACAGCGAGAGGAAGAGGAGATGAAGTGGAGCCAGAAAACAGAACACTGAAGGAGCGGTCGGAAAGATAGGAGGAGAACCAGGAAAGAGCAGTGTCCTTAATGCCTAGTGACTGGAGCCTAGAGAGTAGGAGAGGATGGTCAACAGTGTCGAAAGCTGCAGAAAGGTCGAGAAGAATGAGCAGAGAGTGGTCACCATTACGTTTTGCTGTCAGAAGTGTATATTTCTCGGCCGTATTTTATGGGATGAGACAATCGCAGCATGCTGTGATTGTCAGCGTTTTCCGGCCAAAATACGCCAATGCAAGTCTATGGGAGCGCAAAAAATACAGATTACACACGGACCAGACGTGTGACTTGCGAGAAATACACACCCGGTGTCCTTTTACAAAAGCCGGCAATTCAGTGCGCGATACAGTAAAATCACACTGACATTTAATAAAGAAATGAAAGAATAGATATATACACATAGAATACATATACACTCACTGGCCACTTTATTAGGTACACCCGTCCAACTGTGTGTTAAGACTTAATTTCTAATCAGCCAATCACATGGCGGCAACTCAGTGCATTTAGGCATGTAGACATGGTCAAGACAATCTCCTGCAGTTCAAACCGAGCATCAGTATGGGGAAGAAAGGTGATTTGAGTGCCTTTGAACGTGGCATGATTGTTGGTGCCAGAAGGGCTGGTCTGAGTATTTCAGAAACTGCTGATCTACTGGGATTTTCACGCACAACCATCTCTAGGGTTTACAGAGAATGGTCCGAAAAAGAAAAAAAATCCAGTGAGCGGCAGTTCTGTGGCCGGAAATGCCTTGTTGATGCCAGAGGTCAGAGGAGAATGGGCAGACTGGTTCGAGCTGATAGAAAGGCAACAGTGACTCAAATTGCCACCCGTTACAACCAAGGTAGGCAGAAGAGCATCTCTGAACGCACAGTGCGTCGAACTTTGAGGCAGATGGGCTACAGCAGCAGAAGACCACACTGGGTACCACTCCTCTCAGCTAAGAACAGGAAACTGAGGCTACAATTTGCACAAGCTCATCGAAATTGGACAGTAGAAGATTGGAAAAACGTTGCCTGGTCTGATGAGTCTCGATTTCTGCTGCGACATTCGGATGGTAGGGTCAGAATTTGGCGTAAACAACATGAAAGCATGGATCCATCCTGCCTTGTATCAACGGTTCAGGCTGGTGGTGGTGGTGTCATGGTGTGGGGAATTTTTTCTTGGCACTCTTTGGGCCCCTTGGTACCAATTGAGCATCGTTGCAACGCCACAGCCTACCTGAGTATTGTTGCTGACCATGTCCATCCCTTTATGACCACAATGTACCCAACATCTGATGGCTACTTTCAGCAGGATAATGCGCCATGTCATAAAGCTCGAATCATCTCAGATTGGTTTCTTTGAACATGACAATGAGTTCACTGTACTCAAATGGCCTCCTCAGTCACCAGATCTCAATCCAATAGAGCATCTTTGGGATGTGGTGGAACGGGAGATTCGCATCAGGGATGTGCAGCCGACAAATCTGCGCCAACTGTGTGATGCCATCATGTCAATATGGTCCAAAATCTCTGAGGAATGCTTCCAGCACCTTGTTGAATCTCTGCCACGAAGAATTGAGGCAGTTCTGAAGGCAAAAGGGGGTCCAACCCCTTACTAGCATGGTGTACCTAATAAAGTGGCCAGTGAGTGTATATGTGTCATTGAGATACATATATATTTACATTTCGTAGAGTTCGACATAGCAGAATAGCTGCAAAATCAAATGCCGGCGTCTGTAAAATCATTCTAAAACCCGACATGAAATGACACATGGTTTACATACAGTAAACCATTTCATTTCATGTATTTTTTTATATGTCCCTGACTAATAATTAAATTAGGGTTTGTGTGTAAAATTTGGGACGTTTAGATGTTAAATTAAAGGGTTAATTCATTGGAAAAAAATGTGTGGGCTCCCGCGGCAAAATCGCAACCAGAGAAGTAAAGCAGGTGAGTGAGGGCAGATTTTAATAGCCTTGAGAGAGACCATTGTTTTTGGCCCCCCCTGTGTTATGAATGGGTCACCAAGAAGGAGAGCAAGCCCAAGCTAAGCCACAGAAAATCAGAGAGGTTGGTAACTAAGCGGATTGCAGACCCCTGATCCTATCCACACAACTAGCAGTAGCCGTGGAGCGAACCTACGATGATCTTAGATGCCTCGGCACAGCCGGAGAACTAACTAAGCCTAAAGCAAGAAAGGGGAAATCAAAACTGCCCCAGAGCAGACCCCAAAGGAATAGATAGCCCCCAAACATATATTGTCGGTGAGACAAGGTAAAAACACAAACGCAGGCAGAAAAATAGACTGAGCAAATGATGGGCCCCACACTGACTAGACAGGACAGGAAAGGAAAGACGCTGTCTGCCATCACGCAAAATACCCTGCAAAAAGTCCAACACGTCTGATGCAAAAAACACTGAAGTTGCATGACTTCGCCCACTATATCAGCACTCTGGTATATTCTGAAAGAAGAGCAAAAAAAGAGGCCAATCTAATAAGGGACAAAAACAAACTGGCACAAGCAGTAACATATGGACGGTGATTCAGCACAGCCCCAGCCGGAGCTGGCTGACCCACACAAAACCAGATCAAATGCCAACAGAATAGCAAATGAACACTTAGCTGAACATGCAGGGACTGAGCTGGAAACATTAGACCTCATGAGGCAGAAGAAAATCACCAGCAGGGATAGAGGGAGTCGGCTGTCTTAAATCCCAATCTGAAACCCCAGATCTCCAATCGTCATCCTCATTATCAGGTAGCAAGCCTCTGTTAATCAGATCAGCTCCATTACCTCCAGTAACCACCAGAGGGAACCCAGAAAGAGAACTCGCAACGCCTCTGTCAATCTGACCAGCTCCACTACCTTCAATAATAACCAGAGGGAGGCCAGAAAGCGAATTCACAACAGTACTTTTCCTTGAGGAGGGGTCACCGAACCCTCATCCACGCCACCAAGCCGATCAGGATGGGCCCGGTGAAAAGCACGAACCAATCTTTCGGCATGAATGTCAGAAGCAGAGACCCAAGAATTATCCTCCTGGCCATAACCCTTCCATTTGACCAAGTACTGGAGTCTCCGTCTAGCCAAACGAGAATCCAATATTTTCTCTACCTCATATTCCAAATTGCCTTTAACCAATACAGGGTCAGGAGGTGCCGCCATAGGAACTACTGGCTCCACAAACCTCTTCAACAAAGATTTATGAAACACGTTATGGATCTTAAACGTAGCTGGAAGAGCCAATCGGAAAGAAACGGGATTAAGGATCTCCAAAATCTTATAAGGTCCAATGAATCTTGGCTTGAAATTTGGAGATGCAACCTTCATAGGAATATTCTTTGAAGACAACCAAACCATATCACCCACTTTAAACCGGGGACCAATGGTCCTATGCCGGTTGGAAAACCGTTGGGCTTTTTCCTGAGAGTGGGACAACTTATCCAACACTTGGTCCCAAATCTGCTGCATTCTCTCTACCACAGTGTCCACACTTGGACAGGTCGGAAAGTTACAGAAAAAGGCGGCATCAAAGTGGCAGAACTAGCTCTATTGTTTAGTGCGAATTCAGCCAAGGGCAAAAATGAGACCCAGTCATCCTGATCAGCAGACATGAAACATCTCAAATGGGACTCCAAAGTCGGATTTGTTCTCTCAGTCTGCCCATTGGTCTGAGGATGAAATGCAGAGGAGAAAGAAAACTGAATTCCCAGTTTGGAACAAAAAGCTCTCCAAAATGTGGAAACAAACTGAACTCGTCTGTCCGACAAAATGTTCTCAGGAATCCTGAGCAACCGAACCACCTGTTGTAAAAACAAGGGCACCAACTTAGAAGATGGCAACTTTGGGAGCGGTACAAGATGGATCATCTTAGAAAATCTATCACAAATCACCTAGATAACAGTCATTCTCTGAGAGACAGGAAGATCGGAAATAAAATCCATTGAGATATGGGTCCATGGCCTCCTGGGCACTGGCAGGGGCATCAACAACCCTCTAGAACGAGAACAGGGCTTGGACCGAGAACAAGTCCCACAGGACTGCACAAAATTCCTGACATCACGAGATAAGGTAGGCCACCAAAAAGACCGACTCACCAAATCTCTGGTACCAAAATTACCTGGATGACCAGCCAATGCAGAGCAATGAATTTCAGACATTACTCTCTTCCCCCACTAGTCAGGGACATACAATTTTCCCATAGGGCAACATTCAGGTTTGTCCTCCTGAAATTCCTCCAGGGCACCTCTCAAATCGGGTGAGATGGCAGAAAGAACTACACCCTCTTTTAGAATGGTAGTAGGCTCGGTCACATTAAGAGAATCCGCAAAGAAACTCCGAGAAAGGGCATCCGCCTTAACATTCTTAGTGCCCGGAAGAAAAGAGACCACAAAATTAAAACGCGTGAAAAGCAAGGTCCACCTAGCCTGTCTAGGATTCAAGTGTTTGGCTGATTCAAGATAAATCAAATTCTTGTGATCGGTGAGAACCACAACTTGATGTCTAGCTCCCTCCAACCAATGTCTCCACTCTTCAAATGCCCATTTCAGGGCCAACAATTCCCAATTCCCCTCGTCATAGTTACATTCAGATGGAGAGAATTTTCGAGAAAAGAAGGCACAGGGATTCATCTTAGAAGTCACAGGATCTTTTTGGGACAAAACGGCTCCTGCACCAATCTCAGAAGCATCTACCTCCACCTGAAATGGGAGTGAGACATCAGGTTGCCGTAGAACCGGAGCAGAAGTGAATCTCCGCTTAAGCTCCTGAAATGCCGAGACTGCCTCTGGAGGCCAATTGACCACATCAGCACCCTTTTTGGTCAGATCAGTCAGTGGTTTAACAATACCAGAAAAATTACTTATAAATTTACGGTAGAAATTAGCAAAACCAAAAAACTTCTGGAGAGCCTTCAAAGAAGTGGGCTGAACCCAATCATATATGGCCTGTATCTTGGCTGGGTCCATTTCAATAGCAGACGGGGACAAAATGAATCCCAAAAATGAAATCCTCTGTACACCAAAGAGGCACTTTGATTCCTAAACATACGGAGAATTTTCCCTCAAAATCCAGAACACAGTCTGGGCATATTCCACGTGAGAATCCCAATCACTGGAAAAAAAATCAAAATATCATCCAGATAAATGATGAAAAACTTATCCACAAAGTCCCGGAAAATATCGTTCATAAAAGATTGGAAGACAGAAGGGGCATTAGTGTGCCCAACAGGCATCACCAGGTACTCAAAATGTCCCTCCAGAGTATTAAACGCCGTCTTCCATTCATCCCCGTGCTTGATGCGAATAAGATTATACGCCCCCTTGAGGTCAAGCTTGGTAAACCAACAGGCACTTTTAACTCTGGAAAAACAATCAGAAATTAGGGGTAGCGGATACTGATATTTAACAGTGATTTTGTTTAGGGAACGATAGTCAATACATGGCCTTAATGAACCATCTTTCTTGGCCACAAAAAAACCCAGCACCTAAAGGTGAAGAGGATGGTCTAATATGACCCTTCTCCAACGACTCCTTGAGATAAGATTGCTTAGCATCATGTTCGGGTACCGATAAGTTGAAAAGCCGACCCTTGGGAAATTTACACCCGGGCATTAACTCAATTGCACAGTCATAGCTCATATGAGGAGGCAAAGACGCAGACTTACTCTCACTAAATACATTAGAAAAATCAGCCAAATAGTCAGGAATATCATGAGACTGGGGAGAGGTGGAGAAAACAGGAGCGTCACTAGAACACATTGAAAACCCAAACTCACCACAGACACAGATTTCCAATCCAAAACAGGATTATGAGTCTGCAACCAATGTAAACCCAGAACAATATTATCATGTAAATTGCGCAACACCAAAAATTTAAAATTTTCTTGGTGGTCCAGGGTGACCTGCATTATCACCTGGGTCCAAAACTGGGGTTTATTCTCTGCCAAAGGAGTAGCATCAATACCCCTCAAAGGGATAGGAGTCCTCAGGGGTATCATAGGAAAACCACAACGTTTAGCAAAGTCTAAATCCATCAGATTCCAAGCTGCTCCTGAATCTACAAAAGCCTTAGCGGAAAATGTAGACAAGGAGCAGATCAGGGTAATTGCCAAAAGGAACTTAGGCTGTACACTGCCCACAGCAAATGTGTGAGCAAAACGCTATTCTCGTTTAGGGCAGACAGAAATAGTATGAGAGGCGTCCCCACAGAAAAAACACAGCTTATTACGCCTTCTAAACTCCTGACGTTGCGCCCTAGACAAAACTCTATCACATTGCATGGGTTCAGATGTTCGTTCGAAAGGCGGCAACGCCTCTCGTGTAGTTTTATGTTCACGTAAACGCCGATCAACTTGAATGGCCAATGACATAGAGTTGTCGAGACCAGAGGGAACAGGAAATCCCACCATAACATCTTTTACGGTTTCTGCCAAACCCTTCCGAAAGAGAGCTGCTAGGGCATCGTCATTCCATTTAGTAAGGACCGCCCACTTTCGGAATTTTTGACAATATAACTCTGCAGAATCCTGACCCTGGTTCAATGCCAATAAGATTTTCTCAGCTTGCTCAATAGCATTAGGTTCATCATACAACAACCCCAAGGCATGAAAAAAATGCGTCCACAATAGCCAGAATAGGATCTCTGGGTGTCAAAGAAAAGGCCCAATCCTGGGGATTGCCATGAAGCAGGGAGATGACAATTTTAACCTGCTGCACAGAGCTCCCCGATGAGTTAGGTTTCAAAGCAAAAAACAGTTTACAATTATTCTTAAAATTCAAAAATTTAGACCGATCCACAGAAAACACATCAGGAGTAGGGATTTTTTGGTTCAACAGCAGATGATTCAGCGAGATAGGCAGAAATTTCCCGCACTTCAGCAGTGAGCTGCTCAACATGATCAGACAATTGCTTAGTCTCCATTTAGAAAAAGAAAAAAAAATCTCCTCCTGCAGCCCCAGAAAAAAAAGAGGAAAAAATATACAAGAAAAAAAAAATTCTGACAACCTTTTTTTTTTTTTTAAATTCTTTCCTACTTTAGAGTACCCTAGAGTCTATAGTTAGGCTGTTGATTCTGTTATGAATGGGTCACCGAGGAGGAGAGCAAGCCCAAGCTAAGCCACAGAAAATCAGAGAGGTTTGAAACTAAGCGAATTGCAGACCCCTGATCCTATCCACGCAGTAGCCGTGGAGCGTACCTACGATGATCCTAGATGCCTTGGCACAGCCCGAGAGCTAACTAAGCCTAAAGGAAGAAAGGGGAAATCTAAACTGCCCCAGAGCTGACCCCAAAGGAATAGATAGCCCCCAAACATATATTGTCGGTGAGACAAGTTGAAAACACAAATGCAGGCAGGAAAATAGACTGAGCAAATGATGGGGCCCACACTGACTAGACAGGACAGGAAAGGAAAGACGCTGTCGGCAATCATGCAAAAAACCCTGCAAAAAGTCCAACACATCTGATGCAAAAAACACTGAAGTCGCACGACTTCGCACACTATATCAGCACTCTGGTATATTCTGAAAGCAGAGCAAAAAGAGGCCAATCTAATAAGGGACAAAAACAAACTGGCACAAGCAGTAGCATATGGACGGTGATTCAGCACAGCCCCAGCCGGAGCTGGCTGACCAACACAAAACCAGATCAAATGCAAACAGAATAGCAAATGAACACTTAGCTGAACATGCAGGGACTGAGCTGGAAACATCAGACCTCAGGAGGCAGAAGAAAATCACCAGCAGGGATAGAGGGAGTCGACTGCCTTAAATCCCAATCTGAAACCCCAGATCTCCAATCATCGTCCTCAATATCAGGTGGCAAGCCTCTGTTAATCGGATCAGCTCCATTACCTACAGTAACCACCAGAGGGGGCCCAGAAAGAGAACTCGCAACCCCTCTGTCAATCTAACCAGCTCCACTACCTTCAGTAATAACCAGAGGGAGGCCAGAAAGCGAATTCACAACACCCCTGGCTCGAAAAATCTTCCCCCTGACACCCCAGAAAAGGCACATCTATAAGATGCGCCTTTTCTGGCAGTTATCCTCTCTATTCCCATTGCCCTGTAGCGGTGTCTAATGGGTTAATATTAATGGCTTAATGTCACCTTGTGACATTAAGCCGATTAATAATGGAGAGGTGTCAATTAGACACTTATCCATTATTAACCCTAGACTATTAAACGGTCAAAAAAACACACAGACAATAATTAAAAATTATTTTAATGAAATAAAGACACCTAGATTTTGACAAGATTTATTGCTCTGCTAATCCAAAAATATAACATAAAAGCAACACTATCCTCTCTGCTGCTCAATCACGTCCCTCCATTGCAATCCATCAGAAGGGGTTAAGTGGTTTATGCAGGGACCGGTGCTAATGCGACCAGCCCCATGTAAACCACTGCCAGAATAAATTAGTTCATCTCTGCACAGCCTTCCTGTCTGCCTGATGAACTAATGAGCGTGGGAAAGTTTCTGCATTTTTTCCCAAGCTCATTAGTTCATCTCCGGGCAGCCAGGGAGGCTGCGCAGAGATGAAATAATTCATTCAGGCAGTGGTTTACATAGGACTGGTTGCATTATCACTGGTCCCTGTGTAAACCACTTAACCCCTTCTGACGGATTGCAGCTGGGGACAAGAATGGCCAGCGGAGAGGTAAGTATATGGTTGTTTTTTTGTTTTATTTTTGTTACAGGTCCATGGTTTCTTTATGGATTAGCAGAGTAATAAATTTGGTCAAAAGCTAGGTGTCTTTATTTCATTAAAATAATTTTTCATTAATGTCTGTGTGTTTTTTTAACCCTTTAATAGTCTAGGGTTAATAATGGATCAGTGTCTTATTGACATCTCTCCAT
Source organism: Dendrobates tinctorius (assembly GCF_039654945.1). NCBI lineage: Eukaryota > Metazoa > Chordata > Amphibia > Anura > Dendrobatidae > Dendrobates > Dendrobates tinctorius. The sequence continues at coordinate 41,846,402 of NW_027361672.1, read as the reverse complement.
TATTAATCGGCTTAATCTCACCTTCCAATTGCAATGTGACATTAACCCATTAGCCACTGCTACAGGGCAATGGGAATAGAGAGGATAAGTGCCAGAAAAGGTGCTTTTTCTGGGGTGTCTGGGGGCAGATTTTTGTAGCTGGGGGGGCAAAAACAATTGTCTCTCTCAAGGCTATTAAAATCTGCCCTCACTCACCTGCTTTTCCTCTCTGGTTGTGATTTTTCCACGGGAGCCCACATATTTTTTTTCCAACAAATTAACCCCTTAATTTAACACCTAGACATTTCAAATTTTACACTCAAATCATAATCTAATTATTAGTCAGGGACATATAAAAAAATACATGAAATGAAATGGTTTACTGTATGTAAACCATGTGTCATTTCATGTCGGGTTTTAGAATGATTTTACAGAAGTCGGCAATTGATTTTGCGACTATTCTGCTATGTAGAACTCTATGAAATGTAAATATATATATATGTGTCTCAATGACATGTGTGTGTGTATATATATACACTCACTGGCCACTTTATTAGGTACACCATGCTAGTAACGGGTTGGACCCCCTTTTGCCTTCAGAACTGCCTCAATTCTTCGTGGCAGAGATTCAACAAGGTGCTGGAAGCATTCCTCAGAGATTTTGGACCATATTGACATGATGGCATCACACAGTTGGCGCAGATTTGTCGGCTGCACATCCCTGATGCGAATCTCCCGTTCCACCACATCCCAAAGATGCTCTATTGGATTGAGATCTGGTGACTGAGGAGGCCATTTGAGTACAGTGAACTCATTGTCATGTTCAAGAAACCAATCTGAGATGATTCGAGCTTTATGACATGGCGCATTATCCTGCTGAAAGTAGCCATCAGATGCCTGTTCTTAGCTGAGAGGAGTGGTACCCAGTGTGGTCTTCTGCTGCTGTAGCCCATCTGCCTCAAAGTTTGACGCACTGTGCGTTCAGAGATGCTCTTCTGCCTACCTTGGTTGTAACGGGTGGCAATTTGAGTCACTGTTGCCTTTCTATCAGCTCGAACCAGTCTGCCCATTCTCCTCTGACCTCTGGCATCAACAAGGCATTTCCGGCCACAGAACTGCCGCTCACTGGATTTTTTTTCTTTTTCGGACCATTCTCTGTAAACCCTAGAGATGGTTGTGCGTGAAAATCCCAGTAGATCAGCAGTTTCTGAAATACTCAGACCAGCCCTTCTGGCACCAACAATCATGCCACGTTCAAAGGCACTCAAATCACCTTTCTTCCCCATACTGATGCTCGGTTTGAACTGCAGGAGATTGTCTTGACCATGTCTACATGCCTAAATGCACTGAGTTGCCGCCATGTGATTGGCTGATTAGAAATTAAGTCTTAACACACAGTTGGACAGGTGTACCTAATAAAGTGGCCAGTGAGTGTATATATACTGTATATATATATATATGTATTCTATGTGTATATATCTATTCTTTCGTTTGGGGTTTTAACCTGTCATTGGGCTCCATTATATGTCCATTTTGCAAGCCTGCGAGAAAATTTCGGCATACGGATGCCGTACGGATTACATACGGATGCCTACATGTGCAAAATACGCGGCCACACCTTGACAATGGATGACATATGGATCACTGTTCAGGGAACATTTCTGCGTATTAAGACCGTACAATACGGTCCGTATTTTTATACATTGAGTGTGACTCCAGCCACAAATAATGTGTTGGTCAAGTCCAAAGATAGTCACATTCAGGGTATCAGTATCTTCTTCCTTCTTCACAGCATCCCCACTTTGCAAAGCTGCGGTATCCTGCCGACTACGCCCTGTGTCAGGGAGCGCCAGGGCTGCAGTTGTGGTTGAGCGTAACGGCTCTTGTGCACCCTGGTCTCCCATCATATACAAACAATGTCCCTTTGTCAGTATGCTTGCCTCTCTGCTCTCTGCACCTTCAGGGTCTCTTCTGGGCTGCCGAAGACACTCCAGACGATTGAGCACAAACAGGAAAATCATAAAGTCTTTGCAACCCCTTACACACACACACTCCTAGCTTTGCATCTTCTGCTGTTTCCTGCTCCTTTTGTCTGCCTTTAGTCTGTCCTGCATACCCTGCTATTTTGGTCCTTGCTCAGTGGTGGGATTCAAATTTTTAACAACAGGTTCTGTGTTTGTGTGTAGGAAAGCCACACCCATTTTTAAGCCACACCCATTTTTAAGCCACACCCATTTACACGCACCTTTTCCTCAAACATATACAAGTAGGGGCGCAGTCAAACAGTTAAAAAAAAAATAATAAATTGGAATGAGATCAGAACAGTGCACAGGTCCCAAAAAGGCAGCACAGGTCCCTAATAGGCAGCACAGGTCCCCAATAGGCAGCACAGGTCCCTAATAGACAGCATAGGTCCCTAATAGGCAGCATTGTTCCCTATAGGCAGCACAGGTCCCCAAAAGGCAGCACAGGTCCCCAAAAGGCAGCACAGGTCCCCAATAGGCAGCACCAATAGGCAGCACAAGTCCCCAATAGGCAGCACACGTCCCCAATAGGCAGCACAGGTCACCAATATGCAGCACACGTCCCCATTAGGCAGCACAGGTCCCCAATATGCAGCACACATCCCCAATATGCAGCACACATCCCCATTAGGCAGCACACATCCCCATTAGGCAGCACATGTCCCCATTAGGCAGGACAGGTCCCCATTAGGCAGCACAGGTCCCCAATATGCAGCACACATCCCCAATATGCAGCACACGTCCCCATTAGGCAGCACACGTCCCCATTAGGCAGCCAGCACATGTCCCCATTAGGCAGGACAGGTCCCCATTAGGCAGCCAGCACATGTCCCCATTAGGCAGCACAGCAGGTCCCCATTAGGCAGCAGCAGCACATACTGACCTGACACAGCAGCACCGGTGTGACCAGTCCAGGATGATGAAGATGGCAGGCCGGGCCCGGGGTGACTAGGAAGGCAGGCCGCAGACCATGCGCAGCTCACTCTGGGTAGCGGCGCGCGGTTCGTCCTGGTTAGTATCAGTGCGCGGGGGGCGCTGGGGTCCGGTGGGGTGTGCTCAGTCCCTGCGGCTGGCCGGCTGCACGTATCAGTGCGCGGTATCCGGCACGGCGGGCGGGACTAGGAAGCAGAGCAAGAGTCCTCCTCTGCTCCTGCTCCTTGTCGGCTGCTGCAGGAACATCAAAGTACCGGATCGCGGCTGTGAATCTCCCCGGTTCGGGGAACCGGCTGCTTTTTTAACAACCGGTTCCACCGAACCGGGGAGAACCCGCTGAATCCCACCCCTGTCCTTGCTGATTCACATGCTGTCCAGCAAGTTCTGCAAGCTGTGCCATTGCCTTTGGTCCATGTTGCTCACCCTGAATCCACCTCACCAGGAGAGTTTATAATATTTACAATTAGAATTGAGCAACTTTGGTCGGATCGGGTTTCATGAAACAAAATTTGTTTCAGATGAAACTGGTCCGACTAGGGCAAAAAAAGTCGGAGTTTCGTCCGAAACCCGACCCCAATGCAAGTCAATGGGGAATAAAAGTCGGCATTGAGTGAATGACATTCATCCACTCAATGCCGACTTTTATTCCCCATTGACTTACATTGGGGTCGGGTTTCGGACGAAACTACGACTTTTTTTGCCCTAGTCGGACCAGTTTCATCTGAAACAAATTTTGTTTCATGAAACCCGATCCGACCAAAGTCGCTCAATTCTATTTACAATGCATGCAGACAATAATTTTTAATGGGAACTGTGATATATATATATTATATATTATATTTCCAATGATATTATACTGCTGAAAGAAGCTGCAGGCTTAGTAAACTTATGCTGCACAGAATTCTGAAACTTTGCTGAAATACAATAATGATTTCTCAAATCAATCATTTTTATAATCAAATATCTTATTAAGAAAACTGTTAGTATAGGATTGCTCTTTGGATTAATAGATGTGTTTAGATATTTTACAACAGTTGGGCAATTTATCAAATAAGTTGTTTTTTTTCTAAAGTAAACAATTGGAAAATGGTGAACAGAATTTTAAAAACTTTGCAGAACAGTCTAGAAACTGCATTACAGGTGTTTTTTCAACTAGATAAAAAAAGTTTTTTATCATGTTTTCATAAAAAAGTAGTTGGTACATACTAATTTACTTTAAATAAAAAAAGTATCACTGCATACCTGTCCAACTCCTTTGCCAGCTTTCATGCATGTCAGATGCTGATACTCCATTCTCATGTGCAACTCTGTAGAAAGCAGTGCTTATGTATTTGCTAATCGATGTGCTTATCACCCATTAGACTTCAATAGCTCCTCTAGTAGAGGAATACATTGTCCTTCTGCATACACCATTCATGTTGATCAAGGTCCTGCTCACCAGCGACGCAATGAGGGAGGTAAGGTGACCAATTGCAGGATGGGTGACCAATGGGATGAACACACATTGCTCTTGCTACTTGCCAGTTAATGCACTGTACTCGGAATAGGTATAGATGGGGACCAGTGGCAAAAGAAACACTTGTAGTTACTTAACCAAGGCTGTTAAAAGTAATTGAATGAATCAAAGACATGAATCAGGTCAGATGGGCTAGATCACTGGCTGGCATCATTTCCTTACAGAACTTGTGTGCTGGGTATGAATCTGACCAATGGCAACATCTTCATGCAGTTTATACGTTTTCCCTGCATGTACATGAGTTTTCTAGAGCTCTCCAGTTTCCTCCCACACTTTAAGAAGTGAGTTGGATGTCCCAATGGAAATACAGACAGTCGTGGACGGGAAAGGGGGGCTTCTGTGCCCTATTTTTTCTCCATTCCAATTGGGGCGCAACTGATCACAAACTTGAAAACGTAACTGTCGTTTTAGAATCACTTTTCAGAATAAGCTGTCATATGTGTAGTTTTCTCTACATGGTTTTTGCCTCATTTTGTAGCTTATTCCTCCTTCTTCCCCCACCTCTGTTTACAGATCTCTATTGGCATTGATCATATTTGACACTTGATAAAACCAGCTCAGCCACATATTTACCATGTATACCAGCTTTTATATTGGAAGCATTTAGGCTTATAGAGATACTCAGGTAAGTCCCAGTTTGACTTTCATAGTGTTAGGTACTTAAATGATGCCATAAAGTCTTTCTAAATTGAATAAATATGAATAAGTGTGGAATCATGGAATTAGTTTTAGCATTTTATCAATTTGCACATGTCGTTCTCACTTCACCCATTTATCATAGTTACTGTATATACCAACAATGTCAAACAATATGTACATTTATTTGTGCATAAAAAGTGATTTCTGCTCTCAGTTTCCAAATTAGGTGAGGCAATATAGCTGGTAATCATCCTTATAGTTAAATAGTTGAGTTAATAGCTAATAGCTGGACTAGCTGAATTGCTTTCATATGGTATAGCTAACTGGTCAACGCAATTTTTCTGGCAAAAGGTTTTAAAACATATTTTAACTCAATTTTGGCTGCTGATTACGAATATGAACTCCGTTTTTGGCTATCACATCAGGATTTCGAGATATTTTCAATTTTTGATGAAAATTACTCCTATCGAATGTTTTATGATAAAAACATGATTTTCGGTACTACATTTTGTATATTTTTAATCAAGGAATAACAAAGATTACAAAGTCTATGTACAACAAATCAAATATACTTACAGAATTAAACTACAAAATATACAAACACAAATATATATGGCACATAGATGAATGGCAAATGGCAGTTATTTGAACGTTCTTTTCTTGGCTGATCTGTGATGTACAGCTTCTGGGTTGTCTCTCATCATGCTCCAGCAAAAGTCAGCCATCATATGTGAGTCCCACCGGCCTTGATACCGTTCTTCCATTGTTTTAATGTCCTGATGAAAACGCTCCCCTTGTTCCTCCCTCACATCCCCAAGGTTCTCTGGAAAAAAGTCCAAATGGCTGTGTAAATAGTGAATCTTGATACTCATTCTACATCCAAGATTTTGCAGACTCATTAGTAGCTCTTCCACTATCTCTTCATAGTTGTCTGCTTTCTTATTCCCTAGAAAATTCTGCACCACTTTACAAAATGCATTCCAAGCTCTTTCTTCTGTTTCATTCATTGATGTGATAAAATTTGGGTCTCTCATAAGTGTTCTTATTTGAGGTCCATCATATATTCCAGCCTTTTTCTTCCCTAAGACCAGGAAATGTTGAACATATATAGTTAAAGCATTCTCCACTGTGATTGAGAGCTTTGACAAACTGCTTCATCAACCCAAGTTTTATGTGCAAGTGAGGAAAGACAATGTTCTTCCTATCCACTAGAGGATCATGGATGACATTCTTATCGCCAGATGCCAAACTCTGTCACTGAGGCCATTCAGTTTTCACCCAATGCTCTGCTGTAGCTATACTGTCCAAGTAGCACAGAAAACAAGGGTGTTTTGTGTACCCTCCTTGCAGACCCAAAAGAAAGTTAACCATTTTCAAATCAACATAAATTAACCACCCATGAACATTATATTGTAACCTCTCTAGAGCAATCTTGATGTTTTTATATTCTTCTTTAACTTTTACAGAATGACCTATTGGTACAGAGCCATACTTATTTCCATTGTGTAACAGAACTCATTTTAAACTTCTTTTGGAACTATCAATAAAAAGCCTCCAATCCCTTGAATCATATGCTGGAAGTCCCATAAAGAGAAGTAGCCTTTCAGCATCAGTACAATAGACAAGCTGGCCATCTGAATGGAAGTACTTACGCAGTTCTGCTTCCCTGGTACGATAAAATGAGACACTTGTACTGGGTTTCAACATTCGATTCTCTTGTAGTCTTGAAGCCAATAGTTCAGCAGACTCTTTTGGTAGATAAAAATCTCTAACCAGATCATTCAAAGCAGATTGAGTAAACAGAATTGGTTTGTCACAATCTTCATCACATGGCTGAAAAATATCTGGATTGTCTTCTTCATCAGAATAACAATGTGAGGAGAGATCTGTGTCAATGTTTTCTGGAAGCGCAGTAAATTTTGGAACAGGTATGTCTTCACTATGGGCAACTGGTCGAATAGCTGAAGGGATACTCTGGTATTGCAAACATTGCTTGTTTTTCTTATTGAAACCTTTTACATCGACAAGGCAGAAATATCAGTCTTCGAAATGATTGCTTGGTTCTCTCCAAACCATAGGAACTCCAAACTGAAGTTTAGCATTCTTTCCTTGAGACCATGATCTCAAGCTCTCAATACAGGTTTTGCACACTTTGTGAGGAGCCCAATGCTTGTCTTGGTCTCCAAGTTTTACTTTGAAGTACACAAAATACACCCTCTTAACAAAGTCAGTAATGTTGCGCCTCTGAGTCTTCACAGTAAAGTTTCCACAGATGTAACAAAAAATATTTGGATCATTTGAGCACTGTCTTCTGCGAGATGCAGAGGCCATTGTTAAATCAGCAAAACATCCTGCAGAGGAATACAAGATAAAAGTTGCTAGCTACATGAGTTGTTCATTGAATTTCTGTCCCCCCACACCTTAGGTATTGATTCACAAACAAAAAACAGAAAAACAGCAGCATAAAAACAATAAATATCAAAATTCATTGAAAATTTCAATAAATAAAACAGGACATGCACACGACTGTTGTTTTCGTTGAAAACTGTTTCTTTACTTTCTTATCATAACAAATGGGAATTATGCATGTTCAAAGAAAACAAAGATATTCTCACATTTATTGGGTGACTAAATGAAAACTAAATTTACCTTAGTGAACCGTATAAACTGGCACTTTTCATACACTACTTATATTTTTCATGGAATTCATGAAAATGGGCTATATACCTATAGCGCAAAAACGTGATGTGATAGAGAAATTATAAGATCAGATTTGAATTCAGCACCCTCAAACTAGTATAAAACTGTATAAAAAAAGTATAAAAAAGTATAAAAAAAAAAAAAAAAAAAAAATTTTTCTGGCATGGACTTTAAGTCCACTTTAAGTCCACTTTCTGGCATGGACTTTATGGACTTTAAGTGGCTATCACTCGAGTATCTGGGTGCTCGGCACTTGATGAGCATTGGCTGGTGCTCGGATTTGAAGCTCGAATCCCCACCTTGCATGTTTGGTGCCTGTTACACAGCCAATAAACATGGGAATTGCCTGTCAGTCACTGTAATGTCATAGCCATCTTGGTTTTGGCATTACTGTGATTGGCTGGCCACATGACCTCAAAGAGCAGTTATCCAGGCCTGTCTGTGCACAGTTTAACTAATAAGAGTCCTTTAGTGTTGATACTGATGCTGAACCATCATACTAACAGTCCTTCTAAGGGCTAGCCTAGGGACAGTTGATGGAGCAAGGAGAGTGGCAAAATATAGCCTGATGGCAGGGCTTAGGACTTTGCAGTCTGTTGCTATAAAAAATAGCTGCTGCATGTGACCACATTCTTTTTTTGGGAGGTAAAAAATTTGACTATATTGCGACCCATGCAGTGTTACATTACGGTGGTATATAAATCTCCAAAAAAAGTTAAAACTTTTTTCTGGATTGAATTGGTCTTCCACAGACTTACTGCTTAGTGTTGCATTATGGTGGTATAAAAAACTTCCAAAAAACGTTCAATTATTTTTTCTGGATTGAATTAGTCATCCGAGAAGGTTTAATGTGCCTACTGTTAAGTTACGGTGGTATATAAAATTAAAAAAGCTAAAAAATTTATCTGGATTAAATTAATCATCCATAGACTTTAACACACTGCTAAGTGTTACATTACGGTGGTATATAATATGCCAACAAAAGTTCAACATTTTTTCTAGATTCAATTATTCACCCATAAACTTTAACAAACTGCTTAATGTTTTATTTCGGTGGTACCTATGGTATCATGAACACCAAAAGAACATTCAAAATTATTTCTGGAAAGAATTAGATATTCAAAGAGTTTAACATGGTTAGTGTTACATTGCGGCTGTATATAAAACCAAAAAAAGTTCAGAAATGTATCTGTATTGAATTAGTCATCATATGACTTTAACACACTGCTTAGTGTTACATTACAATGTTATATAAAATTCCCAAAAAAGTTATTTTTTTTCTGGAAAGAATTTCTCATCCATGGTTTAACGTGGTTAGTGTTACATTATGGTGGTATATAAAACTCCAAAAACAGTTCAATTTTTTTTCTGGTTTCAATTAGTCAGCCATAGAGTTTAACGTGGTTAGTATTACATTACTGTGGTATATAAAACAAAAAAAAATGGTTCAAATAGTAGTTATCCATATATATCTGACTTAATTACAATAATATATGGACCGGGAATAAGGAGACCATATTAAATGTCATAATGCAAAAAATATTATATGTATTAATAAAAATATTGCAGCACTATCATGGTATCATGACATGGTATCAGACAATAAAAGTAAAAATAACGCTATGGGTGTAACAATTTGACATAAGACATATTGCCACTCATCTAATCAAGATGACATGAAACATGTCTCATGTCATCTTTTCACACCCATAGCATTATTTTTACTTTTATTGTCTGATGCCATGATAGTGCTGCAATATTTTTATTAATACATATAATATTTTTTGCATTATGATGTTTAATATGGTCTCCTTATTCCCGGTCCATATATTATTGTAACTAAGTCGGATCTTTTGTTTTGTGTCCTTCACTTTGCTAGTTTGTCCACAAAACTTTTTTAATAACACATTTTTGTAATGGATGTCTATGAGAGTAACTAATAAATTGAATTGTGATATCTATATGGGTATTTTGTACTCCTTTGGTTTTTATTTACAATCACAATTAAACATGAAGTTTTGCATGCAGACCAGGTAGAGATGAAGGAAGACATGAAACAGGGAGATACTACCAAGCCTCATCTCATCTGCTCAGGACAGATTGGATAACAATGAGGAGGTGGAGGCTGAGGAGGAACAGGAGCTGGTGCAACAGAGGCTAGTACCCACACAAGCTTTGTCTCATCTGTCTTATGTGGATGGTCTGAGGAGGGGAATGAGGAGGAAGAGATGGAGGAAGAGGATATGGAGAATAGTCATCATGGTGGAGACAGGGAAGTGTTGGCTGTTGGGACCTTGACACATATGGCAGCTTGAAACTAGAAAGCAGCTTGTATGTATCGCTGCCTTTCCCATGATTGTTGCGTTACATTCATTTTGGGCAAAAAAGAGTTCTGGTTGGTCACTCTGCTAGACCCACGCTACAAGGAGAACCTTGCATCTCTTCTTCTTGAGGCAGAGAGGTCTTCTAAAATGGTGCTATACCAGAAGGCAATTGTGGAAAATATGTTTAAAAAATTCACATCAGGCAACGATAGCGGCAGGGAGGTAAGTTTCCTTGCCCAATCAAGGTGAAGAGGCAAGGGATACACACATTAGGTACAGCAGAGGCAGGGATACACTGTCAAAGGTCTGGGCTAATTTCATGACACCCTCCCAGCGTCCATGCATTGAAGACCTTGTATCTTTGAAAAGGAGGGAAAAGTTGTTAAACACAGTCAAGGAATACCTGGCTCACAAAACCAGCATACTCCCAGATTCCTCTGAGACCTTCAGCTATTGGCTCTCAAAGCTGAACACCTGGCATGAGCTGTCCCTCTATGTCTTGGAGGTCTTGTGCTTCCTTGCCGCTAGCGTCTTGTATGAGCAGGTTTTTAGTGCCACCGGGGGGGGTCATAACAGATCTAGGCTTTTGCCTGTCAACAGGAAGTGCTGACAGGCTCACTCTGATAAAAATGAACAAAGCCTGGATTAGCCCTGACTTTTCCATACCACCAGATGACAGCAGAACATAAACTGTTTTTAATCTTCAATATTTGAATGGGAGCCACCAGTTGTTGCCTTCAAAGTTGTATGGATGACTGGATGACCCTACTTATAATTTTTTCATGGCTTTGAACTTTGTGCAAAGCCTTTATGAGTGTAGGAGTACATCAACTATACTTTCAAAATGAGGCACGCCAGTTGTTACCTTCAAGTGTGCAAAACATTTATGAGAGTAGAAATGCCACAACTACTCTTTCTTAATTCTTCAAGGGTGTATGGATGACTGGATGACCCTGCTTATAATTTCTTCTTTTTATGTACGGTATTTATTTTTTAAAACACCATTCACCACTGAGTATAATTGACTTGTTATCAATTTGCAGGTCGATATGATTACATGGTACCAGATTAATATTGTTTTATTATGTTTTTCTGCTTTTGCATAAACAAAAAATTAAGAACAATTTTGCTGGACTAACTTTAGTTTTCACTGGCATTATTTTTGTGTATGCACAACGCTTTAGCAAAAATCACTAAATCTGGAGTTTGTACTTCAATTTCACCATTTACCATGCAGTATAATTGACATATCTTTATTCTGTGGGTCAATTCAATTATGTTGATAACCAAATCATAATTTTTTATGCTTTACTAATTTTGCACTTAGAAAAAAATGGCCATTTTATTCTGAGAGCTATAAGTTTTTCATTTTTCTTTTTACAAAGCTGCATGACGACTTTTCTTTTGTCTAACAATGTTGATAACCAAATCATAATTTTTTATGCTTTACTAATGTTGATAACCAAATCATAATTTTTTATGCTTTACTAATTTTGCACTTAGAAAAAAATGGCCATTTTATTCTGAGAGCTATAAGTTTTTCATTTTTCTTTTTACAAAGCTGCATGACGACTTTTCTTTTGTCTAACAAGCTGTGGCTTTATACCATTTTAGAATACATACACATTTTTGATAACTTTTAACTTCATTTGTTATGTAACAAGGTGAATAAAAACAGCAATTCCGGCATTGTTTTTCCATACAGTAATGATAATGGAAAAGGTTTTATAACATGGAAAACTAAACCAAATATGCGTAGTTTTTTTTGCAGGGATTCGTTTTCTTTCTAAAATAAACTGTTTTTTTATTGGTAAAATTGTTTTTCTTTTTTCTCTTATTTTCTTTGTAACACTTCAAAACTATGTATTACAATATTTATAAATCTTACAGTGATTCTTGAACATGTGATTTTTTTTATTGCACTACATAGGTTGTACAGTGGTCTTTATATGTTCTCAGCCTACCAATGTCTTCAGCAGAATCTGATAGGCTTTTCTAACTTTTCTCAGGAGTGTATAGTTCTAGAAAACCTTCTGCACCATGTGGAGGTTGCTGTAGTTGGGAATGAGCCGAGATAGGGAGCTATCTCTCTGCCCATAAAACTTCTCAGAGGCTGTAGTCATTAGTGCACCATTTTTTAATTGCTAGAAAGGAGACAAAAAACACATGTTAATGATATTTAGAGAAATTCTACAAAATCATACTAATGGGTCATATATTGTATATTCTGTATGTTTATGTTGGTAACATCCATGAACATCCCATGAATTATTGCATCATAAGAGTGGCACCATTATGTACTAACATTTGGCAGCTGTTGAAAAGTTAATGTACACCAAACTGCAGCAGACATAAGGTAAATTGACATCACACCGTTCCTTTTCGGATAATATTTCTAGTTTTAGCCATTTCATATTTTGATCAAAACCTTTAGCATAAAAGAAAGCTCATAGTGACAATTTTTTTTCCTAACTTTTGTCTCATTTGGTAGGAGCTACCTCAAGTTCATCTTCATAAATGTCAAGAACTGACAGCATATACCAATAAACAAGAGTCTAATTTTCAATCTGATCCACTCCTGCAGCTGAGATGGTACCATATCCCTGCTGCTGCACAAATATTTTCAGTCACTTCTTAATTATTACTATTTTTTACTGGGGGGTACTAACTAAGAAATTACACATATTCTGTATAAAAGTCTATACTGCTATATTTGTGAAGACCATCTTCTAAGTGAGATTATTGTAGAAAAATCAAACCATTTCATGAACGACCAACCTTAATCCATGACTCTAATAAAAGGTCAGAGATGGGGTTTCCAATAATAGTATTTTATGGCATATGTACCATTAAAATGTAAATGGTGGGACGTACAGTATTCCTTCCTGGTAGATTATTTTCTGTGTGTGTACAGTCACTCTCTATTAAAGTCTATGAGGCACATGTCAATATTTTAGTGAATATGCTAATGTGTAATTAGTATAATTGTACTCAGGGGCAAACACTAACTTATTACTAACTTGTTACATAGAATCTTCTCTTGTTATGTACAGTACCATCCCTTATTACATGGCATCCTCTCGTGTTATATATAGTACCATCCCTTATTACATATAATCCTTTCTTATTATGTAGAGCAGGGATCCTCAAACTACGGCCCGCGGGCCACATGCGGCCCGCGAAGGACTTTTATCCGGCCCTTGGCCAGGCTGACATTAACCGCACTGATTGCACCGCCCTCACTGCCGTGGTGAACCAATCAGCGCTGCAGCCGTGATGAACCAATCAGCGCTGCAGCTCACAAACACTGCCACCCCCCTGACACGCCCACTAAAGAACTAGACTGCAGAGTGAAAACTCGCGGGCGGGACGAGGCGCCGAGGAAAGGCGTTGTGAAGCCCTCAGTATGCAGCAGAGACCACACAGACGACGTGTTTGTCATCACGCCGCCTGCTCGGCCTAATGACGTCACGCCGCCTGTGCCGGAAGAAGACTGAGACGAGCGGGTGCCTCTTCAGAACAGCAGGGGACATAGGTGAGTACTGTTTTTTTTTTTTTCTTTTTAACTCCGGGTCCTATTGGGGACCTGTGCTGCAAAATGGGGACGTTTACCTGCTTAGTAGGGACCTGTGCTGCGTATTGGGGACCTGTGCTACCTATTGGGGACCTGTATCTGCCTATTGGGGACCTGTATCTGCCTATTGGGGACCTGTATCTGCCTATTGGGGACCTGTACCTGCCTATTGGGGACCTGTACCTGCCTATTGGGGACCTGTGCTACCTATTGGGGACCTGTATCTGCCTATTGGGGACCTGTACCTGCCTATTGGGGACCTGTACCTGCCTATTGGGGACATTTTTCTGCCTATTGGGGACCTGTGCTGCCTATTGGGGACCTGTGCTGCCTATTGGGGACCTGTGCTGCCTATTGGGGACATTTACCTGCCTATTGGGGACCTGTATCTGCCTATTGGGGACCTGTACCTGCCTATTGGGGACCTGTACCTGCCTATTGGGGACCTGTGCTACCTGTTGGGGACATTTTTCTGCCTATTGGGGACCTGTGCTGCCTATTGGGGACCTGTGCTGCCTATTGGGGACCTGTGCTGCCTATTGGGGACATTTACCTGCCTATTGGGGACCTGTGCTGCCTATTGGGGACATTTACCTGCCTATTGGGGACCTGTGCTGCCTATTGGGGACATTTACCTGCCTATTGGGGACCTGTGCTGCCTATTGGGGACCTGTGCTACCTATTGGGGACCTGTTCCTGCCTATTGGGGACCTGTGCTGCTTATTGGGGACCTGTGCTGCCTATTGGGGACATTTACCTGCCTATTGGGGACCTGTGCTACCTATTGGGGACCTGTGCTGCCTATTGGGGACCTGTGCTGCCTATTGGGGACATTTACCTGCCTATTGGGGACATTTACCTGCCTGTTGGGGACCTGTTCCTGCCTATTGGGGACCTGGTGCTGCCTATTGGGGACCTGTTCCTGCCTATTGGGGACATTTACCTGCCTATTGGGGACATTTACCTGCCTATTGGGGACATTTACCTGCCTATTGGGGACCTGTGCTGCCTATTGGGGACCTGTGCTACCTATTTGGGACCTGTGCTGCTTACTGGGGACATTTACCTGCCTTTTAGGGACCAATGCTGCCTCTTGGGGATACTTGCACCACACTAGTCTGAGCCTGAGGTAAAAGTGGAGTTCCACCAATATGGGCACTGGTGAGGCTGCATTGATGGGCACTGATCAGGCTGCTTTGATGGGCACTGATCAGGCTGCATTGATGGGCAGTGCAGTCTGTATGTCTCTGTATGGGCAATTTTATTGCTGGTATATTGTTTTTGTAGCGCTGTATATATGTTGGTATTTTACTAATAGCAATTTTGAATCCCTAGGAAACAATGATATCAAGAAAGAGAAAAAATTGACTCGAAGTGTAGGATATTCGAAGAACCCAAAAGAATCGGTAAGTTTGATGATTTAACTTTACTTCTTCATTTTTAATATTGTATTTGTTCCTATTTTGTTTTATGATTTCTAAATAAGATATGTGCAGAGTGCCTACGAATTTGGTGCTAATTTTTTTTTAAACTATATTCCGGCCCACCAATGGTCCGAGAGACCGTGATCTGGCCCCCTGTTTAAAAAGTTTGAGGACCCCTGATGTAGAGCAATGTCCGTTACAAAAAGTTTTCTCTTGTTATTTATGCTATTCATAGCATCCTCGCTTTATAACATAGCGCCCTTTCTTTATATTTATAGCGCCATCTCTTTGTTTTATATTGTCCTCTCATTTTTAGATAGAAAATAAACTGATTGCTGATGTAATAAGGTAAAGCTTATTTTTGTAATATAGGAGGCTGATGGACTGATCTTCAGGTCAGATACTACTCTGTCAGCAGTCATTTGATTTTATATCTAATAAGAAAGGATTCTATGTGATAAAAAGAGGTCACTGTGAATAATAAAAGCAACAAGAGAATAAGCTATGTAAGGGATGGTGCTATAAATACTGTATATACTCGTGTATAAGCCGACCCCCCTAATTTTGCCACAAAATACTGGGAAAACTTATTGACTCGCGTATAAGCCCAGGGTGGAAAATGCAGCAGCTACCAGTAAATTTAAAAAATAAAAATAGATACCAATAAAAGTAAAATTAATTGAGATGTCAGTAGGTTAAATGTTTTTGAATATCCATATTGAATCAGGAGCTCCATATAATGCTCCATACAGTTCATGATGGCCCCAAAAGATGCTCCATACAAAATACACCCCATATAATGCTGCACAAAGGATAATAATGGCCCCATAAGATGCTCCATAGAATAATATGCCCCATATGCTGCTCCATAAAGGTTATGGCCCCATAAGATGCTCCATAGATTATGCCCCATATGCTGCTCCATAAGATGCTCCATAGATTATGCCCCATATGCTGCCCCATAAAATGCTCCATAGATTATGCCCCATAAGATGCTCCATAGAATATGCCCCTATATGATGCCCCCTAAGATGCTCCATAGAATAGGTCCCATAAGATGCTCCATAGATTATGCCCCATATGCTGCCCCATAAGATGCTCCATAGATTATGCCTCTATATGCTGCCTCATAAGATGCTTCATAGAATAGGCCCCATAAGATGCTCCATAGATTATGCCCCCATAAGATGCTCCATAGATTATGCCCCCATATGCTGCCCCATATGCTGCCCCATAAGATGCTCCATAGCTTATGCCCCCATAAGATGCTCCATAAGATGCTCCATAGATTATGCCCCCATAAGATGTCCCATAAGATTATGCCCCCATATGCTGCCGCTGCTGCAAATAAAAATGGCATACTCACCTCTCATCCCTGGGGCCAGGTGCTGGTGTCACCGCTGGCTCAGGCCTCAGCACCTGAGATATTCACCTGTCCCCGGTCCATCACTGCTCGCTGCTGTCTGCCGGGTCCTCTGTCAGTGACGTTCCGGCAGAGGGCGCAGCACACACTAACCACGTCATCGCGCCCTCTGCTGACTGAACATCACAACTGGAGGACACGGAGGACACAGCGGCGCCCTGCGATGGACCGGGGATAGGTGAATATTGCATATACTTACTCCCTCCTGGCACAGTCTCTGCAGCCCTGCTCCTCCCATGGTCTCGCTCCCTTCCTTCAGCGGTCACATGGTACCGCTCATTAAAGTCATGAATATGCACAAACCCCAAATATAACAGAAATCATGGAAAGTTTACTACTAAGGCAGATAGATGAAGCTGCAACCCATAATGAGGTCCATGTTATGGGGGACTTTAACTACCTGGATATTAACTGGGAAACAGAGACCTGCGAAACCCATAAAGGCTTTTAGGCTATGTGCACACATGCGGAATTGCCGCAGAAATTCCACAGCTCCTCTCTTCCAGACCCTGGGTACCATCCGCACATTTTCTGCTTACTTTGTGCATGGTGGGCATAGCCACATGTGGAAAGTAAGCGGATCAATGCATTCCTATGTGTGCGGAATGCTTGCAATTCTGCAAAAAGAATGAGCATGCTGCATATTTTTTCGCGATGCCATTCCGCCGCGGAAGAATCTGCATCATTAGCACAGCATTGCGGAATCCCATTGAATTCAATGAGTTGCGTTGTGCATGCGTTTATGAGGCAAAAATGCTAAAAATCTGCAACGTGTGCTCATAACCTTAGAGCTAATACTGTCTAATAGAACTGACAGAATAACAAATCTGCAGGTCATCGGGCATCTAGGAAATAGCGACCACAATATTGTGCAGTTTCACTTGTCTTTCGCTAGGGGGACTTGTCAAGGAGTCATAAAAACACTGAACTTTAGGAAGGCAATGTTTGACCAGCTTAGAGATGCCCTTAACCCCCAAGGGTGGTTTGCACGTTCATGATCGGGCCAATTTTTACAATTCTGACCACTGTCCATTTATGAGGTAATAACTATGGAACGCTTCCATGGATCCTGGTGATTCTGACAATGTTTTCTCAGGACATATTGTACTTCATGTTAGTGGTAAAATTTAATTCAAATAACTTGCGTTTATTTGTGAAAAAAATGGAAATTTGGCTAAAATTTTGAAAATTTCGCAATTTTAAACCTTTGAATTTTTATGCCCTTAAATCACAGAGATACGGCACACAAAAAACTTAAAAAGTAACATTTCACATATGTTTACTTTACATCAGCACAATTTTGGAACCAATATTTTTTTGTTAGGAAGTTATAAGGGTTAAAAGTTGACCAGCGATTTCTCATTTTTGCAACACCATTTTATTTTTACGGACCACATCACATTTGAAGCCACTTTGAGGGGTCTATATGATAGAAAATACCCAAAAGTGACACCATTCTAAAAACTGCACCCCTTAAGGTGCTCAAAACCACATTCAAGAAGTTTATTAACTCTTCAGGTGCTTCACAGGAATTTTTTGAATATTTAAAAAAAAATGAACATTTGACTTTTTTTCACAAAAAAATACTTCAGGTCCAATTTTTTTTATTTCACCAAGGGTAAAAGGAAAAATTGGACTCAAAAGTTATTGTGCAATTTGTCCTGAGTACGCTGATACCTGATATGTGGGGGGGAACCACTGTTTCGGTGCATGGCAGAGCTCAGAAGGGAAGGAGCGCCGTTTGACTTTTTCAATGCAAAATTGGCTGGAATTCAGATCGGATGCCATTTCATGTTTGGAGAGGCCCTGATGTACCTAAACAGTGGAAACCCCCCACAAGTGACCCTATTTTGGAAACTAGACCCCCCAAAGAATTTATCTAGATATGTGGTGAAAACTTTGAACACACAAGGGCTTCACAAAAGTTTAAAACGTACAGCCGTACAATTAAAAAATCATATTTTTTTCCACAAAAATGATCTTTCCCCCCCCAATTTTTATTTTTCCAAGGATAACAGGACCCTAAAAGTTATTGTGCAATTTGTCCTGAGTACGCTGATACCCCATATGTGGGTGTAAACGACTATTTGGGCGCATGGCAGAGCTCGGAAGGGAAGCAGCGCCATTTGACTTTTTTGGCTGGAATTGAGATCGGACACCATGTCACGTTTGGAAAGCCCCTGATGTACCAAAACAGTGGAAACCCCACACAAATGACACCATTTTGGAAAGTAGACCCCCCAAGGAACTTATCTAGATGTGTGGTGAGAACTTTGAATTCCCAAGGGCTTTACAGAAGTTTATAACGTACTGTCGTACAATCAAAAAATCATATTTTTTCCACAAAAATGATCAGCGCCATTTGACTTTTTTGGCTGGATTTGAGATCCGACACCATGTCGCGTTTGGAAAGCCCCTGGTGTACCAAAACAGTTGAAACTCCCCACAAATGAGAAACATTTGGAAACTATATCCCCTAAGGAACTTATCTAGATGTGTGGTGAGCACTTTGAACCCCCAAGTGCTTCACAGAAGTTTATAACGCCCGGGTGTGAAAATAAAAAAAATCACATTTTTTCCACAAACATGGTCTTTTAATCCCCAATTTTTTTATTTTCCCAAGGGTACCAGGAGAAATTGGACCCCAAAAGTTGTTGTCCAATTTATCCTGAGTACGCTGATACCCCATATGCATGAGAAAACTACTGTATGGACACATGTCTGGGCTCGGAATGGAAATAGTGACGTTTTGGAATGCAGACTTTGATGGAATGGTCTGCGGGTGTCTTTTCTTTGGAGAGCCCCTGATGTACCTAAACAGTGGAAGCCCCCCACAAGTGACCCCATTTTGGAACCTAGACCCCCTAAGGAACTTATCTAGATGTGTGGTGAGCACTTTGAACCCCTCAGTGCTTCACAGAAGTTTATAACGCCCGGGTGTGAAAATAAAAAAATCATATTTTTTCCACAAACATGATATTTTTGCCCCCAATTTTTTATTTTCCTAAGGGTAACAGGAGAAATTGGACCCCAGAAGTTGTTTTACAATTTGTCCTGAGTAGGCTGATACCCCATATATGGGGATAAAACACTGTTTGGGCGCATGGCAGAGCTTGGAAGGGAAGGAGCACCATTTGACTTTTTCAACGCAGAATTAGCTGGAATTGAGATCAGACGCCATGTTGTGTTTGGAGAGCCCCTGATGTGCCCAAACAGTGGAAAACCCCCAATTCTAACTCCAACCCTAACCCCAACACAACCCTAATCCTAATCTCAGCCCTAACCCTAGTCCTAACCCTAGCCCTAACTCTAACTCTATCCCTAATGGGAAAATGGAAATAAATACATTTTTTATTTCATTATTTTTCCCTAACTAAAGGGGTGATAATGGGGGGTTTGATTTACTATATATGGCGAGTTTTTATGTTTGGCAGTTGTCACACGCTAAAACACGCTTTTTATTGTAAAAATAGTTTTTGCATCTCCACATATTGAAAGCTATAATTTTTCCATATTTTGACCCACCGAGTCATGTGAGGTCTTATTTTTTGCGGGACGAGTTGACGTTTTTATTGGTACCATTTTCGGGCATGTGACATTTTTTGATCGCTTTTTATTTCAATTTTTTTGGACACAGAATGAACAAAAACCAGCGTTTCATGAATTTCTTTTGGGGGGTGTGTTTACACCATTTTGCGTGCGGTAAAACTGATAAGGCTGTTTTATTCTTTGGGTCAGTACAGTTACAGCGATACCTCATTTGTGACTTTTTGGCACTTTTATGTAATGAAAACAATTTTATATAAAAAATAATTATTCTGCGAGCTATAACTTTTTTATTTTTTTGCTGATGATGCTGTGTGGCAGCTCGTTTTTTGCAGGACAAGATGACATTTTCAGCGGTACCATGGATATTTATATGCGTCTTTTTGATCGCGCTTTATTGCACTTTTTGTTCGGCGGTATGATGATAAATCATTACTTTTTGGTTTGTTTTTTATTTTTATTTTTTAAGGGGTTCTCTAAAGGGGTTAACTAATGGGACAGTTTTATAGGGCAGGTCGTTATGGACGCGGCGATACCAAATATGTGTACTTTTATTGTTCTTTTTTTTATTTCCAAAAAATGAATTTATTAGGAATATGTTTTTTTTTAAATTTATTTAGCGATTTTTTTAAAAATTATTTTTACACTTTTTTTTTACTTTATTACACAGTCCCCCTGTCATGTGACAGATCGCTGATCTGTCACATCACAGATCGCTGTGACAGATCAGCAATCTGTCCCAGGCACTGCACAGGCTTTCCTCATGCCTGCGCTTTTCAGGCGCTGAGGAAGCCGGCTCCCTGCAGGCCCCCGAAGGTCTCCGTCGCCATTTTGGATCCGGGGACCTGCAGGAAAGGAGAGCCCCGCAGCGGCGCTGCACATTGCGCTGCTGCGGTGGTCGCAGAGAAGCACGGAGGGAGCCCCCTCCCTGCCGATGATTCCTTTAACCCCCGGTACACCGCGATCATGTTTGATCGTGGTGTGCCAGGGGTTAATGTGTCGAGGGCGGTCCGTGCCGGGTGTCAGCTGTGATAATCAGCTGACACCCGGCCGCGATCAGCGGCGCTCACACTGTGAGCGCCGCTGATCGCTGTGACGTACTATCCCGTCCCTGGAAATTAAGTCCCAGGGCACATGAACGGGATAGTACGTCACATGGCAGAAAGGGGTTAATCTGGTTGACTGGGACAATGTCCTCAGAAATAAGAATGCGGATTATGAGAAATGTTTAAGAACATCCTAAATAGGCTCTGTAAGCAGTTTATATCTTGGGGGAATAAAAGGACAAGAAAACAAAGAAGTAAGAGAGGCAATTAACAGTAAAAAGAAAGCATTTTATCTACTAAAGCAGGATGGCACTATTAAAGCTCTAAAATATTATAGGGAGAAAAATACTTTATCTACAAAACTAATTAAAGCTGCCAAAAAGGAAACAGAAAAGCACATTGCTAAGGAGAGTAAAAGTAATCCCAAACTGTTCTTTAGCTACTGTATATCAATAGTAAAAGAATCAAAAGTGAAAGTGTAGGCCCCTTAAAAAATTGTGAGGAAAGAATGGTTGTAGATGATGAGGAAAAAGCTAATACATTAAACACCTTCTTTTCCACGGTATTGACGGTGGAAAATAAAATGTTAGGTGAAAAGCCGAGAGCCAAAGAAAACTCTATATTAAGGGTCAGCAATCTAACCCAAGAAGAGGTGCAAAACCGGCTAAATAAGATTACAATAGATAAATCTCCAGGTCCAGATGGCATACACCCACGAGTACTAAGAGAACTAAGTAATAGACAAACCATTACTTCTTATATTTAGGGACTCTATAGCGGAGGGGTCTGTTCCACAGGACTGGCGCATAGCAAATGTGGTACCAATATTCAAAAAGGGCTCTAAAAGTGAACCTGGAAATTATAGGCCATTAAGTCTAACCTCTATTGTTGGTAAAATATTTTAAGGGTTTCTGAGGGATGTTATTCTGGATTATCTCAATGAGAAAAACTGTTTAACTACATATCAGCATGGGTTTATGAGGAATCGCTCCTGTCAAACCAATCTAATCAGTTTTTATGAAGAGGTAAGCTATAGACTGTTCCACACAAGAGGTTGGTACACAAAATGAGAATGCTGGCTCTGGGGAAAATGTGTGTAAATAGGTAAGTAACTGGCTTAGTGATAGAAAGCAGAGGGTTAATTCTCTAACTGGGTCACTGTGACCAGTGGGGTACCGCAGGGGTCGGTGTTGGGACCTATTCAACATATTTATTAACAATCTGGAAGACGGTTTAAATAGTAAAATATCAATATTTGCAGATGATACAAAACTATGTAAAGCAGTCAATACAGGAGAAGATACTATTCTGCTACAGATGGGTCTGGATAAGTTGGGAACTTGGACCGAAAGGTGGCAGATACAGTTTAACAATGATAAATGTAAGGTTATACACATGGGAAGAAGGAATCAATATCACCATTACACACTGAATGGGAAACCACTGGGTAAATCTGACATGGAGAAGGACTTGGGGATCCTAGTTAATGATAAACTTACCTGGAGCAGCCAGTGCCAGGCAGCAGCTGCCAAGGCAAACAAGATCATGGGATGCATTAAAAGAGGTCTGGATACACATGATGAGAGCATCACACTGCCTCTGTACAAATTGTTGGTTAGACCGCACATGGAATACTGTGTATAGTTATGGACACCCATGTTCAGGAAGGATATAATGGAACTAGAGCGAGTACAAAGGGGGGCAACAAAATTAATAAAGGGGATGGGGGACCTACAATACCCAGAGAGATTAGCA
The DNA here is from genome assembly GCF_039654945.1 of Dendrobates tinctorius. Lineage (NCBI taxonomy): Eukaryota > Metazoa > Chordata > Amphibia > Anura > Dendrobatidae > Dendrobates > Dendrobates tinctorius. The sequence continues at coordinate 41,823,519 of NW_027361672.1, read as the reverse complement.
AAATTAGGATTATTTAGCCTAGAAAAAATATGACTGAGGGACGATCTAATAACCATGTATAAGTATATAAGGGGAAAATACAAATATCTCTCCAAGGATCTGTTTATACCAAGGAAGGTGACGGTCACAAGGGGGCAGTCTCTGTGTCTGCAGGAGAGAAGGTTTTTCCACCAATATAGAAGAGAATTCTTTACGGTTAGGGCAGTGAGAATCTGGAATTCCTTGCCTGAGGAGCTGGTGATGGTGAATTGAGTTGAGGGGTTCAAGATAGGCCTGGATGTCTTCCTTAAGCGTAACAATATTATATCTTACAGTGATTAGGTTCTTTAGAAGGATGTAGATCTGGGGATTTATTCTGATGGAATATAGGCTGAACTGGATGGACTAATGTCTTTTTTCAGCCTTGCTAACTATGTTACATAATAAAGTGACATTCACACATCCATATGACATTTTGAAGTGTTGGTCATTTTTTTTCTTGCACAGCACATAGACCATTTGCGTATTCCATTATTGATCCTCAAAAACGGATTAGAATAGCACATGCTCTCAGTGTCACAGATCTCATTCTCAAATCCATGATTTTCACAGATGTGTGAATTGATTTATGAAACTCTATGGGTCTCTGTGCTGTCTAATAAAAACATGTGGCAGTACATAGGCATCATTCACACATTCGTGGGGAATGTCCAAGGGAGGTTGCTTTACAAACAAGAATATTACTTCCATCATCTCTTTGCAAATCCTACCATATAAATACAGAATAAATATTGAAGTCCATGAACTTACCGGTGATACCTCATATAAATAGACTTGTTTTTCTGTCAATCGGATCATACATTCATGTTGACAACTTTCAGCCATGATTCGTCTTGACACACTGAGCATTACGGCCTTGAAAATTGCAAGGTCACGTATACTGCATATATAAATTTACCCCTTGGAAAAAAAAATCCACACAACTGCCCACTGAATAGAAAAATGCATCCCAACATTAATAAATAATTAGTAGCATACCATTCAAAATTTAAATTGATAAGCCAGCAGTGTGCCCTCATTAACTATCATTTCTGCTGCCCAGTAAATATAAATGAATCAGTCAGTATGACTCCCACCAAGTCATTTGTCCTGTGTCCTCTGCTTCCCAAATTCATTACAAGTCCCTGTCGTGTGTCCCCCCAATTTATTATAAGTTCTTGTATAGCGATATCACCAAACCCAATAATTCATTATAAGTCTCTGTATAGAGTCTTCCACCACACCACAATTCATTATAAGTCCCTGCTAGCATCCTTCCAACTCCCAATTCCTTAAAAGTTGCTGCTAACGCTCTTCTCACCCCCAATTTATTATAAGACCATATACAGCGTTCGCCCCACCATTTAATTATTAGTCTCTGCATAGTGTTTTTCTCCAGATCCCTATTCATTATAACTGCCTGTATAGCATCCTCTCCAATCCTCAAATTCACTATATGTACTTGGTAGCATCTGCGCTCACCCCTCAATTATAAGACCCTGATATCATATCCTTCACTGCCCAATTCATTAAAAGTCCCTGTATGGGGTGCTCTCCCACCCCCCCAACTCATAATAAATCCCTGTGTAGCATCCAATGCCATTTTTTTATTATAATGCTCTCCCAATGTGTAAAAAAAACAATCACGTACCTCTCCAGGTGACCCCTTGCAGCATCGCTTTCTTCCTCTTCTGATGGGTAGTTTCTAAATGATGCAGGCGATATGCTGACATGTTTAACCCCTTCACCCAGAAGCCTGTTCTCACCTTCCTGACCAGGTCAATTTTTTCAATTCTGACAACTGTCAGGTCATAACTCTGGAACACTTCAATGGATCCTATTAATTCCGAGATTTTTTTTAATGACATATTGCACTTCATGATATTTCTAAAAAAATTTTGATATGACTTAAGTTTATTTGTGAAAAAAATCGGAAATTTGTCAAAAATTTTGAAAATGTTGCAATTTCCAAACTTTTAATTTTTATTCCCTTAAATTAGAGAGTCATGTCACACAAAATAGTTAATAAATAACATTTACCACATGTTTACTTTATATCAGCACAATCTTTGAAACAATTTTTTATGTTAGGAAGTTGTAAGGGTTAAAAGTTGGCCAGCGATTTCTCAATTTTGCAACAAAATTTACTAAACCATTTTTTTAGGGACCCCGCACATTTGAAGTGACTCTAAGGGGCCTATATGACATAAAATACCCAAAAGTGACACCATTCTAAAAACTGCACCCCTCAAGGTGCTCAAAATCACATTCAAGAAGTTTATTAACCCTTCAGGTTCTTCACACGAATTAATGGAATGTGGAAATAAAAAATAAACATTAACTTTTACCAAATGTGTTCCTTTAGACCTATTTTTTTACTTTCACAAGGGTAACAAAGAGAAAATGGATAACAAATTTATTGTGCAATTTCTCCTGAGCATGCTGATAGCCCATATATGTGGGAAAACCACTGTTTGGGCACACAACGGGGCTCATAAGGGAATGAGCACCATCTGAATTTTTTAATGTAAAATTTGCTAGCATAATTAGCAGATGTCATGTCGTGTTTGGAGAGCCCCTGATGTCCCTAAACAGTGTACACTCCCCACAAGTGACACCATTTTGGAAAGTATACCCCTGAGGGAACTTACCTATATGTGTGGTGAGTACATTGAAACCCCAGGTGCTTCACAGAAGTTTATATCGTTGAGCCGTGAAAATAAAAAAAATCACATTGTCCCACAAAAATGGCTTTTAGCTCCAAATTTTGCATTTTCACAAGGGTAACAGGAGAATATGGACCCCAAAATTTGTTGTGCAATTTATCCTGAGTAGAGCAAACCCCATATATGGTCAAAAACTACTTTTGAGGCACAGTGCAAAGCTCAGAAGGGAAGAAGTGCCATATTACAGTAGAGAGTTTGCTAAACTGGTTTGAGGGTGCCATGTCACATTGGCAGAGCCCCTGAGGTGCCAAAACAGCAGAACCCCAATAAGTTACTCTATTTTACAAACTCCATTTTCATTGAATTCACCTAGTGGTGCAGTGATCATATTGATACCACAGGTGAGTCACAGACTTATAGACCATTTTTACCATCAAGATTGTATGTTAGCCCCAAATTTTTAATTTTCATACTGGGAAATGGATTAAAAATTTCACCAAAATTTGTTCCACAATTTCTGCTGAATGTAGAAATACCCGGCGAGACTCGGGAGGAACGGAGCACTATTTTCCTCCTGGAGGACAGATTTTTCTAGAATAGTTTGTGGACTCCATATACAGAGCACCTAAGTGGTAGAAAAGCAAAATCCTCCCTCAAGTGACCCCATTTTGGAAATTATACCACTTTGGGAATTTATCTACAGGTGTAGTTATGATTTTGACACCATGTATGTTTTCTAGAAACAAGCAGTAGTGGATGTTGCTGAGTGAAAATGGCAAACTGCCATTGTAGTGTATGTTGAAGGAACCAGTATGTTGAAGTGACCAGTACATTATGACCAGCTCATGCTTCTGGAGACTTGCACTGGTAAATTAGGCGGGCTCTCATCACTACAGAAATGCCAAGCATGTGGGCATTAAATGTGGTTTAGACACACTGGGGATCAGAAGGGAGGGGGCATTTGGATTTGGAAGAGCAGAATTTGCAGAATTTATTTTGAGGGTCGAGAAGCCATCTAACTTTTCCAGAGCCTTTGTACCACCAGTAACATGGAAGCCCCCTATACTGTATTTCCATTGACAGGTGACAGACCTGAGTGGGGACTTGCTTTTTTGGAGGATTGAGTTGAAGCTTTTATTGGGAACATGTTACATAACATTTAGTATCACATTTACCCTGCACTCTACGAAGAGCACTTTCTTTGTGGTTTCCATCTAAATCTCTGAGTACAGTTGAAACCCCCGATTGATTCATTCACTATAACGAGGCAGCAGAGTTACTCTGGACTTCGTCTGGCCTCTGTTCAGCGTTGTCCTTCTTTTCAGAAGTACACAAAACTGTGTACGACTGCGCTTTGATGCTGACTTCAAAAAGACAGACCCCACCGGATCACAGGTCAGACAGCGCCCACAGTGTTTTCATCTGCCTCATTATAGGGAATCTTCCACCAGGGGTTCCGTTTGAATCACGTGTTTCAGAGATTTACACGGAAACCCCAGCAGAGAGGCCAGGATAAATGTAAGCCGAGCCTTACTGCGATCTTTGGGAGACAGAATGAATAAATCAACAGCAGGTGAAGAATTGGTTTTATTTATTTTTGATGCTGTTGCTCTTGTGGTATAAGTGATTAGACGACTTTATTCTTCGGGTCGGTGCTATTATAGCGATACCAGATTTATATCAGGTTTTTACATTTGGCTACTGTCACACATTAAAATATGCTTTTCATTGCAAAAAATAGTTTTTGCATCACTGTATTTAGACAGCTATAATTTTTCCATATTTCGGCTGACAGAGTCATGAGACAACTTTTTTGTGGGACAAGTTGATGTTTTTATTGGCACCATTTTTGGGCACATGACATTTTTTCATCGCTTACTATTCTGATTTTTGGGAGGTACAATGAACAAAACCAGCAATTCAGGAATTGTTTTTTTTCTATCCCGTTCCATGTGTGGTAAAATTGATAAGGCAGCTTTATTTTTTGGATCAGTACGATTACAGCGATACCCCATTTATACTTTTTTTTAATGTTTTGGCGCTTTTATACAATAAAAACTATTTTATAGAAAAAATAATTATTTATGCATTGCTTTATTCTGAGAGCTATGACTTTATTTTTCAGCTTATGGAGCTTTTTAGTGGCTTATTTTCTGTGGGACAAGATGATGTTTTCAGTGGTATTATTTTTATTTACATTTGTCTTTTTGATCGCGTCTTATTGCACTTTTTGTTTGGTGGTATGATGATAAAGCATAGTTTTTTCCTTTTTTAATTTTTTTTGCGGTGTTTACTGAAGGGGTTAAGTAGTGGGACAGTTTTATAGGTCGGGTTATTCCGGATGTGGTGATAAATATGTATACTTCTTTTGTTTATCTATTTTTTCATAAATAAATGTATTGATTGGATTCATATTTTTCATTTTTTTATTCTGTATTTGTGTTCTTTAAATATTTTTACAGTTTATAATAGCTTTTTTTTTTTTTTACTTTTTTTACATTGTCCCAGGATGGGACATCACTGCATAGTGACAGATCGCTGATCTATTACTCTGTGATGCTTTTGCATTTCAGGGCATCAGAGGAGCATCTGACAGGCGGGGGAGGAGGCGTGTCAGCTTCAGCTCTTAGGCCACCTTCCTTGCAGGATCCTGAAGGATGCAGCGTGAGTCCTCACGATTGCAGCGCTGTACATATACTGCGGTTTGCCGGAATGCAGCTCCCACAGTGTAGTAAATGTAAGGGTTAATACTTGCATCTGAATCATAGCGAAAGTGCCAGACAGGAAGCTGATGATGGTTTCCTTCCTGCAGCTGTGCTGCTATTTTTTACTCTAGACATCAGAGTTTCAGGAACACTCCCTGCCCTAAGCAACAGTGATGGGGGCAGTCTTGCTCTGGGTTCCCCTAAGCCTCAGCCTCCGAGTGACACGACAGGATTGCTCTTATTATAAGACTAGATGGTGGGCCGAATCTAACACATCGGGTATTCTAGAATATGTATGCAGTTTATTTTTGGAGATGTAATAATAATGCACCCCCCAATCCTGATATGTATGGTTCTCTCACCCCCAATCCTGATATGTATGGTTCTCTCACCCCCAATCCTGATATGCATGCTACCCCTCAACCCCCTATCCTAGTATGCATGGTCCCCTGACCCCCCAATCCTGGAATGCATGGTCCCCTCACCCCCCAATCCAGGTATGCATGGTCCCCTCACCCCCCTTTCCTGGTATGCATGATCCCCTCACCCCCCTTTCCTGGTATGCATGGTCCCCTCACCCCCCAATCCTGGTATGCATGGTCCCCTCACCCCCCTATCCTGGTATGCATGGTCCCCTCACCCCCCTTTGCTGGTATGCATGATCCTCTCACACCCCAATCCTGGTATGTATGCTCACCATCGCCCCCCTTTCCTGGTATGCATGGTCCCCTCACCCCTCAATCCTGGTATGCATGGTATCCTCAACCCCCTTTCCTGGTATGCATGGTCTCCTCACCCCCCTATCCTGGTATGCATGGTACCCTCACCCCCTTTCCTGATATGCATGGTCCCCTCACCTTCTTCCTGATATGCATGGTCCCCTCACCCCCCAATCCTGGTATGCATGGTCCTCTTACCCCACTTTCGGGGTATGCATGGTCCCCTCACCCCCAATCCTGGTATGCATGGTCCTCTCACCCCCCAATCCTGATATGCATGGTCCCCTCACCCCCTATCCTGGTATGCATGGTCCCCTCACCCCCCTTTGTTTGTATGCATGGTCCTCTCACACCCCAATCCTGGCATGTATGCTCACCATCACCCCCTTTCCTGGTATGCATGGTCCTCTCACCCCCCAATCCTGGTATGCATGGTCCCCTCACCCCCCTTTCCTGGTATGCATGGTCCCCTCACCCCCCTTTCTTGGTATGCATGGTCCCCTTACTCCCCTTTCAGGGTATGCATGGTCCCCTCACCCCCCTTTCCTGGTATGCATGGTCCCCTCACCCCCCAATCCTGGTATTCATGGGCCCCTCACCCCCCTTTCCTGGTATGCATGGTCCCCTCACCCCCCAATCCTGGTATGCATGGTCCCCTCACCCCCAATCCTGGTATGCATGGTCCTCTCACCTCTCTTTCCTGGTATGCATGGTCCTCTTACTCCCCTTTCGGGGTATGCATGGTCCCCTCACCCCCAATCCTGGAAAGCATGGTCCTCTCACCCCCCAATCCTGATATGCATGGTCCCCTCACCCCCCAATCCAGGTATGCATGGTCCCCTCAACCCCTTTCCTGGTATGTATGGTCCCCTCACCCCCCTTTCCTGGTATGCATCGTCCCCTCACCCCCCAATCCTGGTATGCATGGTCCCCTCACCCCGCTATCCTGGTATGCATGGTCTCCTCACCCCCCTTTGTTTGTATGCATGGTCCTCTCACACCCCAATCCTGGTATGTATGCTCACCATCACCCCCCTTTCCTTTCCTAGTATGCTTGGTCCTCTCACCCCCCAATCCTGGTATGCATGGTCCCCTCACCCCCCTTTCCTGGTATGCATGGTCCCCTCACCCCCCAATCCTGGTATGTATGGTCCCCTCACCCCCTTTCCTGGTATGCATTTTCCCCTCACCCCCCTTTCCTGGTATGCATGATCCCCTCACCCCCCAATCCTGGTTTGCATGGTCCCCTCACCCCCCTTTCCTGGTATGCATGGTCCCCTCACCCCCCTTTCCTGGTATGCATGGTCCCCTCACCCCCCAATCCTGGTATGCATGGTCCCCTCACCCCCCTTTCCTGGTATGCATGGTCCCCTCACCCCCCTTTCCGTGTAGCTGCGACCAATCAACGTCGTGACCCTCTGTCCTCGACCAATCAGCCACGAGGCCCTGTAGCCACGACCAATCACTGCCGTGGCTCCCTAGCATGTAAAAAAATAATATTAAAAAATAAAAAAAGTTATTCTCACCTTCCGACGGCCTCCTGTCTTCTTTCCACGCGCCCGGCCTCGCGTTTCCAGTAATGCTTTGCGGCTTAGAACGTTGATGACGTCGGCCTTCTTTCTCGCTCTTGTGAGAGTGACGTCGGTCTTCTTTCTCGCTCTCGCGAGAGTGACGTCATCAGCGGTCTAAGCCGCAAAGCATTACCGGGAATGCGAGGCCGGGCGCGTGGAAAGAAGACAGGAGGCCGTCGGAAGGTGAGAATAACCTTTTTTTATTTTAATTCTCTTGTTTACAGATTAAGGCCTGCGCCCGATTGAGCGCTGCGCCCGACTGCGCCCGCTGCTGATTGATCGCGGCCTGGACCAATCAGCGGCAGGCGTGGCTTACCATTACAAACAGCTGCGCCTGTCGCTGATTGGTTGCGGCCTGGTGGGGGCCTGGCGGCCGCGACCAATCAGCGACCCGCGATTTCGGTTACAGACAGACATGATAAGGCATTTATATATATAGATGACCCTACACATATTATAAGAAGACCCTACACAGCTAGCATGGGTCCCCCTCCATCTCTGGACCATTGTCCAGCTGCACTGGTGGTATGTACCCCCTGGGTATACTGATTCCATTATCACCTGAAAATGCAGAAAAAAAAAAAAGTTTTTCTAACTTTACGCAACATATGATCAATGTTTCCAGTTCTATAGACACATATCTCAGAGTAAAATGTTGAAATAAATTCCCTTAGACTGTGTAGAGGCATCAAATGTAAGTATTTAGAGCAAAGATAACTGTGGTTAAATGGGGCAAGTAAGGGACACAAATGAAAACACATCCTTTAGGATTTATACTGAAATATGGTTTATTAATTGTATTTAAAAGCTTATACAATATAGAAAGCAAACAAAAATGTGATGATAATAATGTGAATACATTGGTATTAAAGTGTGAAAGGATAATTGGCTTAGTTTCACTTGCATACCACCAATGACAACATGTCAAGTTACTGCTAATGGGCCCATGAGCTAGGGTGACCAAGTGCTGTATCACATGTTGCCTGGTGTCTTCCCCCTTCTCCCAATATCTGCCTTACATGTATGGTAGAAGGTGGGACGACTTGGAGGTGCTGGATGTTTTACACAGCAGATGCCTGCCAGTGACTGCTGTGAGAGGTGAACAGTGACCATGGCATTCAAGTGAATAAATGGGCTAATTCAGAACTAAGCTGTGGCACCCCTGGATTTAAGTTACAGAGTGCAAGAACTATAGAATGAAAACTCTTACAAGTTCAATGGCTTAAATTCCTAGAAACATATGCATTACATAAATGATGCTATAGAATGTAAACTATTCTACTATTTGTAGATTTCAAATAGAATACGGTTAGAAAAAATAGATAACAGTTGGATTATAGATTTTGGGGTCAAGTTTGGACATCCTGCTTATGCATATACCTAGTAAGGTAGCATTAATTACTACATTGTATTTACTAAAATTTTATTTTTTTAACTATACGGATTCAAATAACACCTGTAAAAAAGAACTCCAACACTAATTGTCTCCAGCCAAAATCTCTAAGTCCAGCTCTCCATACACATGTCGAAGAGTTTCCGAGTCAAGAGTTGCAATAAGTTTTCTGTTGCCTGCCACTCTTGGAGTACAAATCACTTCCCAAGTCACAGTTGTATTTTCAGCGATTTCTCTGAAAGAATGAATTATACATATTAGATATGTTAGTGCGTCTGTCATTATATGATCACATTTTTCCTAATGGTTCTCATAGATTGTAAGCTTGCGTGCGGGGCACTCGCTCCTCTTGGTACAGTATCTGTTCAATTCTGAGTTATTCTGTTATGTCTTTACTGTTTGTACAAGCTGTACAAGTACCATCTGAAATGTAAAGTGTTGGGGAATATGTTGGCACAATATAAATTGAAATAATAATTATTATTGTTAATGATTAACATAATAAACACATTGTATAGAGGCTCAATAGCATAGACTTTTTTTCTTTTATTAAAGAATGTATTTCACCATGGATAGACTGCTTTAGTATTCTTGTGCTTTTGTCCAATCCACTTACAGCTTTGTAAATATTTTGACAGGTACTGATATTGAGTTATATAGTTTTATTACATTTCTTAATACCAGGCTATTACAATTATTAACATATAGGGAGGAATAAATCATTCAGAATTCAAATTCGCCAAAAATTTGATTCACGGTGAACCAGATACTGCAAAGTCTTCAAATGACTTGAGCGGTCTTGTATAACACTCTAAGATGTCCTAGGGCTGTATTCATCCCCTTTCAAACTATTCAATGCAAGCATAGCCTTAGTAATGTCAGAGTGACATTAACATGTATGGTTATGAGCAAACAGATGGTATAGGGTGGCAACTAACAGTCTGCCTAATAAGACACTGAACTGACAGACTTTTTATGCTCAGTCCCCACTTTATGTTGCTTGTACAGCTGCTCTAACATATGCAGCATTGAATTCCATCAGGCTATAATGTCACAAATCAATTGGTGCTCTGGCTGAGCGTTCTGATTTTGAAAAGCCTGGAGGGAGTGCTTTGGTTCATAAAAATTCCCAGACACACTCCTGGTTATCACCATCACCTTCTTCAAGAAGGTATATTTCTTTAACAAATTTTACACAATTAATTTTAGGGTGTGTACCATGCAGCGAGCATGAGTTCCTTTGCCCTAAAGTAACGCAACCACAATGTTCTGGCAATTGTTGGGTATGCCATCTACCATGAGATTTGCTACTTAATGCAGAGGAGCAACTCTTCTGCTGTATGGCTTTTGTCACCAATGCTCACATGCTGTAAAATGGCTTATCAGTGCTTAAGCTTGCAAGAACAAAAACACAGGGGGGGATTAAGTGGATGCAAGGTGCTGTTGCTGGCAGGGATTGGATTCTGTCCACTGAGGTGGATGCAAAGCAGGTGTAGGTGGTGGAGTATACATACAGACTGGAGATGGAATTGGACCTAGCCCTCAACTGTGGATGCATCACCACCTGCCCGGTTGTAGTGGTGCTTTACTGCTGCTCAAAACATTGATCCAGTGGGCCTTCAAGACATTTACTGTCTCTGTCCATGGCTGCTACTCCCCAAGTCATATGAGGACAGTGCAGGCACCTCTATCTGTGAGAAATAACGGTGTCTCAGTATTCTCCAGCAAGGTGTGCACAACATAGTTTCATTACAATATAGTTTCATTACAACATTAGTGCACAACAAAGTTTATAAAAATTTACTATGTGGTATGGCAGGCAGCGACTGCACAACCAGTAACTTGACCAGGTGGGAGTTGAGTTGGCACATAAGTGAATGACTGGAAGAGTATGGTTAGTTCCTGATCACACAATCATATATGGATATTTATTGGTACAACAGAAGGAGGAGTTGTCAAGGTATGACAAACAGTAGATGATGATTATGATGTGGTATCCAAAATGTCAGTGTAAAACTGTACAATGTGAACAAATACACCACGCCACTAATAACTTAATTACAGACATGTAAAAAGACTGTCAAACAATACATTGGCTATAAGAGACCAAATATTTCAAGTCCACATGGGACACGTATTGCACAGTAGATAGTAAATCAATAACCAGAAACCTACTATATATTTTAGAAATCCATAGATAATAAAATCCATATATAATGAAAATATACTATTGAATTTACTGACTGGGGAAGAAAAAGATTTACATCTATGTGTTATTATGACCTATATACTTTATAATTAATATAGGCATCTGTCAAAATGTAATCACAAGAGGTCCGAATAAGATCCAGTGGGTCACAAACCGGAAAATGAGGCAGAATTCCCAGAACTGTCTTTACTCAAATAGCAGATAAAGTAGAACTTAGTATGTGGAGGAAACAGATTGACATACCCTAATACAGTACACTCACTCAGCGGAGCTGAGATCACTATGCCAATCCAATGTTCCCTGAAAAAGTGTATTACACTTTGATTTAAAATAAATTTACCTGTCAAAATGGTGAATTCAGGTACTCAGAGAACAGGTGTAATCGAATGAAGTGATATCAAGGGACCCATTGGGATGGCACCCTGAGTATAACCTACACAATCCTACAATAACAATACATAATAATATAATACAAGGTTCTTAAGTGATTTAACTAGGAATACCCGGGTATCTATGACTATGGTACCGTTAACCTGAGGTGAGTCTCCTCTCAGGCATATTGATTGCATCGGCTGCAGCCAGACCTAAATCTTTGGCATCAATCAGTTGCAGCAACACAAGGTTCCTCGTCTTGTCGGCTGATGCCAAGCCCAAACGCCACAGGACTTATAGTTCTGTAGCCTCAAGATGCTATCTCTCTTCCTAGAAGCAATCCGCCTGATTCTGTATAAAATATCTCTCCAATATTGCTTCTCAGCTCACAACAGGGACTCCACAGAGCTCCACAGTCACACAGCTCTCAGGAACACTCTTTCTATGTTTCACAGCAAGGTCTCAGGCTCCCAATATGAAGGGGTTAACACCCTCCACACATGCTGGCAGTGAACAGTCTCTTACAGCGTCCAAACTCTTTTCTTCTCACAAGCTGCTCCACACACACAGTGTTTCTCAGGGCAGTCTCTCCTCTTACTGAAGCTTTCCTTACAGCTCTAGACAGCAGACACTAGGCCCCACCCCCTCCAGCACGCACAGTTTTCCGGGCACTCCCAGCATCTGCTCTTAACTCAGCAGGCAAACACCACCGGGTCCTAGTGCTCTCCTCTATATGCAGTATTTCTTTTTATCTACCTTACAGGAAACCTGTCACATTTAATAACGCTATTAACCTGCAAATATGGGGCTAATCTGCAGGCTCATGGCTTTACAATGATGCCTGGCCGCCTCCTGGAAGCCCAATTCCCAGGAGGAAATTAATTTTATTCATCTCAGGAGCCACCGGCTTTCAGTCAGAGGTGTATCGGTGCAGCTACAGTCATAGCACACTGCATTATGAGCAGTGGCTGTAAAGACATCAGTGCAGAGCCAGTTGTCATTAAAAGTGCTAGGGGCATGTTTTCAGCCACCACTGAAAGTATACTGAGCTGTGACTGTAGCCATGTTGGTACATCTACATGACAAAGTCGGCAGCTCCCAGAAGGAATAAAGTTCAGTTTCTCCCGGAAGCTGCACTTTCAGTAAGGTCAAAAACGTTCAAAGTTTCCTGATTTATAAATGCAATCTCTGAATAGACAACTTATAAACAATTGAAACAACTGCGTATCAAATAAAGATAACAGTATTTGAGCTAAAATGGCAACATAGTAGAAAGACAGAAAAAGGGATATATTATAATGTATAATATAGTCAAGTTTATTAGACAATAGTGAAAAAAGATAATATACATATGGATGGAAGATCTACTAAAACAAAAAATCAATCAGTATAAAGTTTGAAAATTTGACCAAAAAAGATCAAAAAGTTACCCTGACAGAAAGAGACAAAGTTCCCCAATTTTGGGTACACTCTCAGTATTTAATATATAATCAATGGAAACAATAAAGAAAGACCATAAAGGATATATAGCAGAAAAATGAGATATGCATTTTAATCCAAATGTAAAAGATATTCCCAATGGAGAATATAATGATTAGTGTTGGGCAAACCCGTGGATGTTCGGGTTAGGTGGGTTCGGCCGAACATCTAAAAAAAGATTGGTTCGGGTACCAGAACAGAACCCAAACCCGAACCTAGACCTCATTCATATAAATAGGGGGCAAGAATATGTATTGTTTGCTACGCTTTCATCTGCATGACAGAGTGGCAAATAAATAAATGCATGTTTTTTTATAAGCAGCAGAGGGAAAGCCGACGGCTGATGGCTAATATTAATATTCTAGGAAGGAGAGCAATATCTCTAAAGGTTCCCAGGCTATTAATATCAGCACACAGCTGTTTGGTTAGCCTTTACTGGTTATTCTATGGGGGTCCCCAGAAAAAATGATGCAGAGTCCCCCCCATAATTTTAAATCAGCAAAGGATAAACAGACTGCTGTGGACTGATATTAATAGCTAGGGAAAGGGCCAGAGAAACTGGCCTACCTGCCAGGCTAAGAACATCAGCCCTCAGCCACCCCAGAAATGGTGCATCAATAAGATGAACTAAATCTGGGCTTAGCCTCCTTCCTCCCGCTTGACTTGTGTCAGTGGCATGTGGGGAAATATTTGTGGGGTTGATTTCACCTTTGCAATGTCAGGTGACATCAAGCCCAGGGGCTAGTAATGGAGAGGCATCTATTAGACGCCCCCATTACTAACTCCATAGTAAGTTTGGAAACAAACACAAAGCACAAATAAAATCTTTTATTTAAATTCTCACAGTGTTCGCAGTGATCTCATTGAGGTCACTGCAGTTCTTTGTCATGACTCACAGTGAAGTGAGCCTGGGAATGTACCTTCTGAAGCTGTGCTCACAGCACCTCACTGTGTCCTGTTTTCAGTCCGGACAGTCGCATTATGGCACCATTCAAGTTGTAAACCAGGTATCACAGAGATAGATTATGGCATGGGACAGTATTGCTAATCTTCAGGTGAGGGACATGGTGGTTTATTTGATTTATTTACAGATTTATTTACAGAGGACAAGGGCTTCAATGAATTAGACTTAAGGTGAGTATTATGGTTGTTTATTAAACCTGTTTTTTTTTTACAGGAGAAAAGGGCTTCAATAGATTAAACGTAAAGTGAGTATAACTGTTTGTGTGACCTCAACCCTTCAACTATTATCTCACTTGAAAAAACAACAGGGCAAATTTATGCATCTAGTATATGAGCCTTTTCTGGGGCATCTGTGGGCTGCTACGTTTAGACTGGGGGGGGCAATATCCATGGCCCCTTACCAGTCTGAGAGTGCCTTACTCAGCACAGTCTGTCTTACTTAGGACACGCACACTGGCACAGTGAGCAAGTGCAGTGCGGTGTCCATGACATTATAACTGACTTCTACTTTTTTTTTCCTGTGTGTGTGATGGATCCTATGCATGCTCTTTCTAAGCAGGTAAAGCACCTGACTCAGATGTCTCAGAAACTTAATGAGGAACAACGAGTTCTGGCTCTGTCTCAGCAGCTGATAGCTGACACTCTGCAGGGGGCTTTATCATCTGGTGCTCATGGGACAGGGGCTCGAGATGTTACATTCATTTCCACTGAGCCCCCGTTTAAATTGCCGGATACCTTTTCTGGAGATAGAAAGGAATTTAAGGTTTTCAAGGAGGGCTGTAAGCTTTTTTTCTCATTAAGACTGCACTCTTCTGGAGATGAAAGTCATAGGGTGGGGATCATTAGGTCTCTGTTAAGGGGAGCCCCACAGGCTTGGGCTTTTTCCCTTCCTACCACTGCCCCTGAGAGAATGACTGGGGATGCATTTTTTGAGGACTTGGGCATATTTATGATGAGCCTGATCGGGTGCATATGGCTGAGGACATGGTGATGAGTGTGTGTCAGGGGAAACACTCAGCCGAGTGGTTTTGCTCAGAGTTCAGATGCTGGGCTGCTGAGGTCTTTTTGGATGATGCCGCCCTCCGGGGCTTGTTCCATAGAGGCCTGTCTGAACATCTGAAAGATGCCTTGGCACTTCCCGCCTGATTCTCTGGAGGACACTATGATGCAGGCCGTCCAAATGGATGGCAGGCTGTGGGCGAGAGGTGTGATGCAGTTTGAGACCCCGTTATTCTCCAGTGGAAGGGGAGCCAGTCTTACATTGGAGTCCATGGAGATGGGAGCCATCAACCTCAAAGAGAAAGAAAGGAGACGGCGGCGTTTAGGAAATCTATGTTTTTATTGCGGTGACACTGGACATTGGAAAAAGGACTGCCCCTCCTGTCCACCGACTAACAAGCGGCTGAGTCTGGGTGATCATCTTGGTTTTGTCTTTGGCCCGTCCTGGTCAGACAGGGGTTAATTGTTTCTTTCTCTCTCTGGCAGAGGGCGGCTATTTAGTTGCCACTCGACCTAGGTCCGGTGTCAGTTATACTCCTGCCCTCGGCTGAGTTAGTTGACCCCTTGTGTACGTGTGCCTTGTGCCTAATATCTTGTTGCTTGTTTGGATTTGACCCGGTCCATCTCTTCGTTGTGAGTTTGCCTGCTGTCTTGGTACTGTGTATTTGCCCATTCTGGTTTACTGATTTCTTGCTACATCCTGACTATCCGTTCTGTCTCATCCTTTGGTACTGTGGTGCTATCTCGTGTTTTGACCCCGGCCTGATCTGATTTTCGTCCCTGTCTATGTCCCTTGGTAACTTTGTCCCAGAGTTACCCTTCTAGGAGTTTTCCTACAGCTCCTAGCTCTCTGGAGCTTAGGCCACGCCCCCAGCAGTCACGTGCTTCAGGTCTTGTTGGTCTGAAGCACGCATCTTCACCGCTGCTTCCCTGCTCCACAGGTATCTCTGAGCACAGTCTGTCTTATTCAGGACATGCGCACTAGCTCAGTGAGCAAGTGCAGTGCGGTGTACACGACAGCTTGGCTGGTTGTCAAAAATGGGGGGACCCATGCCATTTTTTAAAATTATATATTTAAATAATGAAAAAAAAATGGCATGGGACCTCTCTATTCTTGATAATCAGCCATGATAAAGCTGACAGCTGAGGGTTGCAGCCCACAGCTGTAAGTTTTGATTATGCTGGTTATAAAAAATAGAAGAGACCCAATGTCATTGTATTTATTTATTTATTTTTAGCACAGGCGCTGGCTGATCAATGCTCGCATCAGCAGCACCTATTTTTGCTGTTATCAGCAACAGCAGGCGTAGGCTGATGGGAGTAGTACTCTGTCATCAGCCGATGCATAAGACCAGAGATTACCTTTTTACTGCTGATCACAGCTGCTGGCTCACACTGTCATCTGATAGCATGGGAACTGCAGCTCTCTGACCGGCAGTAATGATCTTACCACCGAACAGGGGCACCAGTGTTTTTCGCGCTGTCATGCAGATGATAGCGGTTGAAACACCCAATGTTTTGGCTGCCGAACTTGAACAGTAACACGGACTTCCTATTCTTTGGTATGGACCGCAAACTTTACTGTTTGGGTTCACCCATCTCTAATCTAATATATAAAGCTCAAGTGTGTGTATGTATGTATGTGTGTATGTTCGGGATTGGCATCCGCACCGTCGCAGTTACAGCCACAAAATTTGGCACAGTCACACGTCTGGACCCGAGAGCGTCCTAGGCTATGTTGTGAGGCGAAATTTTAACCCCGCGAGTTCCAATTCACCAAACAATTTTGCCCCTATCTACATAATGGGGAAAAAGTGTATGTATTGGCATTTGCACAGTCGTAGCTACAGCCACAAAATTTTGCACAGTCACACGTCTGGCTCCCAAGACCATCATAGGCTATGTTGTGAGGCGAAATTTTAACCCCGCGCGTTTCAATTCACCAAACAATTTTGCCCCTATCTACATAATGGGGAAAAAGTGTATGTATGTATTGGCATCTGCACCGTCGTAGCTACAGCCACAAAATTTGCACAGTCACACGTCTGGACCCCGAGAGTGTCATAGGCTATGTTGTGAGGCAAAATTTTAACCCCACACGTGCCAATTCACCAAACAATTTTGCCCCTATCTACATAATGGGGAAAAAGTGAAAGGAAAAGTGTTGGAGGCAAATCGACAGCTGCCAGATGTGAACAAGGGGGACTTAAAGAATGAGAGCAATGGCACCAAATAGTATATACCGTACAGTTGCTATGGTGGGGCCCTGACATGGGATACTTACCACACACGGGGATATGAACACACACACAAAATGCGCCACACACTACCACGTGCTTCAACACACATACCACCCTCAGCACACATTTCACCACACATACACCAACCTCGCCACATAAAAGTCGAAACACAAAAGTCGCCACTCAAAACTCGCCACGCTGTCCCAGAGCTGTTTAAAAGATGAAAAATGAGTTGTGATTGGTTGCTATCAGCAACAGTTTTCTTTGTAGACAGTTGTGGTAAATGAGGCCTATTATTCTTATCATTTCTACGGTGTTATCGTCCTTCTGTAAAGCTGGAAATAACACAATTTATTACCGTACCAACACAGACCACCCTCTGACACAGACTGCAGGGGGAGTCCAGTATCACACAGGATAGGATTAGATACATGGCTCAGCAGTCAGTATCACACAGGATAGGATTAGATACACAGCTCAGCAGTCAGTATCACACAGGAGAGGATTAGACACATGGCTCAGTAGTCAGTATCACACAGGATATGATTAGATACACAGCTCAGCAGTCAGTATCACACAGGAAAGGAATAGATACATTGCTCAGCAGTCAGTATCACACAGGATAGGATTAGATGCACGGTTTTTATGTGCAATATCATCATTATAATTTGTTATCACTAAACACAGTTGGTTACTATGCCCAGGCAATGCCGGGCTCTTCAGCTAGAAATGATATAAATTACTTTGTATTATGTATTACATAGGCAAAACATATAAATGTATTATAAACAGTATTTTAATATACAGTGCATTAGATGACGTTAGTGATTAAGTGAGGTATGGGATAAAGTGGCATAATGTCATATAGGACAAATAAATGGAAATAGCAATGTAGTAAGTATATAGATAAATGGCATATTTGATAGACTTCATAGCAGCAATCAATTTAAAGTGCAGAAAGTGCATAACTATAATGCATGCTCTTTACCTAGAGACAATATGAGGTCAGTAATGTAAGGCACTAGGAAGAGACACCAAGAGGGGGGCACACAAGCACCTTGACGCATGTTTCACCACACTGGGCATCGTCAGGAGCCGTCTTTCCATAAGGTAGCTGGGAATCTTTCTAACCTTATTAACCTTATTAACCTACAGATAAAAGTCATATCTGCAGGCGAATTGCGTTATCTGACATGACAGGTTTACTTTAAAGGACACCTCTATTTGAGTAAAAAAGGACAATGATTTTTCAAGCAGTGAGCCGACTTAATAAAATTTCTCTGACATTTTTCCAAACCTGGTGTTTTTTAGAGGATTTCCTTATGCAAGAAACCATTACCAGTAGATATATTGTAGTTCCTTAGCAGAAAGTATTGTTATTGTGAATGACTTTACTTGTTAAGGTATTACTATTATGGAAATATGCACAAAACAAAGGAGAGGAAACAAAACAGGAAATGAGAAACCTAAATGTCAAGTGAAGATAGAGAAAAAGAAAGGTATAATAACATATTTAATCTCTTTCATAAAAAAAGGTTTATATATGAAAAAGTGCTTTGCCTTGAACAAAACATAGTGATGAATACTTCCAAATAATGTGCTGAGCCATCATGAGACAGATGTTATTTATCATCTTGAATACCTAGCCACAAATGGGATTATTATTTAAATAAACTGCTACTATTCTGTGATTCTACCGTTGCATTGAAATTGCATTATGTTCTATAAAGTATACTTGGATGCTTAAATAGTTTTTTAATTTAAACACTCCCTTTATCATAAGATCCATTTACAGTCCACAAATATAGTGTAGTGAGCGTCCTTAGGAACGTTCGTCTCCTGATAATGCTGCAGTGTAAACAGGCTGCTGATTAGCTAAAGAATTAGCAAAATGTTCACTTGTCGGGTGAAGTGATCTATTGGCTTGGTAAAAAGATCATCTTTCTCGGCAGCACATCGCCCTTTGTGAACAGGTCCTGTGCTGCCAAGTTTATGTGCACAATATGATCTATTACTGTTCGTTCTCTGCGCATGTGAAGCACGGTCTATTAAACAACCACTGACAGTCAAATCGATGGTTGTCTAACACAAGTCAACTAGTGTAAACGCAGATTTAAAATAGCTTAAAATAAGCTGATAAAATGGTTTCCTCATGCTAGGCATGTCAATTCCTTCAGCGTTTTTACTGCAGATTTCTCCCATACTAGTGAGTTGGAAAAAAAATCTTCATCAAAAAGCGCAAATAAAAAAATTTCTGAAGCAGAAATTGATCTACTGAGATCCATAGGTGATCCCAGCAGAAACTGTTTATTTGAGATGCAGCACCATCACAGGTCAAAAGAAAAATTGCACACTCTGGTCCTCCTGAGTGAGAGATGCATTTTTTAACCACTCTAAACTTTGCCTGAAAGATAAGAATACATTATCTAGTTATATTCTCCAGCCTTGGAGTCATCTCCATTATGTGTACATGCAGCCAAATCCTCTGTATTCATAAGTTGCACCATCCCTATCCACCATTGCTTATTGCTATCTTCCTATGCACAGACGAACGACCTTGTAGCACTGCAAAAATTAACTAGAGATTTTATGAAAATGTCTTAAATTAACAAATAGGTTTCCTTTTGCATTAAATTAGTGAAAGATACCTTTTACCTATAAAATAAAAAGTACCATACCATTGAAAGTAATGGGTGATCCATGTAGCGAACTACATGTTGTGATCTCCAGTGGAAAATAAACTTTTTGCAATTTCTCTCCACATCAGATAAAAGATTATAGGTACATTTATGGTATATATTTACTCAAAATTGTAAAATAATGTATGTGAAAATGTTTTATTTTTCAAGACCTGAAAATACATTTTTAGGACCATATGAAAGCAATAAAATGGCAGTAGCAATGTGTGCAATGGACACGAAGATCCTGCTGGTTTAAATCTTAAAAAACATAATATCTTGGTCAAATTGTACAAGTCACAGGACAGGAGTTCTTAGGCTTTGTGCACACGTAGTGAAAGGTGCTGCGGATTTTTCCGCACGGATTTGGAAAAATCCGCAGGTAAATCCGCAGGTGCCCTAGACCCCTCGATCACAGCCGGAGAACTACATAGCCTAAAGACAGAAAGGGGAAAAACTAAACTGCCCCAGAGCAGACCCCAAAGCAATAGGCAGCCCCCAACATATAATGACGGTGAAGCAAGATGAAAACACCAACACAGATAGAAAGATAGGTTGAGCAAATGATGGGGCCCAAGCTAACTAAATAGGACAGGATAGGAAAGTCACTGTCTGCCATCTGCAAAAACCCTATCCAAAATGTGCCAACTGACTGATAGGAAAAACAGGCCCTGAAGTCGCTAGGCTTCAAAAGACTATATCAGCACTCAGGTATATTCTGAAGACAGAGCAAAAGATCAACAGATCAGAGACAAAAATGGAATTCAGCTCACCCCCGGCCGGGGATGGCAGAACTCCCAAAAAACAAGGCAAAACAAAAACAAAACTGAAGTGTACAAAGCAGAGCAGAAAAACTTAGCTTTGAGATGCAGGAATCAGACTGGTCTCCAAGAATCCAGCAGGATCACCAGCAAGGCAGAAGGGCGTCGGCTGCCTTATATCCAGTCCTCAATTCCAGCCACCCAGTCATCATCTAGCTGCCCAGGTGTTTGGTAATCAGCCTCACTACCTTCCTTCACCAGAGGAGGGAGTTCATCAGACCTCAACGGTGAAGGGAAAAATGAACTCACAACAGTGTGCACATAGCCTTAAATGGTTTCTAAACCCAGCACTTGAGATTTTTACAAATTATATAGTAAATGATTGATTACCAGTTCATAGCGTAACATCATATACAAATAAGTATTGAACACGTTGCCAGTTTTCTAAGTAAATATATTTCTAAAAGTACTATTGACATGAAATTTTCACGAGATGTCGGTAACTACCCAACCAATCCACACAAGAAAAGACATTAAACCATAGATGTCAATAAACTAAGTTATGTGGAATAATAAGAAATTGCAAAAAACTGACGGCATATCAAGAACTAGTCTGCTTAAGCTGTTTTTTGGTATGCACTTGTTCAGACTAGTTCTTGATGTGCCGTCAGTTTTTTGTAATTTGTATGCTAGCTTTCTGACTGAACACTCTGCCCTTCACCATGCTGTGATTTTAATTCCATCCAATCACATTTGGTTCCAACGTTCCTATGAATATAGGCTTTAACAAGTTATTAGCCAGAGGTAAGTGTTCACACTAGGCAGTCAGGTCAGGGACCCATTCAACGAGATCACCTTGACGTTGGTGAATGGGCTCACATATTTTGGCCAAATTTTGTGCTAAGTATCTCATGTGTTTTTCCTAAATTTCAAAAGCCATTATGCTATTCACACTTCTTGTATTTCAGATTGACATGCCTTAATGCAATTGAGTGCAACCATTTCCTCATTTTGAATAATAAGAAATGACAGTGAAAGAGTATTGAACATGCCTATGTTATGGTTCTACCCCTCAGTGTGTCTGGGATGCAGTTATTGACAGCTCAGCCATCCAATCTGGTATGTGGGTGTGCTGAAGCTGTCAGTATTTTGATTTACAGCTCACTTGTCCAGTCTGTTGCAGGGTCGTGCTGAGCTATCAGTGTATTGATTGACAGCTCGGCCGTCCAGTCTGAGACTGGGAGGCGCTGGCTGTCTCCAGGTGTTCATTATCCCAGGTGATTGCCAGGCTACTTAACTGGGCTGTTATTTTCAGACCTCTGCCAGACATGCATTCAGCTACTGTGTGGTTTGTCTCTATCTGCCAGGCCATAATTGATTTTGTTCAACCTAGTGATCTTAAGGTTTTGCAACATTTTCCTGGATTCAGTAACTATTATGAAAAATTTATCAAGAGTTTCTCAGATTACTAAACTTCTTACTGACCTTACACGTAAGTGGGCGAATCTCAAGGTTTGGTCGCCGGGTGCTATCAAGACTTTCGAAAAATTAAAAGTGTTTCATATCTGCTTCCATTCTGATCCAACCTGATCTCCAAGAACAGTTCATTGTGGAGGTGGATGCCTTGGGGAAAGGGCAGTTTTATCACAGGGGCCAAAAACTGCCTAACCTGCGTCCATGTGGTTTTTTTTCTAAACATTTTTTGCCTGTGGAAAAAAATTATGATGTTGGGAATCGTGAATTACTTGCCGTCATATTGGCCTTTGAGGAATGGAGGCATTTTTTGGAGGGGGCGGTTCATCCAGTTATTGTGGTCATTGATCACAAGAATCTAGCTTACATTGAATCGGCTAAAAGGTTAACTCCTAATCAGGCCAGTTTTTCTCTAGCTTTAATTTTTCGATTGCTTTCAAGTCGGGGTCTAAGAATGTGAAAGCTCATGCATTATCTTACTGTCTTGATTCAGTTTCTCCTCCAGAGCCTCCATCCTCCATTATTCCTCAGTGTACTGTGGTTTCTATGGTAACCTCAGCATTGGATGAGAAGATCCGTAAAGTCCAATCGTTGACTCCTTCTCTACTCCACAGTCCAAATTATTTGTGCCTGTGTACCTAAGATTTCCCGTGTTACAGGAATTTTATGATTCCATCTTGAATGGTCATCCTGGGGTTACTATATTAAAGATTTTGCATTTGTTTGTAAAGTCTGGGCACGAACTAAAGTCAGTTATAGCCGGCCGGGAAAATGGCTTCATTGCCAATTCCAGAAGGACCATGGACTCATCTATCCATGGATTTAATCACGGAGTTGCCTCTGTCTGGTGGGAAAAGTGCTATCTAGGTTGAAGTTAACCGATTCAGCTAACAAGCTAATTTTGTTCCTTTGTCAGGATTACCTAATGCAGAGACACTCTCCAGGTTATTTCTCATATAAATATATTGTAAGGTTACATGGCATCCCTCTTAAATTTGTGTCTTATAGGAGAGTACAATTTGTCTCTAAATTCTGGAGACCTTTTTGTGGTAAACTCAGGATTGACTTGTAATTTTCATCTGCTTACCACTCTGAAAACAATGGTCAGACTGAGAGGACAAATTAATCTTTGGAACAAAGACATCCCTAGTACATCCCTAATATATTTTATAAATCCCTATGAAAGGAGTTTGTCCCTTCAGCATAGTCTCCCCCATCTCTGCCTCCTCCGGTTTCGGTTGATGGTGCCTTGGAGTATGATGATTCAGAGGGTTGTGGATTCCTGTAAGGTCCGAAATTCCCTACAATACCTCATTCTCTGGAGGGAAAAAGGACCAGAGGAGAGATCCTGGGTTCCAGCTCGAGATGTGAAGATTAATCGGTAAGTCAGGGTCTTCAATCGAAAATTTCCTGGGAAGCCTGGGGTTCCAGTGGCCCCCCTAGAAGAGGGGGAACTGCCACGGTTCCACCCCTCGGTGTGTGGGATGCAGTTACTAACATCTCAGCCATCCAATCTGGTACAGGGGTCAGTAGTTGGATTGTCAGCTTGGTTGTCCAGTCTGGTGCAGGGGCATGTGCAGGTGTCAGTGTGCTGATTGACAGCTCAGCCATCCATTCTGAAACCGGGAGGCAATGGCTATTTCCAGGTGTTCATTAACCCAAGTGATTGACAGGCTACTTACCTGGGCTGTTATTTCCATACCTCTGCCAGACTTACATTCAGCTACTGTATGGTTTGTCTCTCTGTGCCTTGCTTTCTGTCTATAGATATTTCATTGCCTGACCTTGGATCCCGTTCTGACCATCCATCTGTTTAACCCCTTCTGCTCTGATCTGCTGTCTTTCCGGTACTCTGACCTCGGAATGTTAACTGACTATGCCTGTGTCTCTTTCTTCTATTTAAGACATACCTTTCTGTCTTCTGACCTCAGACTCCTTACAGAAGAGTGATTCAGCGTCATAGCTCACTAAAATTAATTTATTACTTCGTAGAAAAGCTTTTGTTGGGGGATGACAGTTTAAGACACCTCCTGTATGGAGACTCTAGTCTTTTGCATTGCTTGGGTGTGATTTTGGCACATTTTTCCACACACTCTTTAAATCCTTGTGGTTCCATGGGCTCCTTTTAGGAACCCAGAGCTTTTGTTCCTTCCATAAATTTTCTATTGGATTCAGGTCAGGTGATTGGCCGGACCATTCAAGCAGCTTTATTTTCTTTCTCTGAAACCAATTCAAAGTTTCCTTGGCTGTATGTTTGGGATCATTTTCTTGCTGAACTGTTCACCCTCATTTTATCTTCATCATCTCTGCAGATGGCAACAAATTTTTTTTATCAAGACTGTCTCGCTACATTTGGCCATTTATCCTTCCTTCAAATATATGAAGTTTACCAGTGCTGTATGCTGAAAAACAGCCTCACACCAT
This sequence comes from Dendrobates tinctorius, assembly GCF_039654945.1. Taxonomy (NCBI): domain Eukaryota; kingdom Metazoa; phylum Chordata; class Amphibia; order Anura; family Dendrobatidae; genus Dendrobates; species Dendrobates tinctorius. The sequence goes on along the minus strand of NW_027361672.1, from coordinate 41,798,849 downwards.
GATGTTCCCACCTCAAAACTTCAAAAATGGTGTTTTTGGGGTGATCTACTGTGACTTTTGGCATCCAAACATGCTGTGTATTAAGGTATTCAAAGACTTCAATTTTGGTCTCATCTGACCAAACTATGTTCTCCCAATTCTCCCAGAATTTTACACACTTATCTATTTGTTGTTGAGCAAACTTTAAACGTGCTTGAACATGCTTTATGTTCAACAATGGAGTCTTTTGTATTGAGCGTGCATAAAGGCCAGGGAGGTCAAGTGCATTAATTATAGTTTTCTTTGACACAATTGTAGCTGCTGATTCCAAGTCTTTCTGCAGCTTTCCACAGGTGGTCCTTGGCTCTTAGAAAATTCTTCTGATAATTCTCTTCATTCCTCTGTCTGAAATCTTATCAGATGCACCTAGTAATGGCTAGTTTATGTTGAAATTATGTTCTTTTCACATCTCTCTTTTCTATTCTCCAGTAGTTTAGAAATTTTTCTGTACCAATGCCATTAGTATATTTTGCAACAATAAGGTTTTGAAAGTCTTAAGACAGCTAACTGGTTTTACCCATCACGACATGTTTCTTGTGTGATGCTTTGGTAATGAGTCAACTTTTATACGTCATCAGTTGAACCAGCTCACATTATTTTTTTATTAAGTTGCCGGATTGCTTTCTGATAGATTTCAGCTGGTGTCATGAATTTCCATGGCTTTTTGCACCTCTCTTACTTCTTGTGTTCAATCCTTTTTTCCTGTGTCACTTCTCATTATTGCGCATATCTTAATTTATGGTTTGATAGCTTTGCGTGTGTGGATTGGATGGGTTGTTACTGATATCTGATGAGAATTACATGTCAATAGCACTTTTAGAAATATATTTGCTTAACAAAGGTGTTCAATATACTTATTTCACCCACTGTATAAATAGTACTCAACGGTGCACAAATTTGTACCGCCTACTCTATAAGCTGCTGGTCTCTAATATAGATAATATCTTTTCATGTGGCTTACTTTTATAATAATGTGTAATATAGCACTACTTACTTGTAAATCTGAGTTTGGGTTTTCATAAGACTTGGACCTCCAATACGCAAAATGACGCTCTGGAGTTTTTTCTTCAATGGATTAGTGAACTCTAAAACCACTGTTAGTGTTTTCCCAACCATCTTCTCTCCAATTGTCTAAATGAATGACAAGAAATATGCAACTTTTAGAATATTTTGTATTTTTTTTAATTTTGCTTAGGATCAATCCATAAGGTTAGTAATCTTGTGAATACAGTAGTAAAACACATTATTACCTTTCTTTATTTCATAATATAAAAGTATATTACTTTAATCTTATTGTTAAATGTGTAATCCCACAATGGACATTTATCACCAATCCACAGGATACATTACAAATATCTGATCACTGCGGGCCTCAAAATTATGAATTTACCTTTCATCCCAAAATCCTCCTCTCCTTAGATCGTCAAAACAGGGGTCCTAAGCCCTCTGTTCCTGTCTACTGTGTGGCCTTAGTAAGAAGTGTCAATAGAATAGTTGATGAATGTTGGTAATGGCTTCTGTAATTTTTCATAAGCTTGCATACTCTGACCCTAGGCTGGATTAAGGATAAATTGGGCCCTCCTGATCAGAGCCACGTATAAAAGAAATGGGTGAGCATGTTCAGTATATAACATCTCCACCAAAGTTTATTTCAGTTATGGAGATTGCTGAGCCTGCAAGACTTCTAAATTTTAAAAGGGAGAGCCAAGCACATTTATTTCCACCTCCTGACCTCTTTTCTGCTAAACGTCAAAGAGACCATCAATGAATATACATGATAAAGTCTCCTAGGTTTCCAAGGTGGTGAAGACCAAGAGTGATATTTGGCAACCTTAGAATTCGGCCCTGCTCAGGCTACTTATTCCCGATTTGAGATAATTTGTGACAGCAGCACCCTACTTTGATATCAAGTGGTGGTATTTTGATACGAATAGTCTATCATTGCATTTTCCCATCCCCAGTGTGGAGAGGAGCAATACTGTACATCCTTTCTTCTCTCTTTTAACAGAGCATTATTCTGTTCTTGGTTGTTCATTCAAATCATAAATGTAAAAATATGGATATTACAACTATGCCATGTTAATAAAAATATAGAAACTGTCAGTGATATCTGAAACTCAGCATGTCAGCAGGTACATCTAATCTAATAGTTTCTTCTCTTTTGTTATCTGAAATGTATTGCATAATCATCTTGTAGTTTGTTTCAGTCTTTGTTTTCCGCAACACTGCAAGAGAAAGGAATAAACAGCCAATTTGAAGGATGTTGACTGTCTTTAGAAAATCGCTCTTTAACTTAATTCTTTCCAATTTTAAACTAAGCAAAGTAATGAAAAATGTACAAGTGCAGACTTTATGCTTTTTAAATTTTGCCTTAGGTAGCATGAAATCTTCCCTGACCTAATTTTGTGTGTGTTTTTTTATTTGGCCTGCATTTTAGCTTTTGATGCTAAGCTAATAATTTATGAATTAACAAGTAATGTTAATGTGAATTCTCACATAGTTTACTTATTTTTGTACATATCAACCAAAAACCTTAGAGCATTTCAGATAAGGCAAGGACAAACATACAGTTTCAGTCCTCATTACAAACTGGGTTTATTAGCAAAATTTGTGATTAACCAATTACAATTTAAGTAGCGCAGCACAACTAATATAATAAGTGTTTTCTGCAAACTTAACACAAATTGCCACTACTATTGCAGTACTGCCGTCTCTGAATTTTTCAACCCCCTAAATAAAATCTCTCATAAGACCACACATTTGCAAATCATATTTGTCTCGAGTAGTGATGGGCAAACCTGAACAGTAAAGTTTGGGGACTGTACCGAACACCTAGTGTCCCTGCAAGGACCCCGAACATGGACTTCTACAGGAAGTCAGTGTGACTGTTTGAGCTCAGCTCCCCAAACATCGGCTGTTTCCCACTCTGTCATCTGATTGGTGGTAAGTTAGTTACCGTCAATCAGAGTGCTGCGGATCCCACGTTGTCAGATGACAGCGTCAGACAGTAGCTGTGACTGGCATTAAAAAGGTTATCACTGGTTACAGTCGTTGGCTGATGAGGGAGTACTACTTTTATCAGCGTACACCTGCTGTTGCTGATAGCAGCAAGAACAGGCAAGGCTGTTGAGAGTATTCATCAGCCGGTGCCTGTGCTATAAATATTTTTTTTTTTAAATGAGATGGAGTCTCTTCTATTCTTGGTAATCAGCACATGCAAAACTAACAGCTGTGAGCTGCAGCCCTCAGCTCTCAGCTTTATCATGTCTGGTTATCAAGAATAGAGGGGTCTCACGCTGTTTTTAAATTATTTAAATAAATAATTAAGAAAATGGCATTGGGTGCCCCCATGAAAACCAGCCATGCTAAAGCAGACAGCTGGGGCTGGTATTCTGAGTCTGGGGCCGTGGATATTTGCCCTCCCCAGCCTAAAAAATAGCAGTCTGAAGCCGCCCCAGAAAAGGTGCATCTATTAGATGCACCAATTCTGGCACCTTGCCCTGTTATTCCCATTTGCCCTGGTGATGCGGCAAGTGGGTTAATAGGTTTAGGGTTATTGTCAGCTGTTTTATGGCCACTGACATCAAACCCTGTGCTTAGAAATGGAAAGGCCTCTGTAAGACACCCCAATTACTAACCCCATAGTTAGATGGTAAAAAAAAACACCAGCCAGAATAAAGTCCTTTAATTGAAATAAAGACTGACACCTTTATTTGAAATAAAAAAAGATTATACTCACCTTTACGTTCCCCTGTAAAAGACAGAAAATAAAAAGCAATGATATCCCTCAACAGTCCGACATGAAGATAATTCTCTGATGCCCATATCCCCTGTAAAAAAAGACCAAAAATAATAAACAACCATATTTCTCATCTGTCTGACGAGAAGATAATCCATTTGTCCCTCAAAGAGTCTAGCTCTGCTACATTTAGTTGCCATGCTGAATGCTTGCATGATGCGAGTATTCAACCTGGCAGCTAGTAGAGACACTGAGTTGCGCGTCTTATAGATGCCTATCCATTACTATTGCCTGGGCTTGATGTCGGCGGCAAAAGGACAGCTGACATCAACCCCAAACCTATAACCTCACTTACTACCACACCAGGACACATGGGATGAGGCGCACAAAGCGCTAGAATTGGTGCATCTATTAGATGGGCCTTTTCTGGGGTGGCTGCAGGGTGCTATTTTTAGGCTGGGGGGCTAAAATTCATGGCCCCTTACCAGTCTGAGAATACCAGCCCTCAGCTGTCTAATTTAACTTGGCTGGAGGTTTTTGTTATTATTTAGTTAAATTATTTAAATTATTCTTGATAACCAGCTATGATAAAGCAGACAGCTGAAGGTTGAAGCTGCAGCTATCGGTTTTGCCTGCATTGGTTATCAAAAATAGAAGATACCTCATGTCACATTTTTCTAAAATGTATTTATTTATGGCGCTGGTGCCGACTGATGACTACTCTCATCATCATACACCTGCTCTTACTGCTATCAGCAACAGCAGGCATATGCTGATGAGAGCATACTCTCATCAGCTGACGGCTGTGACCGGTGCTAACCTTTTATTGCCAGTAACAGCTGCTGGCTCACATGCTGTCATCTGTATGACAGCGTGGGAACTGCAGTGCTCTGACTGGCGGTAACAATCTTACTACCGATCACAGCCTGTGTTTGCCACACTGTCATGCAGATGACAGCATGGCAAACTATTAATGTTCGGGTCCCCCATTCTACTGAATAGGCTCTGGGTTCAGGTTTGAGTTCAGGTACTGTTCTGGTACCTGAACCGAACTTTAACATTTTTGACCGAACACGCCGGACCCGAACATCCACGAGTTTTCTCATCACTAGTCTTGAGGCCATCTGATGTAACTAATTAAGGGCTTCCTTAGGTGTATTAGATGTGTTTCAGATAAAACACATCAAATATCTGGACTAGCTAGGGGTTTGTTGACTGTGACCTTAGACTACATGTTAGAATTATGGCCAAGCCAAGAGAGTGGTTTAAAAAGTTAAGAGATCATTGCATTACGCCAATAGGATACAAAATAGATTAAAGTCAATGAATGTTTGCATATTTATTTGCATTTTGGTGACTGATAAAACTAAACTATTAACACTTCTATTTTTGAAAACATTCTTACTTTGCAGCATTTTTCTCACCTCCCTAAACCTTTTGCAGGGTGCTGTTCAGCAAACAAAATAAATATTTAAAAATAAAGAGGTCTGTGTGCTTCAGCACTGGACTAATTCCATACTGGAGAAAAAAAACAGGAATTTATATCCATGATTAAACAGGAAAAGGAAATTACCTTATGGGTTTGAGTCAATGGTCATGACACCATAGATTGAATAAGAAAAATAAATAAATAAATAAAAGAACATTTATAAAACAACTTGGGTTTTCTACCAACCACACTTATAAGCCACATATTAAAGTCACAATTATTTTGTTAAAATTCATAGTAAAAACGAAAGGCTTGATTTCAGGCAGTACATGTTAAATTACATTAGTAGAGAAATTGAGACAACCATGGGGGAACATGTTTCACTGATGGAATGGCTTCATCAGGGGTTGGGAAAAAAGCGTAAATGCTCATCCCCTGATGATGCCGTTTGATCAGTCAAACATGTTGGTGGGGACGTGTTGCATGTTTGAGGTTTATATAATCATTATTTGCCCATCATACATTGATAATACCCACACAATATGTGAAAATATTAATAGATAAGTGGATGCTACTCAATGCAATATAATAATCAGGAATTAGGGCAAAAATGATTCTATTTTAACCTTAATGTTTATTTGCTTCACTTTTAATTTACTAATAAAAGTTATGTTTTTGTGCCTGTTAGAGAGGGGTCATTTAGTGTAGCATAGCTCTATTCATTTTACAAATAATATTGTATCCTCCCAGGCCACCTAATCTCTAATAGCGAATGTATATATTACAACAAAAATACAAAGAATGACTAATAACTTACAATCGCAATAAAAGATAGACAATATAAATAACACAAGAGGATTGGAGGAAGGGTTCCATGTCAGTCTTAGGCTACTTTCACACATCAGGTTTTCGGCGTCAGGCGCGATCCGGCGTCGTGCCGGAATGCCGGATCCGGCAAATGTTTTGTAAAACCTGATGTGCCGGATCCGGTTTTCTGCCGGATCCGTCTTGTTCTTGACAGACAAAACCGGATCCGTCTCATCCGGTTCATCCGTTTTTCTATCCGTTTTTCGACGGATTACGCCAGATCTGGTTTTTAAAATTGACCCTTGTGGCCTTCCGAACGGGATTGGCTACTGGAAAACTATATATAGCATGTTCCTACAGCCCTTCTTTGACAGGTTGTAGAGGAGAAAGTGCAGGTTGGAGAGAAGAGCAAGTTACTGGCGAAGATGGATGTTGTCATTGGAAATATTACCACTAGAAGTTCTGTGACGGTTTCAGTAATGAGGGACAATTTTGCACTATACTTTATGTCACCTCAAGGCAGAGTACACTGGGATGACAGAGTGTGAAAGATTTGTGCCCTAACCAAACTTGTGTACCTTCTGGACCAACAGTATATACCTTTGCCAACCAAAGTTGGCTATCTTGTCATGGTCTTACTATTTTTACCTTTAGGCCACAGGTGTGTACCTGGTTGTGTTTTATGCAAAGTATTTCACCTTTTAACAAAAGTTGTGTACATTGTTAGGAAATCACCAACAATAAACACAACTTTTTAGGTGAAATACTTTGCTTCAAACACAACCAGGAACACAACTGTGGCAAAAAGCTAAAATTTACCCACAGTTATATACCTGGTTTTGAATACCTTTTTACCTTTTAAATACCCTGTATTTAACCTTTTTTTTAAACATATTTCGCCGCAGAAAGAAATGACAGACAACCAGTGTAAACAATAATTTAACTTTTATTTAAAATATTTTTTTTTGTGTAAACTGTTTTTAAAGTTAAAAAAACTTTTTTAATAAAGGTTTGAAACCAACCAAATGGGCATTTTTATTACAAAAAAAACATTATAACTCGGTGTAGTGTGGGGTGGAAATACTGCTGGAGGGGCTGCGGGACACTTCGACAATGGGAGTGTGGAGAGAGGACTGGGATCGTGGTGGGGAAGGAACAGTTAGAGGTGATGGTGTGGAAAAAGCTACAGAATGGGTGGACATGTGGGAGGCAGAAGAGGTGGTGGGCGGTGGAGTGGAGGGTTGGGCAGGGACTGTAGGAGCAGATGATGTTGATGGAAAGTTGTATGGGGAAGGAGTTTGGTACGGGGAAGGAGTTTGGTACGGGGAAGGAGTTTGGTACGGGGCAGGTTGCTGGAAGTGGGGAGATGTCTGGTACTGGGGAGGTTGCTGGTACTGGGAAGGTTGCTGGTACTGGTGAGGTTGCTGGTATGTAATAGGAGGGGGAGGATGGAAAGTGGCTGGAGGGGGTGCAGATGTAATAGGAGGGGGAGGATGGAAAGTGGCTGGAGGGGGTGCAGATGTAATAGGAGGGGGAGGATGGAAAGTGGCTGGAGGGGGTGCAGGTGGAGGAACTACAGTGGTGGGAGGTGGAGGTTGGGAGGTAACCTGCTGTAGAGCACCGTGGCACGAATGCATTACATGCATCTGCTGGGTAGGAGATAGTGTTGCCATGCGCTCCACAACAGACCTGAAAAAGGTGTGGTTTGGCGAAGATCTTGCTTCTGAATGCATGGTTTGCAGAAGTGTCTTCACCTCCAGAATGCTGGAGTTGATCTGCTGAAAGCCTGCGGAGATTTGCTCTGACAAGACTTTTAGACAATTCTGGAAAGATGCATTCAGATGCAAGAACTCTGGCGCATAACTCTTTTCCTGACCCCTCTGCCGCTGCCGCCCAGTACCCGCAGGTGTACTAGAGGTGGCAGGGGCAGAAGGGTGGGGTAAAGGGAAAGCGATCTCCTCACCAGCAGCTTCATGTAATGTAGACGGCCACGATGCTCCTGTGCTGGTGGATGGGACAGATGGGTCGAATGTGTGGGAGGGCTGGGAAGGTGCAGATGTACCGGGGCGGTCGAAGTGTCCCTCGGTGCCGGTCTCCTCAGGGATCGCCTCAGAAGGGTCCAATCGTGCAGGCTCCCGAGTGCTGCTCACCGTGCTGTGGAATAAAGAGAAAAAAAACAATTAAAATACTGACATGGTATGGCCCTGGCTGAAAAAAAAAAGTTACATCTAACATTTTTTTTCACATGTGGTGTGTAATATTTACCTTCTAGTGACCATTGTTTCCCGGAGGAACGACAGGGCTTGTGCGTACTTGTACTTGCTCCTGCGTCCTCCAGATCCACTCGGGGCCCGCATCTCTTTATTGAACTCCTTCTTGAAACGATCCCTCACAGACCGCCACCGATTCACAATTCTGTTCCCTGAAACGAGAAAGGAGTGGTTAGTATACAACATCAGTGTTTCACAAACTCCAGTCCTCATGGTCCCCAGGGGTCATGTTTTCAGGATTTCCATAGTAAATAGAAATCCTGAACACATGATCCGTGGGGACCACGAGGACTGGAGTTCGGGAAACACTGGTTTACATCAAGCAACCGGTACTGTATATACTTACGCTCTTTAATCTGGGCCCGAACATCGAGGTCCTCCCAGCGGCCCACAAGGAGCGAACAGATTTCCTCCCAGAGTCGTCGGGTAACGATAAGGTCAGCGTGGCGGCGGTCAGCCATATTCCAGAGCGGCTCCCTTTCTCTGACGAGATCGATGAGGTGGTCCACATCGAGTCCTCCATCCTCACCGTCAGAGTCGGGAGCACGCTGTGAAGGCTGTTAAAGAAAAAGACAAAAATAACATAATTAGCCTCCACAAAAGAAATGAAATAAAAAGTGCAAAAAAACAAAGCAAAAATATTTATACTTACACGCTGGTGACCGCCGCGTTGCTGTCGCCGACGACCCTGGGAGGCACTGCGAGGACCTCTTGGCCGAGCACCAGATTGGGAAGACTAGAGAAGAAAACAAAAAATGTTATGTCTTTGGATGTAGGCATTTGTTTGCTGTGTGTGGTCTGCAGAACATTGTTTTCTATGTGTTGTGTGTAGTGTGATGTTGTGTTTCTGCGTTTGATGCAAAAAACTTACCAATTGTGAGCCCACTCCAGGTGTCTGTCCACCCCTTCCTTCTTCTTCTGGGAGCTCCTCTTCATCTTGTGAATCCTGTTTTGAAATAAAAGGCAATGAATTGACATATATTACAGAGATGATGGATTTTGGAAATAAAAACTTACCGTCAAACGCTGACGATGCGAGGGAGGGCTCCCAGAAGATGATGTGCTGTCTTCCTGGTGGCCACACTCCATGCCTGTGGGTGGTGTTCCAGCTGCTGCCATTGCTGCTGCTGCTGCTGCATCTATTGGGCGGCTGTTGAATAAAGAGAAACAAAGGGCCAATGTATATCTTGATATTCAATAGCCCTAGTTTGGAGGAATGGGGGATTTGATAATTACCGTCTCTCATCTGCTGCTGGCCTCCCCTCCTCAGCATGTTCCATTTGCTGCTCCATTTGGGGTGGTGGTGGTGCTGATGGTGCTGCAGTGGTCTCCTGCCTTCTCCTGCTGCGCTTGGTTGCTTTCTTGGGTGGCATGTTGGGTGTGGCTGTGGGTCCCACTGTCTTGCTTTTATATATGTCTTGTGGGCAGAGCTACTGAGCATGCTCAGACCAAAAAAACCGGATCCGGCCACCGGATCCGGCTTTCGCCGGATCAGGCGCATTGCGGCGCTCATAGGCTTTCATTGTGTGAAAAAGACGGACGCGCCGGATCCGGCGCGTCCGGCTTTTTCGCCGGAGACAAAAAACGTTACAGTAGCCGTTTTTTCCAGATGCCGGATCGCGACACATTGCCGGATCCGGCGAAAACCGGATGAAACGCATGGCCATCCGGCGCGATCCGGCGCAAATGCAAGTCAATGGGGGGGAAACCGGATCCGGCATTGCATTTCGCCGGATCCGGTTTCTGTCAAAAGCGCCGGATCGCGCCTGACGGCGAAAACCTGATGTGTGAAAGAGGCCTTAAAAAAAAAACATGGGCCCATCTTAAGGATAGGAAAACAGGAGAAAGGTGAGCCTAAGGCCTGTTTCACACTTCAGTTTTTGTCCATCAGTCAAGATCCGCCGTTTTGCAAAAAAAACGGATCCGCTATTTTGTTTGGCGGATCCGTTTTTTTCCCATTGAGTTGCATTACTGGCGGATCTTGACGGACGGCCATCCGTTGGATCTGTTTTTTTGCGGATCCGCCAAAATTTTGCCGTCCGCCGACATGCCCGAACGGACCATGTAACGTTTTTTCGGGCGGCAGGATCCGCACTTCAAACTGCGCATGCCCGAAAGACTTCACTCAGCCTGAAATTTAACCCTAAAGTCTGTTCTGGCGCCTGGAAAAAAAAAATCTCTCTCTCTCCTCCCCGGGCTGTGGTTCCTTTAAAATTCTTAATTCATCGGATCCGTCAAAAAAACGGTCCGGTGGCATCCGTTCACATCAGTTAGCAACGGATCCGCTTTCCGCCATTTTGGCGGATTTTAACTGACACAAAAAAATTGAAGTGTGAAACAGGCCTAATTCTTTAAGAGGTGCATGCCACTCACTTAATAAATTAGGTGCATGTTATCAATGACGTGTGCCTACGTGTGCCTCTTCAGAAATGTTACTCCATTCAGGGACTGGAAAACATTTCTGGTGTAAGTTAAGCCACTAAAGTGGAATAACTGTTGAAAAATTGCCAGGCGGGCTTCATCACAGCCCATCCCACCCATACTCCTACCACTTTGGCCGACTGGGACTAGCGTGAAAACGCCAAAAGTTTAAATATTTTACAACTTTTCAAAGCATTTTAAGCCAGAAATCTGTAAAAAAAAAACCCACTTTGTTAAATGGGGCCATAGTGTTTAAAAGGCAGTTTCTGACATTTCATTAAGGCCATCAGGGCTCAAGCATGATACTTGATCCATGTACAAGGATTCTTGTTGATTTAATGTTTGCAGCTTATTGGAGATGTCCTTGGGAATCTGTTAGACTGGTAGTGCAAAATGTTCACTAAAAGAGTTGGGGAACTGAGCAAAGTGTCTGGACATTAGAGAAGTGCTCATCGATTCTCTTGAGCAATTTTTGGTTTGTGTGGCCTATGTATTGTAAACTACTGTGAGAGCATTGCACCTAGGATTTCACTGATTGAGCGCCTTTGCCGGCTGCCGCAGTGTTTTCTTTGACTGGTTTCCCTGAGGTCAGTGATTGTTTCGTGATGTTGGTCTACTAGGCATTGCTCCCACCTAGCCAGAATCCTACTCCACACTGATGAGGGGCAACACCCCGAAACAACTGTCTGTGGATGGATACCTGGTCTTGGTATTTCCCTTGTCATATCTGTAAACTCGTAAAGAGCTGGATATTGACTTAAAGGGCCACTTAATATGGTGGTAATGGTGGTTTCCGAAAGGAGCCACCTCTTGGCTGGGTCCTTCCCTGGAGGAAGATCTAGCTAGTCCCGTGTTTGAGACTCTTAAATGAGGCTCCACGGACTTTATTTGCATATTCGTATTTCCCAAGGAGCATTGCACCTAGGATTTCACTGATTGAGTGCCTTTGCCGGCTGCTGCAGTGTTTTCTTTGACTGGTCTCCCTGAGGTCAGTGATTGTTTCGCGATGTTGGTCTCCTAGGCATTGCTCCCACCGAGCCAGAATCCTACTCCACACTGATGAGGGGCAACACCCCGAAACAGCTGTCTGTGGATGGATACCTGGCCTTGGTATTTCCCTTGTCATATCTGTAAACTCGTAAAGAGCTGGATATTGACTTAAAGGGCCACTTACTATGGTGGTAATGGTGGTTTCCGAAAGGAGCCACCCCTTGGCTGGGTCCTTCCCTGGAGGCAGATCTGGCCAGTCCTGTGTTTGAGACTCTTAAATGAGGCTCCACGGACTTTATTTGTATATTCGTATTTCCCAGGGAGCACCTAGGATTTCACTGATTGAGCGCCTTTGCCGGCTGCCACAGTGTTTTCTTTGACTGGTCTCCCTGAGGTCAGTGATTGTTTCATGAAACTACTGTGAGAGGCATACTGCATATTTAGAAGTGCAGATGAAGAAAGCTTTGATAGGGGACATTTCCTTCATTTTTGTGTAGCTTAATATTTTTGCTCTATGATTAATGCTGTTGCAACACTCACACTGTTTGATTCTGCACTTGTAAGCACCAATGAGTGTAGGAAATTGACTATTTCATTTTTTGACTTTTTCTTACGTAAACGGCTAAGAACCAGGAAACTGGATACAGTCAAGGATCTTCTGTTTGTGATTTTGGGTGGGAATGTAAGGTGATTTTTCAGGATAGGTTCATTACACAGAATGTATCAATGATGTGGTAAACTGTTTTTGATCACAGTGTAACCAGCATTGTATGTTGAGATGAAATTGGGTTTGAATGTTGTCTTTTAACTGTTTGTGTTTTTGCTTAAGTAGTTTAACACTGTTGAGAGTTCCTTGTAGTAAACGGATTGAATAACTTTTTGGGTTCAAGTGATTCTTCAAAACGCTGGTCAGATTCAGAAAAATGATGAAGTTGGAACATTTTCTCCATTCCTTTATGAGCCGTTTATATGGAATAGTTTTAAGGCACAGTGGGCTGAGGACACTGATGACATCAACAGAGCTGATATCTTTCTTCACAAAGATCAATAAGTCCAGGAACTCTATTTTGTCTGAGGAGACAATGGTATGGCAGGGTAGGTTCACATATGTAAGTGTATTTTCAGTCCGTGTAAAAATGGACAGCACATGCATGGCACTCAGAGCAATGTTTTTCAGTAAAGTAGTTCATATGAGCGATTTTTTTTCACAGACCAAATCTGAATGTAAATAAATTGCAGCATGAACTCGTTTTTTCCATATGTTGGAGACTTGCCCAATCAAAATTGTAGGTGGGTGTGCAGAAATAAAAAAATGGATCCCATAAGGAAAATCCATATATCTTCCAATTTTTACCGATACATTGCAATGTTTTAAAAGGGTTGTTCCATTAACAAAGTACATTTTAATCAATAGATCATTACACAGTCATTACACAGTACACAGCACGGGCACATTCCTAAGATTCTTTGCCGCCAGACTCTGGTAGCAGTGGCACAATAAACAAGTGCAGTTTCTTTTTTGTGTATAACAAACTGTGCTTGAGGACTGGAATTTTCTGAAAGGGGCAACCCTTTTAATATAGTGATCAATTGTGAGATCAGGTTAGTTCCCGCCATATACATTTGTTTTGCATGAACCTATAACTCTCAGTATGTCTTTAACAATGGTAAAGAGATACTGGCAGTTGTTGTTGAAAGCCATCATTAGACCGAGGACCATCCAGGAACCAAAGTACTGGTTATACAGAAGCAGTATTTAGTCCCAGATAACTTACAGGTGACATTTTCTCTGACTGGAGTCCATCTGATCCCTTTCTTCTCTTTCATTTTGTCCTGACACCATGGTAACTTTTCAACTCCACTTTTTGCCTCTGGAGATCTACAAATTTCTCTCTTCTTTGGTCTTCGGCAGCACATCACGTCATAGTGCCTCTAAAAATAACAGTGCCATTATTATGTCCCTGAATAAAAAAATTTCTCCTACACTGTGCTCATGAATAAATAATTGCACCCCACTGTGCATCTTGCACAAAATAAGACTCTCACACCATCCCAGTTATGGTACATAGCCTCCACAATGTCCTCTCCTTTAAAATATTGCCTCCACAGCATCATCCCTTATGAAGTGCAATCACCCCACAATTTGCCTTCATGAACTATAATATCCATACTGTCCTCTCTTATGAACCATGGCCTCCACACCATGACTGCCACACTGTTCCTCCTTATAAACTGTAGCCACCACACTGTCCACCCTTATGAGCTATAACTGTCACACTGTTTGCCCTCATTGGATATAACCACAACCTGTCTACCCTTATTGGCTATAACTGTCTCCCTTATGAACTGCAATCTCCACACTGTGGAGTTTGTATACAAATTGCTTTATTATGTGGCATAGATATTGCACATCTCTTCTGCAGAGCTAAGAATGACATCATCATTTCAATCGTAATTCCTACAACAAGAATATTCATATGCTTCACTGTTGGCAACCTACGGAACTGAGATGCATTACATCTGTATTAACAGGAGATGATGCCCTCTTTTATTAAGTTAGTGAGTGACAGATTCGTCCATCAGCCTCACGTATAAAGATGCATTATTATGCCTATGGGGATTTCACAGTCGAAATATAAAACTCTGTAAATGCTGTAATATTTGTGCAGTGTCTACATAAATAAATAACCAAGATTATTGTATATTCGCTCATGGGGTTAAATATTTAATTGCAAAAGTGTATTCAAATTAGATATAACCTTTTGAAATTGAAATTCAACAAATTCAAATTATCGAACAGTGGGAGGTTTCCTATTGGTGAATTCTGCTTGTTTTAATGTGTTTAAAGGGACTCTGTCAGCAGAGAATGAATGTCCAAACTAAGTACAGGTCCTTGGTGTTTTCTCATCTATCTCCACCCTTCTATGTCTCTGTGAAGCCAGAGCTGTCAATCAAAGACGAGAGGGGGTGGATATTGAGGGAAAACAAGCAGGTGGGAAGGTGTATTTAAATGATTGTCCCTCAGGTCATTGAAGTTCTGGTGTGCAGAGTTACGAGCCTCTACACGACGACTCAGCTGATCCCAAAGGTTTTCTTTGGGATTCAGGTCCAGAGAAAGTGCAGGCCCCTCCATTTGAGGTACCCCAGTCTCCAGCAGCCGTTTGCTAATGATGTATCCTTGAAGAGCTGAAGCATTGCTGTCTATGGCGATAAAATTAGGTCTGTGTTGTTCATGCAGAGGCACAATGACTAGATTAATGATGGTATTCAAGTAGTAGGGGCTTGTCACTGTACAATTCACAAATTGTATGGCAGTTCTGTAGTGACTGGACACCTGGCCCACACTGTAACACCAACACCATCTAATTAGTTCATCTAATGACAACAGTGGTTCTCCTTGATGTCTCCAACATTGCTTGTGGCCATCATTTCTGCTCAGCATGAATCAACTTTCATCATTGAATGTGCCCACTGGTCCCTTGTCCCACAAGACAATGACGCCTGTGCCTGATGATGTGGTTAGGTAGTCAGGTACCCTTGAGAGATTTCTAGCATGCAGACCACGCTGACGAAAATGGTTTTGAATGGACTCATGTGACAAGTGAGTCTCTCATCTCGCCTAAAAGTGCTTTGACTGAGTTGTGTGCATTCATCTTCCGGTTCGGAAGGCCATTGTTCCCAATGAAGCAGTCAGTGTGGAATGTAACCAAAGGACCACTTCTTTCCACTTCTATGCCTTTCTGTGACTCTTCCAGTCTCGGTATCTTTGTTGCAACCTGCTGATGACTAGAGATGAGCGAATTTGTTGGGATTTGGTTCCAAATAGAATAGGAATCTAATATTGTTTCTGCAATATTCGCTGAATATCATTAGAGTCAATGAGAGTAGAAATTACAGAATATATTTGGAACCGATCATAAGACATACAGTGGGTTCGGAAATTATTCAGACCCCCTTAAATTTTTCACTCTTTGTTTTATTGCAGCCATTTGGTAAATCCAAAAAAGTTCTTGAATTTTTCTCATTAATGTACACGCTGAATCCCATCTTTACTGAAAAAAAAACAGAAATGTAGAAATGTTTGCAAATTTATTGAAAAAGAAAAACTGAAATATCACATGGTCATAAGCATTCAGATTCTTTGCTCAGTATTGAGTAGAAGCACCCTTTTGAGCTTGTACCGCCATGAGTCTTCTTGACAATGATGCAACAAGTTTTTCACACCTAAATTTGCAGATCCCCTGCCATTCTTCCTTGCAGATCCTCTCCAGTTCCATCAGGTTGGATGGTGAACGTTGGCGGACAGCCATTTTCAGGTTTCTCCAGAGATGCTCAATTGGGTTTAGGTCAGGGCTTTGGCTGGGTCAGTCAAGAATTGTTACAGAGTTGTTCTGAAGCCACTCCTTTGTTATTTTAGCAGTGTGCTTAGGGTCATTGTTTTGTTGGAAGGTGAACCGTAGGCCAAGGATGAGGTCCAGAGCACTCTGGAAGAGGTTTTCATCCAGGATATCTCTGAACTTGGCTGCATTCATGTTTCCTTCAATTGCAACCAATTTTCCTGTCCCTGTAGCTGAAAAACACCCCATAGCATGATGCTGCCACCACCATGTTTCACTGTTGGGATTGTATTGTGCAGGTGATGAGCAGTGCCTGGTTTTCTCCACACATGCCTCTTAGAACGTTTTGGTGATTATTCTATCTTCATCTCATCAGACCAGAGAATCTTATTTCTCATAGTCTGGGAGTACTTCATATGTTTTTCCGCAAACTCTGTGTGGGCTTTCATATGTCTGGCACTGAGGAGAGACTTCCATTGAGCCACTCCGCCATAAAGGTCTGACTGGTGAGGGCTGCAGTGACAGTTGACTTTGTGGAACTTTCTCCCATCTCCCTACTGCATCTGTGGAGCTCAGCCACAATGATCTTGTGGTACTTCTTTACCTCTCTCACCAAGACTCTTCTCCCATGATTGATCAGTTTGGGTGGACGGCTAGGTCTAGGAAGACTTCTGGTGGTCCCAAACTTATTCCATTAAAGATTATGGAGGCCACTGTGCTCTTTGGAACCTTGAGTACTGCAGAAATTATTTTGTAATATTGGCCAGATGTGTGCCTTTCCACAATTCCATCTCTGAGCTCCTTGGCCAGTTCCTTTGACCTCATGATTCTCATTTGGTCTGACATGCACTGTGAGCTGTGAGGTCTTATATAAAGTAGACAGATGTGTGCCTTTACAAATCAAGTCCTATCAGTTTAATTAAGCACAGCTGGACTCCAATAAAGGAGTAGAACCATGTCAAGGAGGATCACAAGGAAATGGACAGCATGTAACTTAAATGTGAATGTCTGAGCAAAGGGTCTGAATACTTATGGCCATGTGTTAGTTTAGATTTTCTTTTTTAATAAATTTGCAAAAAATTCTACATTTTTGGGTTTTCTTTCAGTCAAGATGGGGTGCAGAGTGCACATTAATGAGGAAAAAAAATGAACTTTTTTGAATTTACCAAATGGCTGCAATGAAACAAAGAGTGAAAAATTTAAAGGGGTCTGAATACTTTCCTTACCGACTGTACATTCGGCACGAATAGTGTTCGAATATGGCTCCAATATGGCAAAATCAGATTCGGGGCCAAAATCCAAACAAATTCACTCATCTCTACTGATAACACTCTAAGCTCACTGGCTACATCCATCTGAGAATGTCCTGCTTGAAGCCTAACAATGGCTTCAATTGTTAGTTGTTGACCTGGTCACATGATGTCAAAATGTGAACCGCATGATTAGGAGGACTGCTTAAATGCCCATCCTAATTGAATCCTGAAATGTATTGGCTGATTCATGGAGCAAACACTTGTTGTGAATTTTGCTATTAAGCTCCTTGTTAGGGAACAGCAAGTTGTGTAAAAAGCACTGAAACATTGAACAGAGATGGTCACATGAAATTCACCTGAAAAGGTTAGAGTGCATTTTAGGATCATCCTGAAATTTCACCTGAAAGCAAAATTAGTGAGTGAGTATAAATGTGGTATCACTGTAATTGTACATACATGAAGAATAAAGCTGTCATATTTCTTTTACCACATGGTGAATGGCATAAAGCCCCCTGGAAAAGACACTTATTGAAGTACTGTTTTTTGTTCATGCTGCCTCACAAAAATAGGAATAGAAAGCGATCAAAAACGTTATATGACCGAAAATGGTACCAATAAAAACTGCAACTTGTCCAGAAAAAAACAAGCCCTCACATGACAGCACAAATGTTGAAAAATTATAGCTCTCAAATATGGCAATGCCAAAATGTTGTTTTGCAAAGAAACTCATCTTTTAGTGTGTAATAGCAGCAAAACGAAAAAAAAAAACTATATAAATCCAGTCTTGGTGTAATTGCACCAACCTGAGCAATAAAACCATCTAATCACATGTACTGCACAAGAGATGGCAAAAAAAATAAATAAAACCAATTCTTCAACTGCTGTTGATTTGTTCATTCTGCCTCACATTGATCGCAGTAAGGCTCAGTTCACATTTATCCTGCACTCTGTGCTAAGCACTTACACCTGTGTTTCCATGTAAATCGCTGAAATACATGATTAAGATGGGAGCCTCAGTGGAATATTCCCTATAATGAGGCAGATGGAGACACTATAGATGCATTTTGGCCTGCAGAAAAGTGTGGTCGACCACAGTTTTGTTCACCTCTGAAAAGAAGGACACCACTGGAAAGAGGCCAGCTGGAGCCCAAAATAACTCTGCTGCCTCATCATAGTGAATGTATCCCTCAGGAATTGCATCATTCAGAAATTTAGAAGGAAATCCCAATGTAAGTGCTTCGCGTAGAGTGCAGGATAAATGTGCTCTAAAATGTAATGTAAAATGTTTCCAAAAAAATCTTCAACTCAATCCACTAAAAAAACAAGCCTCCACTCAGGTCTGTCATCGGTTAATGGAAAGATAGAAGGCTTCCATCTTACTGGTAGCACAAAACCTCTGGAGAAGAGCAATGGCTCATCACCCCCCCAAAAGAAATCAAGTGAATTCTGAGTTCCCAAATCAAAATGAGATCCCTCCCTTCTGAGGCCCTCTGTGAGCTTGCAGTAATCATTCTTCTTTGGCATTTTTGTAGAGATGAAAGACTGCTTAATTCGCAGTCCAGGTCTCCAGAATCATGAGCTAGGCAAAATGTATGGGTAATACAATGTATGGTTATTAAGGTATGTATGGGAAATTTTCACTCAGCAACATTCAATGATGATTGTTTCTGGCAAATACTGGAGTAAAAATCTTCACTGCGCCCGGTGATAAATTCCCAAAGTGGTGTCATATCCAAAATGGGGTCACTTGAGGGGGGATTCTGCTCTTCTGGCACTTAGAGGCTTTGTATACAGTCATGACTGAATTTGTAGGCACTCGTGAAATTATTCCAGAAAATGAAGTATTTCTCCCAGAAAATGATTGCAATTACACATGTTTTGTTATACAAATGTATATTTCCTTTTTATTATTTGAAATAACAAAAAAATAGAGAACAGAAAAGGCAAATTGTACATAATTTCAAACTAAACCCAAAACTATGGGCTAGGCAAATTGTTGGCACCCTCTACTTAATATTTGGTTTCATACCATTTGGAATAAATAACTTAAATCCATCACTTCCTATAACCATCAACAAGCTTCTTAGACCTCTCAAATGATATTTTGGACCACTCCTCTTTTGCAAACTGCTCCAGGTCTCTCATATTTGTAGGGTGCTTTCTCTCAACAGCAATTTTAAAATATATCTACAGGTGGTCATGAGATTTAAATCTGGTCTTACTGGTGGCCATTTCAGAACTCTCCAACATTTTGTTTCCATCCATTTCTAGATGCTTTTTGAGGTATGTTTGGGGTCATTGTAGTGCAGAAAGATCCATGACCTAAGATGCAAACCCAGCTTTCTGACACTGGGCACTACATTGCGACCCAAAATACTTTGGAAATCACCATATTTCATGATGCCTTGCACCAGTACCAGAGGAGGCAAAACAACCTTGAAACACCTTTGAGCCTTTACTATATTTGACTGTAGGCACGGTGTTCTTTTCTTTGTAGACCCCATTCTGTTGTTGGTAAACAGTACATTGATGTGCTTTACCAAAAAGCTCTATCTTGATCTCATCTGTCCACAAAATGAGTTCCCAGAAGGATTTTGGCTTACTCATGTACGTTTTGGCAAACTGCATTCTACAGTCCCCCTGGGTCTCCTGCCATAGCATTTCATTTCATTCAAATGTCAAAGGAATGTTCACTCTGACACTGAAGCACGCTGAGCTTTCAGGACAGCTTGAATTTCTTTGGAAGTTGACCATATTGCGTTTCAACCTTTCAACAATCTTTCTTTGGTGTTCACATCCAGGGAGATTAGCTAGAGTGCCATGGGTTGTAAACTTTTAGATTATGTTGTACACCATGGACAAAAAAACATCAAGATATCTGGAGATGGACTTTTAACCTTGAGATTGTTGAAATTTTGTGCAATAATTTGGGTTCTTAAGTCCTCAGACCGTTCTCTTCTTCTCTTTCTGTTCTCCATGCTTGCTGAGGCACACAGACACATAATGCAAAGATTAAGTCAACTTCTCCCCTTTTTATCTGGTTTCATGTATGACTTTCATATTGCCCATACCCGTTAAATCACATGTTTCAAACAAAGTTGTTTATCCACAATTGTGGAAAGGTGTTAGCAATTTTCTCTGGCCCATTTTTTGGGTTTTGTGTGAAATATTTCCAATTTACCTCTTTGCTCTGTGTTTTGTGTTTCAGTGCACACAAAGGAAATAAACATGTGTATAACAAAATATGTGTAATTGCAATAATTTTCAGGGAGAAATACTTCACTTTCTAGAACAATTTCAAGGGTGCCAACACTTTCGGCCATGGCTGTATGGAGTCCACAAAGTATTCCTCCAAGAATCAAATAGCGCTTCTTCCACTCCTAGTCACTTGATGTGGTTAAGCAGTACTTTACAATCACATATGGGGTATTGACACATTCAGCAAAAATTGTGTGAGAAATTTTGGTGCCATTTCTACCCATTGTTGGTGGATTGCACTAAATAAAAATAAAAATTAAAGTGCAATCGCAACCTGGGGTCCACCGCACAGAGATGTATAACTGCTGCTAACGAGAAAATAATGGTGGAATGAAGCAGCGAGCGATCACAGAGGGGTAGTGCAGAAGGGTTGAGCTTGCTCTGTAACTGAAACAGATGCTAAGCCAAAAGAAATAACTCAAATGACACTAGGTACAAAACCCTGTTGGCTTCACAGAAAAGTACAGCACACAGGTTGGGCTTGCTCTGTAACTGAGCTGTGCTAACTGCACACATTAACGAGACAGATGCTAAGACAAGCGGAATAAACCATAAGAAGCTCAGACTCAGAAGGTAGACAAATATACACACGTGCAGACAGAGTGGCAGAGTATCCTCACACCCACCAAACCTGAATGATACTAGCATGCTCGCATGCACCGCTGAGAGCCTTTTAAACCCAAAGCTCCACCCCAAACACTCACGTCCAGCTGGCCATGACCATCGCCTGCAGGCCAATCCGGAGCTGCCACATCACCAGAGCAGCTAACACCTGACCACGAATGAGAAGACACCATATCACGGACATGCTCAATAAGATGATCTCTGGACTTGGACTTCAGAGCACAAGGCTGCACCTGTATATCATTGGTTACCATAGACTTGGCTGTAGAGCCAGCAGTAACCAAGTGCATACCATGAGCCTATGCAAGACGCCAGGACTGACATCTGTGCTGAGCAGCAATCCCGGCGGCCGGACCAGAATGGGAGACAACAGCACCAAACAATGCTTGGGATCTATCCCCCGCAGCGGGAGAATCCAGGCATCTAAATCTCCTATAAAGATTAGCTCCTTAACAAATTCAGATTGCATATGCTACCTTAAAATAATTTTTAGTTTGAACCCCAGTCAAGCTTAACCCCTTCCCTCCATTGGGCGTATTAGTACGCCAATGTAGGACTCCCGCTGTTTGGTGTGGGCTCTGGTACTGAGCCCGCACCTTTCCAGGCACATGTCAACTGACATATACAGCTTATGTGTACAGCTGCTGGTAGAATCGTGATTCACCCGTGGCTGTTAACTAGTTAAATGCCCCTGTCAATCTCTGATAACTCGCGCTTCCGGCAAGCGCATCGGAAATCCTACCCATCGGTGACCTCATCACGTGAGCATGGGTCACCGATGGGTTGGCATGACAACCAGAGGTCTCCAGCAGACCTCTATGGCTGTCAAAGCCGAGTTGCTCTGAGCGCCGCCCGGTGGTTGGTGCTCATAGCAAATGAGCATTTCTGCTGCATACAGGCGATCTGTATGTAGCAGAGCCAATCAGACAACTGCAGCTTCTGGTCTCCCATGGAGACTATTGAAGCATGCAAAAAGTAGAAAAAATGTTTTTAAAAATAAAAAAATTAAAAAAAAAGAAAAGTTCAAATCACCCCCATTCACCCAATTCAAAGTAAAACAAAAAAAATCAAACATAAATATATTTGATATCGCCGCGTTCAGAATGGTCGTTAAGAGTTTAATAAATAAATACCACCACATTTTATCAAATCAAATTATATGAAAGATCCAGTCTTGCCACATAGATTTCTGTAAAATATACATTTTTTCCAGTTCAGTCTGACTCAATATATGTATGTGTATATATATATATATATATATATATATATACTGCTCAAAAATATAAAGGGAACACTAGTCACTGTTACTGAGCAAACACCTGGATGTTAGTGACCTTCCTATCACTTCCACCTGTTGTTTATTCCATTGGCACAACAGCAGGAGAAATTGAATCACAATCAGTGTTGATTTCACAGAAGTTTGACTGACTTGGAGTTACATTTTGTTGTTTAAGTATTCCCTTTATTTTTTGAGCAGTATATATATATATACACATATACATATATATTATGGCATATTCTTTGTGAATAAGCCATAACTTCTATTTTCATCTCTTGGAGAACACAACTGAAGATAAAGTATTCTATTGCGCTCAAAACAAATGCCTTATCATATACATTGTCAATATAATCAATTAGCTTGTATTAATAACTGGGAATTATCCATTACAGAAAAGCATATAGAAAAGCAGGATGCTTCATATCGCTATTAATACATAGACAGGTGCCAGAATGGGAAGATCTCAGTGGATTTTCTTACTGATGTGGCTCTTACCTTAATGCGTAGCTCTGGCACCTGCAATACTACAATCTTCTGTTTTGCCATTATCTTCTTTGTTTCGTTAATGCGAGCTGTGACAAAAAAGTGTAACGATGCCTGATCCACGATATTGCTCATGTACTCGCCAGCTTTTATTTGAACATCCACAGTTTTAGCTAATGGAAAAAAAACGAAATGGAAGAGAGAAAATGCAATTTACATACTGAAGTGGTCATCTGAATTGAATTTACGAGAATCACAAAGTATGTACATTCATCTTGTTTGTTGCAGGTAACTAAAATGGTAATATGCGCAAATTCCAGCTCTTCACACTCAACACAACAGCAAGGAATACGTGTGCTTGACTAAAGTATCTATTGTGGCTGGGGCTCTTTCCAGCCTTCAGTCATATAATCTGCTGATAATAAATAGACTTTAATGTAAATCACCTCAAGTAGGGTTGGCAATGTTACAAAGAAGTTGAAGAGAATATAAAGAGATATCATTTCTCCAAAACGGGAATCCAATTTCCAATTTGTGCTTTATGAAATTGCAAACACGTTGTTAAAGTGAAATATTTTGTTCTCCTTTTTCCTTTAATGATTTTACATCCGGTGAATTTTTTTGTAGTTTGTGATGGATGTAAACATATACACAGGAAAAATGTATTTTTCTGCTCTGTATGCTATGTATGTGTATATACTGTATGCAAAGTAGCCTTACATATTGTGCAATGTGTGCAGATACGTTTTCTTCTACATTGAATGTTCCCATATTTGTCATTGTTTTCTCTTTGGTCTAATTATGATTGATAAACTATCGATTTATACCAAAAGTATAAATAGATATTCACCAGAAATTAGTAAATGTTTTGAAATTCGAATTCACCAGCTTCATTGAAAGGGCCAAGGACCCAATCCTATGCAAGGTCTTTCCAGGGGAATTGATACTTTAAAACTTAATTTCACTTCTAGAAATGAAGAAGAAGCAAAGAAGGAAGAAAAATTCTAGCCATGGATACTCATGATTTTTTGTTTGAGTAAAATATTTGCCTATTTTGCCCATCCCTGCCAAATCCTATGGAGGGTCCTACACAGTTGATGAGCAAAGAAAGATTAAAAAAAATTTGCAGTCATGATAGCTCACGATTTTTTGTTTGAAATCATTTAACTTTTTTTTTGCCAGTGAAATAATTCTGTGCAGATTGTTACCTGGGGAATTCACCCCAGTTTATGCCCAAAAACTTATTTTCAGCAAATATAATGGCTGGTGAAGCACCGATCACTTTCTTCAAAAAATAATGGTGGCTACATTTCTTCCATAGAGGCTGATCCATAATTTTGCAAAAGCAGTACAATCCAGGTACAGCATCAATTGTGGTGAACTTGGCCATGTGAGAGTTGAGTTTCTACATGAAAGCATGACTGGATTCATATTTCTTGGGCACACATTTAATTCTGACAACACAATGAAGTTAGAAGAGGAAGGGAACTGCTACTAGAGGATGTGGCCTGGCTAATAGAAAGGCATCCAAAAGAAGAAGAGTACTTGTTAACATTGCTAGTCAGTTTGCTTTCCCAGAATTACAGGTAGTCATGATTCATGTGCTGAAAGATAGCTGCATTTTCTAGTCGATTCATAGCTAAAATACCCACAACTTATTTTCCAATTGGAGTGCTTGCACGGTAGGTAATTGGTCCTTTGGCAACATGGAAAATAAGTTCCATAAAAAAGATGTGCATACATAGGCCACAATTACCACCAGAGCGTTCAAGCACTATGAGCCTTATCCACCAACAACAGTCATGGCACCAACTACTCCGGAGTTGACCGGAGATTAAGCAAATCTGTCCCTGGAAGATCTTTTGGCTGGACATTGGCTCAGCTCATTAAGGCTGATGCTACCACCCTACTCCTCAGATGACATCACCTCACTGACACCCTAATCTACTTCTCAATTCTTGTTCATAACACCTTCCTCATCATTCTTCATTTGTCTAACAGATGCCTGAATGTGTTAAAACGTCTTGAGCTCTTTGTTGTGCTGTTTGATTCCCATCTGTTGATTTATCGTGATTCAGAAAGTCTGAGCCTGTACCACCCCAGCAGACAGAGGCAACAAAACAGCTAATAATTTTAATTTTGTCCTCCATATACTCCTGCTACATGTTATCTGAGTTTAAAGACTAACTATTCATCTCATGCAAAAATCAACTGGAAGAAGCTGTTGTTGTGAAATATGTTCCTTAGCCCCAGCATGATGTGGTTTAGGGGACCAAGGAGCATAACAGATAAGGGTGTTATTGACAGAATTGAAAGCCCATTATGTAAAAGATTAAGTGTTACAGAAGTAGAGGAGGTGGACTGTGCAAAACACTGATGAAAACTGATGGTGTCATTGCCAGAGGTAACATCATCCTACTGTGATTGAGTCAAGTGATATTCCATATATTACATTTTGTCCTTTACTTCCTTCCCACTAATTTGCTTGATGAACGGAAACGCGGCTCACTGTGACCTGAATTTTGGAATATTCCTGATGATTGGTGCCAATGATGGCAGTGGCTTTGCCACTATTAAGTTTCATATTCTTAGCAATGGTATGTTAATTTTCCTATAAAGTACCCCTTCCATAGCCGTTGTCACTTTTTCCTTTATCATACATTTATACACAACAAGTATAATTAGCAATGATACTTGACAAAAAGGACTTATAAAGAAATGTCAGCAACACAATGCACAAATGTTGTAATGCTACAACAGCCCATAGGATTGGTCTGGTGTGTAAGGGTCTAAAATGTGATTAATTAAACAGGTGTTAAAACAGACCTGCACAATAAAATACATAGATTTTCCCCTTCACAAAAGGCTGTAACAAAAATAATGTACATGCTCAGAAAACAAAATGATGCAAAGAGACAAAATATTGTTGTGATTTTTACTATTGTCAAATAAAACTGGTAAAAGAGGTATACAAAAGTTAAAGGTGTAGATTTTTATAGTTTTCTTATGTTTTCATAACACTATTTTTGCTCCTGAACAAAAATGTTGTAACATAAAATGCTATGTCGCTAGGTACATTCTCAAAAAGCAAAATACAGCAACAGCCTAAAGCATTGCTGTGGCATGTAGGGATGTGATACCGAAGTAGTAAAATAAGTATGCAAAAAGTTTAAGGTGTAGGTTTTTTTTTTACATATATTTTTACACTATTCTCCCCCATTAAAAACGTTTAAAACAAAGAATTATACAGTGCTAAATTATATGCCCTATTAATGTAATCTATGTATTATTCAAAGACTACTATTCATATATTCATATATTCTGTCTTTAACACTGAAATTGTGCACCACACTCTGCTCAATGTTTTAGCTTTTTCTATCCATAAGGCTAATGCTGAACTGTTTGCACTGAGGTCATCTTTATTGTCTGTAACAACCTAAAATGGCTTTTGCACTTGCAGCCTTAGCTTTTATAGTGCCTCTAATAGTCCCTCCTGATTGGCTGTGCAATACCATGTGATGTGATAACTGCAAGACATTATGAGGAAGCTCGCATAGGCGCACTCGAGAACATGTGAGCCTTCTCTGGTTGATACAATCCTTGGCAATGTGTGACATGGTGCCAGGAATTTTTTGGGGTGATTTCTGTGAATCAAATTGCAAATTGTTTGAATTATCTGGAACCTGCAATTTTCATGTAATTCGACAAGACGTCCAACATCTCTAATAACCACGATAAACCACTCAATCAAGAAACTTATTCATAATGTATTTTCACATTTTTTAAAATGGGGTAGCACAGAGAGCCGCCGCTGCCCCAGCACAGAGTGCCGCCGTCCCAGCACAGAACGCTGCCACCACCACAGCACAGCGTGCCATACAGCACCGCTGCCGCAGCATTTGTAACTATATTCCGACTATAAGACTCACCCCCATTTTCCCCAAAAAAAATTTTGGGGAAAAAGCACGTCTTATAGTCCGAAAAATGTGGTACACACTTTATGAAAATATTATGAAGTTTACTAAAGGGGTTCGTCGGTTTAGAAAAAAAATTCAGTATATGGCTATCTCCTGAAACCAGGTGATTTTAGGGATTCCGCTGCTGGTGGCCCTCTTCAGTCATCTGTTTTTTAAGAGAAAACAATATGGACTATGTATTTTCTCTGCAATGCTCATGCACAGTAAATAAAGAATTGCATAGAGACCAGTGAATTCAATGTGCATCCATTTATTTTATTGAATACAACTACAGAACTGCATGCTGGATTTTGATTTATAGACATGGATCGTAAACAGGGGACTACCCTCCATCAGCTTCAGCATGATGTAGCAGAGTTTTAACCGCTAAGTGACAGAGCCAATTTGGTACTTAATGACCAAGCCAATTTTTACAATTCTGACCACTGTCACTTTATAACTTGCGTTTATTTATGAAAAAAACCGGAAATTTGGCAAGAATTTTTTACAATTTTGCAATTTTCAAACGTCTAATTTTTGTACCCTTAAATCAGAGAGTGGTGTCACACAAAATAGTTAATAAATAAAATTTCCCACATGTTAACTTTACATCAGCACAATTTTGGAAACATAAGTTTTTTGTTAGGAAGTTATAAGGGTTAAAAGTTGTCCAGCGATTTCTCATTTTTCCAACAAAATTTACAAAACCATTTTTTTAGTGACCACCTCACATTTGAAGTGAGTTTGGGTGGTCAATATAACAGAAAATACCCAAAAGTGACACCATTCTAAAAACTGCACCCCTCGCAGTGTGCAAAACCACATTCAAGAAGTTTATTAACCCTTCAGGTGCTTCAAGAGAACTAAAGCAATGTGGAAGGAAAAAAGGAATATTTTACTTTTTTCACAAAAAGCATACTTTGGAACCAATTTTTTTCATTTTCACAAGGGCATCAGGAGAAAATAGACCACAATATTTGTTGTGCAATTTCTCCTGAGTACGCCAATGCCCTGTATGTGGGGGAAAGCCACTGTTTGGGTGCATGGCAGGGCTCAGAAGGGAGGGAGCACCGTTTGACTTTTTGAATGCAAAATTGACTGGACTCAATGGCGACCTGATGTACCTAAACAGTGGAACCCCTCAATTCTAACCCTAACCCCAATACACCCTAACCCTAATCACAACCCTAAACAACCATAACAACAACACTAACCCCAACACACCCCTAACCATAATCACAACCATAACCATAACCCTAACTACAAACCTAACCCTAACACACCCCTAACCCTAATCCCAACCCTAACCATACAGTCATGGCCAAAAGTATTGACACCCCTGCAATTCTGTCAGATAATACTCAGTTTCTTCCTGAAAATGATTGCAAACACACATTCTTTGGTATTATTATCTTCATTTAATTTGTCTTAAATGAAAAAACACAAAAAGAATTGTCCTAAAGCCAAATTGGATATAATTCCACACCAAACATAACAAAGAGGGCGGACAAAAGTATTGGCACTGTTCGAAAAATCATGTGATGCTTCTCTAATTTGTGTAATTAACAGCACCTGTAACTTACCTGTGGCACCCAACAGGTGTTGGCAATAACTAAATCACACTTGCAGCCAGTTGACATGGACTAAAGTTGACTCAACCTCTGTCCTGTGTCCTTGTGTGTACCACATTGAGCATGGAGAAAAGAAAGAAGACCAAAGAACTGTCTGAGGACTTGAGAAACCAAATTGTGAGGAAGCATGAGCAATATTAAGGCTACAAGTCCATCTCCAAAAGACCTGAATGTTCCTGTGTCTACCGTGCGCAGTGTCATCAAGAAGTTTAAAGCCCATGGCACTGTGGCTTACTTCTCTAGATGTGGCCAGAAAAGAAAAATTGACAAGAGATTTCAATGCAAGATTGTGCGGATGTTGGATAAAGAACCTCCACTAACATCCAAACAAGTTCAAGCTGCCCTGCAGTCCGAGGGTACAACGGTGTCAACCCGTACTATCCGTCGGCATCTGAATGAAAAGGGACTGTATGGTAGGAGACCCAGGAAGACCCCACTTCTTACCCCGAGACATAAAAAAGCCAGGCTGGAGTTTGCCAAAACTTACCTGAAAAAGCCTAAAACATTTTTGAAGAATGTTCTCTGGTCAGATGAGACAAAAGTAGAGCTTTTAGGGCAAAAGCATCAACATAGAGTTTACAGGAGAAAAAAGAGGCATTCAAAGAAAAGTACACGGTCCCTACAGTCAAACATGGCGGAGGTTCCCTGATGTTTTGGGATTGCTTTGCTGCCTCTGGCACTGGACTGCTTGACCGTGTGCATGGCATTATGAAGTCAGAAGATTACCAACAAATTTTGCAGCATAATTTAGGGCCCAGTGTGAGAAAGCTGGGTCTACCTCAGAGGTCATGGGTCTTCCAGCAGGACAATAACCCAAAACACACTTCAAAGTCCAGTAATATCTTTACATGAATAGTCTGTTTCTCTCTTAAATCAGAGCTGTAATTGATATGCAAATGAGACTGAAGTGCTAATTTTATATCTGAAGCCCCTGTCACTCCAGCTCTGACTGATGACCTTTTTGCCTGAAGTCACTCTGCATAGAGACAGTAAGTTAAAGGGACTCTGTCAGCACAGAATGACTGTTCAAGTCTCACCGCTCGGTGTTTCACGACAGGGCCATTAATTTACAGTGGTGTGAAAAAGTGTTTGCCACCTCCCTTATTTCCTATTCTTATACATGTTTGCCACACCTAAATGTTTCAGATGAATAATCAAATTTAAATACTAGACAAAGATTATGCAAGTAAACACAAAATGCAGTTTTTAAATGAAGGTCTTTATTATTAAGGGAAAAGGAAATCCAAACCTACAGGGCCCTGAGTTAAAAACTGATTGTCCCTAAACCTAATAACTGGCTGGGCCATCCTTAGCAGCAAAAACCGCAATCAAGTGTTTGTGATAACTGGCAATGAGTCTTTTACAATGGTCTGGAGGAATTTTGGTCCACTTATCATTGCAGATTTGTTAAAATTCAGCCACATTGGAGGGCTTCTGAGCAAGACCCACCTTTTTAAGGAAATGTCACAGAATCTCAATAGAATTAAGGTCAGGACTTTGACTAGACCACTCCAAAGTTTTACTTTTGTTTTTCTTAAGCCAATCAGAGGTGGACTTGCTGGTGTGTTTTGGATTATTTTCCTGCTGCATAACCCAAGTGCACTTCAGCTTGAGGCCACGAACAGATGGATATTCTCCTTCAGGATTTTTTAGTACAATGCATGGTTCCATTTACCACAGCAAGTCTTCCAGGTCCTGAAGAAACAAAAGATCTCCAGACCATCACGCTACCACCACCATATTTAACTGTTGGTATTATCTTCCTTTTCTGAAACGCTATGTTACTTCTACGCCAGATGTAATGGACATACATCTTCCAAAAATTTCAACTTTTATCTTGTCAGTCCACAGAGTATTCTCTTAAAAGTCTTGGGGATCATCAAGATGTTTTGGGGCAAAACTGAAACGAGCTTTTATGTTCTTATTGCTCAGCAGCGGTGTCCCTCCGCATTCAATTGTATCATGGTACCGATACAGTTTAAATCAATGATGGAGGAAAGAGTCAGATGACGCTCCCTCTGCCATCACACCCCCTCTGCCTCTGATGCAATGGGCTCACAATGACGTCACTTCATAGTGTGCAAGGCTGTGGCGGCAGTAGGGCAGCTGAGAAGCACTTCAGAAGCCATTATACTCTATGAAAGGGCTGCATTATACTCTATGTTGTGATTGCATTATACTCTATGAGGAGGCTGCATTATACTCTATGAGGGGGCTGCATTATACTGAATGAGGGGACTACATTATACTCTATCTGGGGGCTACATTATACTCTATAAGGGGTGCAGTATACTCTATGAGGGGGCTGCTTATACTCTATGAGGTGGTGCATCATACTCTATGAGGGGGCTGCGTTATACTCTCTGAGGTGGCTGCATTATATTCTATGAGCGGGCCTGCATTATACTCTATGAGGGGGACTTCATTGTACTCGATGATGTGCCTGCATTATACTCTATTAGGTTGCTGCATTATAATCTATGAGGGGGCTGCATTATACTGTATTTGTTTGCTGCATTATACTTTATGAGGGGGTTGCAACTCTTTGAAGGAGGCGGCATAATGATCCATGAGGGAGGCTGCATTATACTCTATCATGGACTGTGGGGAGTGCAATATCCTATATGTACTTTATGGGACCTGCATTATACTATATCAAGGACTATGGGGAATGCATTATACTATATGAAGAACTATTGTGTGCATTATAATATGAGGAACATATTGTACTATATGGAGGACTATGGGGGTGCATTATACAATATGGAAGACTATGGGATGCATTATACTATGCATTATACTATATTGGGGACTATGGGGAGTGAATTATACTATAGAGAGGATATAGGGAGCATACTATACTATATGGAGGACCATGGGGAGTGTATTGGACTATGGGGAGTTTAATGTATTATATGGAGGACAATGGGGAGTGTAATGTATTATATGGAGGAATATGGGGAGTGTATTAAAGTATTCAAGTATATGGAGGGATATGAGCATACTATACTATATGGAGGACTATGGGGTGTGCGTTATACAATATGGAGGACTATTGGGTGTATTATACTAAACAAGCAAAATGCTGCCTATTCATCGAGTGATTGGATTGTATATGCAGGAACAAAAATCATTGTTCTCAGCAGCACATCGCCCTGTGAAAACTGCATATACGGTATACTGCTGATAACATGATACTGTATGGGGACAGATTGATCTACTTGTGATCATTCAGTGCCCATCATTCTTCGTCAGGTATTGTAAGTAGGCCTGGAAACAAGAGTCAAACAACTTCAATATTGTTGATCACGCTCGTTTAATGGCCTGAACTCAGTGCATATAACCAAAATGTTTCTGTGTGATGGTGCAATATGTTAAAACTTGGAGCTCCACTATAAACTTTTGCACAGGGCCCCACTTTGTCTAAAACAGGCCCTGTCTAAAGGAACCTGCCAGCAGAGAATGACTGTTCAAACTAAGTCTCACTGCACGGTGCTTCACGGTGGAGCCAATATATATATACTGTATATATATATAGACCTTCCCACCTGTTTGTTGTCCCTCTATCTCCACCCTCCTTCCTTATTTGATTGACAGCTCTCGCTTCATATATCAAGAGAAGTGAGGAGATAGATGGAAACCAACCAAGTGGGAAGGGGTATATAAATATTTGGCCTCACCAAGATATATTTGGTTTGAACAGTCGTTTTTTGCTGACAAAGCCCCTTTAAGTATACTAGGCTGTGCTAGGCAGGGAATGGTGCTGGATTGCCAGAGGCTTTAGATCTACAATATACCTTTGGATATAAATTCAAACACTGATTTCTCAGTAAGGCCGGGATCCCACATGCAAGAAACACGGCTGAGTCTCTCATGTTAATGTCGCCGGCACTCGGGAGCGGAGTGTGCGGGTCCATGTATTGCTCCGATCCAGTGACGATGGCAGTGCCGGGTACTAACATGCGAGACTCGGCCGTGTTTCTCTCATGTGTGATCCCGGTCTAACAGAGGAACAGACTGGCCATGTAAAGACATTTCTGGACATGTCTTTGAAATATCTACACATGTGAATAAATAGTTTGGTAAAATCCTGCTGACAGATTCCCTTTAAAATGTTTGATAGGTAGTGCTCCTCTGGCACGCCTGTTGGTAGTGTGAAGTTCCTATGATCCTTGTTGCACTTTTAAAATGGGATGTTGCAGCTGCAAGGAGGAGCAGTAGAAAGAATGAGTGTGTCTCTCTAAGCCAGTATGCTCAACAATTTTCACATCTCCTATATATTACAAAATACACTGTGTGAGCAATTAATTGGCAATTTGTATTTTTTTATGATTAATTTAATTATGGAAAAACTGCAGTGCATCAGTCAATCTAAAAGGTTAATAAGCCTGAAACTTGAATATTTAAGGCAGTTAAAGTGAGATTTGGTCTTTCTTAGCTTTTGTCTTTCTTATGTGTGCATAATTATTGGCAACTAAATTAAAAATGTATATTTTCCCATCTCAATTGTTAATTTTCAACTGTTAACGTGAGAACAGTTGAAAGTGTCTATCAGCCATATCCTCCTTTTTCACCTCTCGTATCCTAAAACTCAACGTAGACAAAACTGAACTCATTATCTTTCCTCCATCTCACGTATCTTCCCTACCCGATCTATCTATTATGGTAAGCGGCATCACGCTCTCTCCCGCACCTGAAATCTGCTGCCTCGGAGTAACTCTCGACTGCCCTGTTCTTCAAACCACACGTCCAATCTCTTGCCACCTCCTGTCGCCTCCAACTCAAAAATATTTCCAGAATCTGTCCCTTCCTCAGTCCTCAATCTACTAAAAGTCTTGTACATGCCCTCATCATCTCCCGCCTTGACTACTGCAACACTCTCCTCTGTGGCCTCCCTGCTAGCTCTCTAGCACCACTTCAGTCTGTCCTCAATTCTGCTACCCGACTAATCCACCTCTCTCCTCGCTACTCCCCTGTCTCCCCCCTCTACAAATCCCTCCATTGGCTCCCAATTCACCAATGCATCCAGTTCAAACTACTAACACTGACCTACAAAGCCATCCACAACCTATCCCCTTCCCTATATCTCTGAACTAGTCTCCCAATATCTTCCCTCATGTAATCTTTGATCCTCCCAAGACCTCCTACTCTCCTCCACACTCATTCATTCCTCACACAACCGCCTCCAAGATTTCTCCCGAATATCCCCTATCCTCTGGAATGCCATGCCTCAATACGTCCGATTATCCACAACCCTCGGATCCTTCAAACGGAAACTGAAAACCCATCTTTTCAGGAAAGCTTACAGCATGCAATGACCATTCTGCCGCCTCATCACCGCCTGAGCTGCCGCCTCATCACCACCAGAGCTGCTGCACCCCCGACCTTCTGTTTCTTCAACACTATCCCGTAGAATGTAAGTCGGCAAGGACAGGGTCCCCTCCCCTCTGTACCAGTCTGTCATTGTAAATTTGTTTACTGTTAACGTTATCTATAACTTTGTATGTAACCCCCCTTCTCATGTACAGAACCATGGAATTATGGCGCTATATAAATAAATAATAATAATAAAATACTCAAAATGTAAAAGAAAAAAGGTTTTTAACATTTCCCCCAAAAAATCAGTTACAGTACTTTTCAAAGACAGCCATAAGCCTTCCATTCATGGAGTCTGTTAATCTCTTAATCTGTTGACAATCAACTTTTTTGGTAGCACCAACCAGAGCTTCCAGACACTGTTCACAGAGGTGACTGTTTTTCTTCACTGTAAATCTCCTATTGAATGATGG
Source organism: Dendrobates tinctorius (assembly GCF_039654945.1). Classification (NCBI taxonomy): domain Eukaryota; kingdom Metazoa; phylum Chordata; class Amphibia; order Anura; family Dendrobatidae; genus Dendrobates; species Dendrobates tinctorius. The sequence continues at coordinate 41,764,544 of NW_027361672.1, read as the reverse complement.
GCCACAAGTTCTCTCTCAATAGGGTTTAGGTCATGTGGGGGAGAAGGCCATGTCATTATTTTTCATCTTTAAGGCTTTACTGGCATACACGCAGTGGAGTACTTTTGATGTATGCGATGGAGCATTGTCCTGCATAAAAATCATGGTTTTCTTGAAAGATGCAGACTTTTTCCTGTACCACTTTTCAAAAAATAGTTGATTTTAAGTCTATCAACCTGAAGAAGTCCAACAAACTTATCTTTACTAATACTTCACATAGAAGTTGTCACGCATGCTGGTGGCACACGTGATTTTGCGGACCCACTGTTCCATGTGGCTGGTCTTATCTAGGAAGGGCATAGCTAAGCTGCTACCGAGTGTTCACTTGAGCTCCTGATGGTAGTCAGACTGCAGGTTGCCACCAGTTACAACTTTTAGGCAGTTCCCGATAGTATAGCTGCAGACTCCAGGGATCAGGTACGTAGACATACATAGGGTAAGGGCTCAGTTCAAACTGCTAAGTTCTGGATGCTCTGTAGAATGGTTGCTGACATGAAGTCTGACAAGGCTGATTCAGAGACTGGTTGTAACAGTCTGGATATACGGGCTACTCATAGGCACACGTTCAGACACACAGGTCTCGGATACTGATTCAGGGACTCGCTGCACTCAGACAGGGGGATGAGGTTCAGACACTGGCTGCAGCAGGACTAGGAATTTTGGGTCCAGGACTGGCCGCACCAGGGCTATGTGCATGCGCTGCCCCTTGTAGAGCACCAGGAAGATAGGGAGCATGCAGGAGACCATGCTGACTGGCCAGGTCAGTGAGTGTGCCAGTGTCCCTACATGGAGGGGGAAGGGGAACCATCCAGGGGCACCAGCAAACAGCAAAACAGAAGTACCCCACCTCCTCCTTGCTGGCGTCTGAGTCAAAGTGGTGGTATGAACCTGTTACTGATCCAGCAATGGGCTCATCCGTCTGGTCCATCAAGCTTTACTCTCATCTCATCAGTTTACAAAACCTTTGAAAAATCTGTCTTCAGATATTTCTTGGCCCAGTGTTGACGTTTTTACTTCTGTGTCTTGTTCAGTGATTGTCGGGTTTCAGCCTTCCTTACCTTGGCTATGTCTCTGATCATTGAACACCTCATACTTCAGGGCACTCCAGGGAGGTTGAAGTTGTGGAATAAAACAGCACTGGAGGATAATGTGTTCCTGGTCACTTCACCTTTGTTTTCTCTCAGATCTTTGGCAGTGAGTGTGCGACTTTTTTCTTTCTTTTTTTGTTGACTATTTGTAACAAAACTTTGATGGCTCTGTGATCACACCCCAATATCTTAGCAATTTCAAGAGTGTTACATGCCTCTGTAAGACTTGTAACATTTTTTCTGTACTTTTCAGAGTCAGTTATATCTTTTTTGATGAAAACAAGCGACTTAATCATTCTGCACACCTTGACAAAGGGTTTTGTATTTCGTGTTTCTTCCCTCATTACACAAATACACAAAAGCACACAAGAAGGATGGCATTGAAAGAAGGGAGGCGCTGAACCAGGACAAGTGACACCCATCATAGCAGACAGACCCATAGATGATTATAGTAAAAGATGTTTTTTCTTTTGTTGCAGGTCAGATCTAGGGAATATACACAAGATATTAGTATGCTGTATATGAGGACTGAAAGGTGTTGGCTGTATCTCATATGGGGCAAACGTGGTGACAGGTTACCTTTAAGCAGAAGCTGTGTAAGATTTATATTTTTGTGTGTGAAATATTGTATTATACATACTTACCAATGAAAATCACAAAAAGAAAAAAAGCACTAACAAGAACCAAAGTACTAAAAATAGAAAACTTTATTGAGATAACAATAAAAACCCAAGTGTAGAAACAAAGGGGTAATCACAGGGAAATGACAGTGGCAAGTCAAAAAGATGGAACCACTGTACAGACCGGTAAGGGAAACTACAGGCAAAGTAAACAATTGTAAACAAATAGGTCTGCTCAAAGTTGCAAATGCATTGTGCAACAAGGTAGTAAACATAGAGAGTGTATCAAAAGGTAAAAGTATACTTGGAGCAGAGAGAAAACCCCCATAGTGCCTGTCCGCCACAATAGGAAGGAATGTACAGAACAAATGACAGTAAAGATAAGATACATATATGCCTGAGGGATTACTTGGAGGGCCGTGGTGCCACCCACCCCAATGCACATTTCAGCTTAGGGCCTTCTTCCAGGGTTACCTTATCTTTGTGGTCTTTTGCTCTGTACATTCCTTCCTATTGTGGAGGTCAGCCTCTATGGGTTTTTTCTCTGTGCTCCAAGTGTACCTTTTGATACACTCTCTATGTTTACTACCTTGTTGCACAATGCATTTGCACCTTTGAGCAGACCTGTTTGCTTACAATTGTTTACTTTGCCTGTAGTTTCCCTTACCTGTCTGCAAACCGTGGTTCTTAGATTTTGGCTTACCACTGTCATTTCCCTGTCATTACCTCTTTGTTTCTACACTTGTGTTTTTGTTATCTCAATAAAGTTTTCTATTTTTAGTATTTTGGTTCTTGTACTAGTGCTTTTTCTCTTTATATCATTTTCATTATTCTTGCACTGAACCTTTTCTATATATCCTTTGCACCCCGATATGCTTCTCTTTTGATTAGCATCACAATTTGTGGGTGCTGGCTTGGTATATAGGCTTTGCATATTTACCAATGAAGTGATCTCCATTAAAAATTGGCTGCATGCGTGACTTTATTACTGTAAACTCATATTAAAAATGAGTGATTTTCCAATGAGAATTGACTATAAATTGCATGCACTGTCAAGGTCACAATTTTAGCTTGGTCAATTTTTCAAGCAAGTTGTAGTTGTAAAATGGCCGCTGGACAGGTCATTGAGGGAAGATATGCATCATCAAGGCTGATAGCTTCATTGATGTAAGCCCGGTAAAGAAGGCTTCAGCACGTATAGTACTGAGAGTTAATTAGGCGTATTAGGGTTGGGTTTATGAGCTGTTAAAAAGATGTGTAGGACTTGCTGCTCACATATCCCATCCCGGGGGCGTGGTATGGCAGATAAACTGGAGACTAGGTGTCTCATTCAGTGTCTGTGACTGAAGGTGTGGAGACCTCAGGTGTGTTTGTTAAAAGGACACCAACCTGAGTGGGAAAAAACCTGCACTACTGTACGCACAATTTGCTTTTTGTTTATTTTTTCACTCTATGCCGGAAAAGGCTGCCTTTTTGTTTTGCTCACGCTGAGCAGTTTATGAAGTTTAATAACCCAGCCTGGACATTTTGACTAAACCGCTTCCTGTGCCTACCTCAACCGCAGCTGAGTGAGTAGAAGCACTACAACACTATAAGGACAGATGAGCTCCTCAGCAGTCAAATGACGAATCAGTTAGCGTGAGGATGATAAATGATATTAGATGTAGAACGTTGCTTAGAATGGAAGATGCTGACACTTGCTAATTTAGACGTGCTTGCAGTTGAATACCCAAACCAGGACCCTGGGGACCATGCATTATATACATCAGCTGTATGCAGTGAAGTCTCTGTATGCAGAGCTATGTATTCTTAAAGAAACAGGACTTTATGTACTTTTCACTATTAAACACAATTATCCCTTATAATATATTTATAGCAGGGCGTCAACATAATATACTCGTATGTAGGAAGTCTGACCACTGTGACTACAAGAGCTAAGAGGAAACAGTTGTGCCAATTTGCTTCATATCAACTCTGATTTGAATTTTTTCTGCAGACCGCACATACAGTTGTGGCCAAAAGTATTGACACCCCTGCAATTCTGTCAGATAATACTCAGTTTCTTCCTGAAAATGATTGCAAACACAAATTCTTTGGTATTATTATCTTCATTTAATTTGTCTTAAATGAAAAAACACAAAAGAGAATGAAGCAAAAAGCAAAACATTGATCATTTCACACAAAACTCCAAAAATGGGCCAGACAAAAGTATTTGCACCCTCAGCCTAATACTTGGTTGCACAACCTTTAGCCAAAATAACTGCGACCAACCGCTTCCGGTAACCATCAATGAGTTTCTTACAATGCTCTGCTTTAATTTTAGACCACTCTTCTTTGGCAAACTGCTCCAGGTCCCTGATATTTGAAGGGTGCCTTCTCCAAATTGCCATTTTTAGATCTCTCCACAGGTGTTCTATGGGATTCAGGTCTGGACTCATTGCTGGCCACCTTAGAAGTCTCCAGTGCTTTCTCTCAAGCCATTTTCTAGTGCTTTTTGAAGTGTGTTTTGGGTCATTGCCCTGCTGGAAGACCCATGACCTCTGAGAGAGACCCAGTTTTCTCACACTGGGCCCTACATTATGCTGCAAAATTTGTTGGCAATCTTCAGACTTCATAATGCCATGCACATGGTCAAGCAATCCAGTGCCAGAGGCAGCATAGCAACCCCAAAACATCAGGGAACCTCCGCCATGTTTGACTGTAGGGACCGTGTTCTTTTCTTTGAATGCCTCTTTTTTTCTCCTGTAAACTCTATGTTGATGCCTTTGCCCAAAAAGCTCTACTTTTGTCTCATCTGACCAGAGAACATTCTTCCAAAACGTTTTAGGCTTTTTCAGGTAAGTTTTGGCAAACTCCAGCCTGGCTTTTTTATGTCTCGGGGTAAGAAGTTGGGTCTTCCTGGGTCTCCTACTATACAGTCCCTTTTCATTCAGATGCCGATGGATAGTACGGGTTGACACTGTTGTACCCTCGGACTGCAGGGAAGCTTGAACTTGTTTGGATGTTAGTCGAGGTTCTTTATCCAACATCCGCACACTCTTGCGTTGAAATCTCTTGTCAATTTTTCTTTTCCGTCCACATCTAGGGAGGTTAGCCACAGTGCCATGGGCTTTAAACTTCTTGATGACACTGTGCACTGTAGACACAGGAACATTCAGGTCTTTGGAGATGGACTTGTAGCCTTGAGATTGCTCATGCTTCCTCACAATTTGGTTTCTCAAGTCCTCAGACAGTTCTTTGGTCTTTCTTTTCTCCATGCTCAATGTGGTACACACAAGGACACAGGACAGAGGTTGAGTCAACTTTAATTCATGTCAACTGGCTGCAAGTGTGATTTAGTTATTGCCAACACCTGTTAGGTGCCACAGGTAAGTTACAGGTGCTGTTAATTACACAAATTAGAGAAGCATCACATGATTTTTCGAACAGTGCCAATACTTTTGTCCACCCTCTTTTTTATGTTTGGTGTGGAATTATATCCAATTTGGCTTTAGGACAATTCTTTTTGTGTTTTTTCATTTAAGATAAATTAAATGAAGATAATAATACCAAAGAATTTGTGTTTGCAATCATTTTCAGGAAGAAACTGAGTATTATCTGACAGAATTGCAGGGGTGTCAATACTTTTGGCCACAACTGTAGATTGCCATAGTCAACGGCTAACCATCAATAAAATCAATATACAGATGTGCTTTATACATTAAAGCGAGAGATATTTTATACTTGTTCTCTGCAGCGGCCGAATGATAAGGGTTCGGAACTGAGGATCCCAATCATTAACTCTGATTTCCCTAATATAGGGTATTTCAAGGTGAGAATTTAAAATGAAGCCATTATTTAATGTTTTTTTTATTCCATTATTGCTATTTTTTGTATTCACTTTACCTAGGTTTTGGTTTTATTTGCATTGAGCCCTCACTCTTTCCCCGCATATCGCTGATACTTTACCATATTTATAGTAACTCACTGAAGCTACATGATTGAAACATACTAAGATTTGCTGTAAACCCAACAAGACTTGCCAGTAACCTCGTCTCCCTCAGGTAATCAGGAAAGGGATTTTCTATGACAGACTGAGGGTCACAAGGGGTGAGCATTATTTTATCCATGTCAGAAGAATGTCAGATGCTGTTTAGCAGAAAGGTATTGCTTGCTATGCAATAAAAATTGATTATGGGATCGTCCTAAAATAAAACCTTTAAATTTATGTTAGAGGTCATTTTAATATGTAATAATGTTATTTTAATCCTAACTGTCATTCTTTGACATTAGATGCTTCAAGGTTGTAAATGAATGATTCACTAGAAAACAAAGTGATCTCCCTGTAGTAAAGAGCTTGATGGATTCTACAACTGTCAAAATTAAAATCAGCAATGGCTTTCAAATAAAAAAAATTCAAGAAATAATTCCCAGTGATATATTTAATGATTCAAAAGTACAATGCATATTAAATGATATACCTAAAATATTCCTGAGGATAGGGAATAACTTACTGATAGCTGGGGGCCCAATCACTTGGACCCCCTACTATTTCACAACAGGGATCTGCAGCCCATGCCAGGCTCACAGCCTCATCTCGAATGTGGTGAAGGTGCTCATGCTCGACCTTTGCTCCATTCATTGTCTATGAGACTGCTGGAAGTAGTTATACTCGACTTTATGCGTCAGTCCCATAGTCAATGAATGGTGCAAAGGTTGAGCACCTCAGCTTCATTCCAGACCTAGCTCTGCAGGACCCAGTTTCTTGTTTTCAGATCCCAGATCTAGAGATTGTGGGTGTCCAAGTGGTTAGATCCCCAGTGACAAGTAAAATATACCTTATCTAGTGGATAGGGGATATCTTAGTATTTGAGAATAATGAAACTTGATATTTTTAAAATAATATTTAGGTAACATAGCTTACTGGATAATGGCTCCAAAGTCACTTGGAGGGTTTTGTTCTTGAATTCTGCCTTCTGCACTCCAGTATAAAACACAACATGTCCTGTTAGGAAGGCTGACACTGTATAAAGATTAGAACTTTGGTTCTTGAAAGTTAAAGTGACTTTGAAGTCACTGCCAAATATTGCATTATCCTCTTGAAATTCCATTGTAGTGTCAAAGCCAGAGCGAAATTGTTCCTTGTCTTGAAATTCTTTTTTGACACCATACATGAGTGCGGCCTCAAGTGCCAATCTCTCTTCTTCAGTACCTGTTAAAGTAGAAAAGGGCAATCAAAATTAAAGGTAGTAAAAATACAGCAAAATCTCATTCCATTGTGTTATGCAAATTTAGCTCTGCCAAATTGGTGCATTTGCAAAATATTTTACCTAAAGGGGGACTCTGGGCTACTTATCAAAAACACTAACAGAAGTTCTGCATTATCTCAGGGGACAGCTGCTAGAACAAAATTAAGAAATCAGTTTGAAGTGTGTTCCTTGTCGTCTATGCCAAAGGCAAAATCTACTTATTGTGCTTGCAAATTATTTGAGTAGACCTCATATATGTACAACTTTCTATAGTACTAATGCTTTAATATTACATTTTTTTCCCACAAAGAAAACTTTTGAATAACAGACTTATGATAAAAATCTTGAAAATTCAGTATTTCCTGAATAGCCAATGCTTCTGTTACCAGTAAGCAATACAATCTTACAGTGACTGGGAAATGTACCTGTAATTCACTACCATTACCCTCCCAGGACTATTAGCTGAATACAGCCTCTTGCCATGTTGCTGCATGGACAATTGCTGTTGTAATAATGTATTATTCATGTGTCGTTAAAGGAAATATGTCACCAGGTTTTTTCAACCCCATCTGAGAGCAACATGATGCAGAGACCCTGATTCCAGCGATGTATCACTTACTGCTCCGCTTGCTGTAGTGTTTATTAAATCGCAATGTTCTCTACTACAGATCTAGCAATTCTCTGAATGCTGAGGTCTGTATAACCCCGCCCCCAGGGCTGGGTCCAGGTTTTCATGGACCTCAGGCAAAAGATTCTCAGTGGGCCCCTTTAATACATACCACAATTCATGATGCACAGATATGGCAGAGAAATATAGGTATAGTACAATGACAAAGGATTCACTTACTTCTTTCATTACATGAGTGACATCAATAGCTCAGAAACTGGACAGTATAGTCCTCCATACAGTATTATGGACACCAAATAGTGCTCCATACAGAATGAGCCCCACAAATTTGCTCCACACAAGATAGACCCCATATAATGCTCCATACACTATAATGAGCCCCATATATTTCTCCATACAAGACAGACCCCATATAATGCTCCATACACTATAATAAGCCCCATATATTGCTCCATACAGTATAATGAGCCCCATATATTGCTCCATACAGTGTATAAAATGCCCCATATATTGCTCCATATAGTATAATGAGCCCCATATATTGCATTGCTCCATACAGTATAATGAGCCTTATATAATGCTCCGAACAGTATAATGAGCTATAATGCTCCATACAGAATAATGAGTCCCATATATTGATCCATACAGAATAATGGACCCCATATAATAATCCATATGGTATAATGAGCCCCATATATTGCTCCATACAGCATAATGAGCCCCATATATTGCTCCATATAGAATAATGAGCCCCATATATTGGCCCAAACAGAATATAACTGGCCCCATATATTGCTCCATACAGTATAATGAGCCACATATATTGCTCCATATAGTATAACGGCACCATGTATTGCTCCAAACAGTATAATGGACCCCATATAATATTCCATACAGTATAATGAGCCCCATATAATGCTCCGCACAGTATAATGAGCCCCACATATTGATCCATACAGAATAATGGGCCCCATAAAATGCTCCATATATAATGGGCCCCCTATATGATGCTCCTGTGTATGATGGGCCTTATATGATGCTCCATATATAATGGGTCCCATATATGATGCTCCAGTGTATGATGGGCCCCATATAATACTCAATAAATAATATGTTCTTTCTTGGTTTCCTCAGTGTCGGTGTCTTCTGGCTCTCTGCACTGTGACTGTTCAGGCAGAGGTTGAACACTAATTACGTCATCGCACTCTCTGACCTGAAATGTCACAGTCAGGAGATGCAGAAAATGCCAAAGCGGTTAAACAGGGAGAGGTAAGTATCGCAAGTGCTGGGGCCTTGAGTAAGCGGGCGGGGGGGCCCTGAGCAAGCATGCGGTGAGCCCACTCGCGGGCACTGACACTGGCCCAGGCACCAGGCCTCCATAGCGTGCCAGTGTTCCCGATGGCAAGCCTCATCAGGACCCTAACACTTGCCTAGGTGCACTGAGTGCTGACGTCAGCCCACAACAGTGATTGGCAGCTGTTTTCCCTGTGTATAGGCAAAAAGCTGTCAATCAGTGGTGGGAGGTGGGGTTATGGAGAGTTGAATAGAAGCAGGTTTACTAATCCTCTAATGATAATCTCCTGCTGATAAAACAGTAATTGTATCAAAACTCCAGCTAGCAGGCCATTAAGTGACACATCACTGCAAACAGGGTCTCTGTCTCTACATTATGCTCATCTCAGATTAAGTGGCAAAAACCTGGTGAAATATTCTGTTTAACAGATTAAAAAAGCAGTTAGTAAAAATTACTAAAATATTTTGGGGTATTCCAAAATGACCCATAATGATACTCTTCCAGCAGGATGCACATATACGTCAATGTGGATGGCCTCTCTTCTGAAATCCATCTTGTTGAATGCCTGTTTCTGTAGCGTAGCTTCTTTCTTTCTCCAAGCAGACACAATGGCGATTATACACCCTACATGACTTAGTGTTTATTAGGGCTCGGGATTGTGTGTGACACTTTCTGCTTTCCTGTTGGATGTCATTGCTCCAGTCTCTTGTTAACTGCTTGGTTTTCATTCTACAACCTTTCCTCACATCCATCCTCCTGGGATTCAGTAGCTAAGCAACCGCACAGTACTCACACTACAAATCTCCCAGGGATTGCATGGCAAATAGCCCTCCCATTAAATATTGAAAAACCTTAATGGTGATCACTGACATGCTTTCTTTCACTAGACTTTTTTCCAGTTTCCTTTCCTTTTTACTTTCAGTCCAAAACTGCAATAAATGCTAAAATATTTACTGTACCATTCATTAACATGTTCTTTCACACATACGCTGGCCACATCTCAATGATTCTGACAGCGTTTCTTCTGAATTCATTTTAGTAAGAAAAGTGCATGTGTTTTGTCACATGAGTTCCATTTTGGGCTTTTGAGAGATGCAGTTTTTCATCTAAAAGGTCGGATGAATAACAAAAGCCGCTGTACACAGACAACAGAAAGCCACACAAAGGAAATGCTTTATCAGCAGTAAGTGGCTTTGTGCGCCCTGACAATGGCTTTGGTTAAAATAGTACATGAAATTAATGTATTCATTAAAATATTAGAACAATTAATGAAATTGATTATCAGTTAATGGTCGCTTTGAAATATATTACTCTGATTGTGGAAACTATACATTATTTATGTGTAGACAATATATTGGAGGCTCAGAGCAGGAAGCCCACCGCCCTTAGGGACCAGTAGTGGTCTTCCACTGAATTATTAAACATTGGTTTCTGTGCATCTGGCATACGTCCAAGTCTATCATTCACTTAGGTTTGGATAAGAAATTTTATACCATACTATGCTAAAGAAACTTGTAGACATGGTTTCATTTTTTTCGGTATGCAAGCTGTCATTATGATTACCAGATAATTAATTTGATTTGACCCATGTGTCACATTCTTCCACCTCGTGAAAGTACAAATCTTGTCATATAAAGAGATGGATTGTTATCTATGAGGCAGTTGACCAGCGGCTCCCAAACATAGGAGAACCCCATGAATAAAGGTGTTGTATATGTGGCACCCCTGAGGGTCTAGTCACCACAGAGGTACTGCACCTCATCCAGAGGTGTGGTATCCCACCCTCAGGTAAGGAGGGTGTGTGGCGCCTCTGAGGGTTCAGTCGCCACAGAGGTACTGCACCTCCTCCGGAGGTGTAGTATCCCACTCTCCAGGTAAGAGGGAACACCTGACCAGCCTCCAACACCTGCATCCCACACAAACACAGTAGTGTAGCAGAGCAACCTTCATGGCTCCCTGCTTGGAACATGAAGAGTGCTGGGAGGAGGGTGGAGCTTAGACTGCACATGAGAGCAGGAAAATATTAGGAAAAGAGTCAGTCTGTGAGAGAAGATCCCCATAGAAGGATGGAGTGAAGGAGGTGCTGCAGAAGACTTCAGTGACCTGGAGCTGCTGGCACAGGAAAGAGCCATAGAAAGCCTGATTCTTCAGAAGGAAGATAGTTTAGTACGGAACGTAAGGAGAAGAGAACTAAGGACTAGGGTCAGAGCAGAACCCTTCCTGAAGTTTGAAATGCCTGGCCAGGGTCCGTCCCTGAGGCTGTTTGTGAAACTAATGTTCCAGCAGCAGACACTGGAGGAATAGGAGCTCTGACCACTCTATTCCCACAAAAGACTCGAAGACACGGTGGCAACCTATGTGTGAGCCTGGACATGACGGATGGAGTCCCCGAAGCAGGCTACAGTCACTTGTCATGCGAGTAGAGTTCCAAAGAACATCTGAGAGGAGGAACTTGGGTTTAACACACAGCTACAAGTACTTCAGTATAAGCGCTAGAAAGGAGACATTCAGAACAAGCACACGAAAGGGAGAGCTGGAAAGGTTAATTCCGTCTGCCTGGGAGTTGGCTGAGCCCCTGATCTGGAGACCGCGGCATTGAAGCGGGCACCTGTCTGTGCCAAGAACGTGAGTAAAAGAACTGGAACTGCATTCATCTGTCTCATTGCCTTCTTCCTGCGCCAACCCACTCAGCACTGCTACATCTCTGTGCCTAACACTGCACTATCTACTTCTCCTCACTAACTCCTCATTTGCTAACCTCATCTACTCTGCCCTGGGACTACAGCCCTACCTTTGGAGGGCTACAACATCGTTGCTGCACCACACCATCTGTCCCAGAGAGGCAACCCTGCAATGCTGGTCAAACTGACCAGAAACCACAGGTGGCATCACGAATCCTCTCAATGACTTTATCCCCATCACTCTACCCCTTTTACATTGGCCGCCTGAGGCCACGGACCGGGTCATTGCTACTGTGACATCTCCCATTGTAATCAACGGGCCCGGCACCGAGTACCCCACGGCCTCTGGGGGAAAGTCAGGTGCACTACCCAACACCTACACACAACACACACTAGCAGCAGGGCACCCTAGATGTACCCTACAGGAGGATGATCTCATCCCTGGCTGGGTAGGAAAGGGTGTTGGGAGGTGGGCGGAGATGGTAGGTAAAAGGGGAGGAGCTTAGCAAGCCAGAGCTGAAGTAACTGTAAGTGCCTCAGCCGCAACCACATTCATTCCCTAAAAAAGGCAGCCAGATAGGAGCAAGGGGACACCGAGAATGTTGCCCGACAGGGTCTGTGGCTGCTGGCTCGGGGACACTGTTTGTGAAGGCATTGAGTTTGAGAGGTAAAGGTCAGCACAGTGAGACAGCCAGGAAAGGCGAACATCAAAGGGAGTCCTGGAAAGATGTTTCCGATATACCTGGGAGTTTGCTGGACCCCTCTCCTGAAGAACATGGCACTAAGCGGGCACCTGTGCACAAGTGAACCATGAGTAAATCTCTGAAACTGCACACCGCTGTGTCCTTTGTGTCATTCGCATCTCGCCTGCCTTGCACTGCACGTACCACCACAGCCACCATCTTTACTTATATCATCCTTAACTGCCCTGGGACAAAAGCTCTGCCTATGGAGAGCTATAACAACTTGGCTGCATTACCATCGGTCCCAGAGGATCTGCCCTGCAGCGCCTGACCAGAAACCACATGTGGCGTCACGACAAACATCTCTTACAAACTACCCCTTCATCGTCATCTTTAACTTTACTGGATGCCCAGGGCCACGGACCGGGTCACTGCTGCCATGACATCCCCTTTAAGAACTGTCTGGCCCAGTAACGAGTATCCTAAGGCCCTGTGGGTCGCTCCATATACACCAGAAATGAGTCAGTTTATTTTTCAATAAAGTCAGATTTTATTTATATCCTGGATGGATGTGCCAATACACTCCCTTTTCTTCCACTACTTGTCTGTGATCACCAGCGGGTACGGCACTCTCAGGACGAACTCAAGCTGAAGCACTGATCCAGCGATTCACAACGTGGTAAATCTCCAAACCTTCCTCTCCCTTCTCCCCACTACTATTACATAGTTCCTTGTAGCCTGGTTCCTGTAAGGCTTACCAAGAATCAGAAGAGCCGCAGACATGGAGTAGTTATAAGGGGATCCAAAAAGTAGAAACATTTGTGGAGGTTCAGATGTCGAATAGTTTTGAAAAAGGCATTCCAGCTAAAGGCATTAGATACATAATAAATATGAAATAAGACTGCTGGGTCCTCTACTAATTATTTTATCAAAACAAAGGAGGAGTTTTGCTGCTCAATGCAAAATGTATTAGCCTGACAGAAATATAACTTACTGCTGGGAGTCTTTCTTTTCCCATTTTGCACTGTATTTAAGGGGTTAAACGCTAGTCAGACACGTCTGGGGGATTAATAGTTTTCAACCTGGATGGTGCCAAGATGCGACTATCCAGGCTGAGAACCACTGGCGAATGAACTGCTGTGAGCGCAGCCTCAGTGACCGGCAATGACGTCATCGAGGTTATGTCCAGTCACTGAGGCTGCATTCCCAGCCGAGCTGAACTGCTGTGACCTTGGTGAGATCCCCGCTAGCACCGTGGGAAAAAGTCACTGAGTTCATCGCAGTTTAAGCTCAGTGGCTTCACAGCAGATAACCGTGAGAATTTCTCACAGTGATCTGCTGGTGCTGAGGTCACGGCAGTTCAGCCCTGCTGGGAATGCAGCCTCAGTGACCGGAGGTAATCTCGATGACGTCACAGCTAGTCACTGAGGCTGCGCTCGCAGCAGCTCATTCACCAGTGGTTCTCAGCCTGGATAGTCGCATCTTGGCACCATCCAGTCTGAAAACTATTAATCCCGCAGACGTGTCTTACTAGCTTACAACCCCTTAAATACAGTGCAAAATGGGAAGAGAACTACCAGTGGTTCTCAGCCTGGATGGTCACATCTTGGCACCGTCCAGGTTGAAAAAAATTAAAATCCCCCAGACATCGATTTCAGCATGGGACAGAATAACAGACAGGTATGGTATATTGTGTTTTTTTATTTTAGTTTTTTTTACAGGAGAATGAGAGCTTTAGTGGAATAGGCGTTAGGTGAGTATAACTGTGTTTCTTATTTTTAAATAAAATGGAAAACTGTGCTTAGTATTATTTCTAATAAAGGACTTGATTCTGGCTGTGTCTTTATTTACAATTTAACTATAGAATTAGTAATGGAAAGGTGTCTTATAGACATCTCTCCATTACTAACTAATCGAAGTACATGTATCAAAGTACTTCTGGCAGTTATAACATGGAAGTTAGACAGGGCAGGAGACAGGTAAGACATTTATATACATCTACTCCCTGTACATTTGGAGTACAACAAATATATACCATATGCATTTGTGTAATTTATATCCTGGCCGCTGCATTCACACACATCCACCGCCCTGGCATTAACTCTCCACACTCCATCCATATTGGCCCCTCGCTTCTTTCCTCTCCTATGTATAGCACTCACGCTCTTTTCACATTGTTAAATTGCACAGATCCAGGCAGTCCCACCATTCAACACCAGAGATGCTCTCACAAATCACTTAACCATCTGCTCACTCTTTCTATCCTCCTTCTCCTAGTCGCAGGAGACATTGCTCCCAACCCTGGTCCCCCATGTTATAGAAAGTCAAACCCCCCCACTGCTACACTCAGAAACCCCTCTAATCTTATTAATATTCCCTGCATGCCATCTGTCTCTCTTAATTGTGCACTTTGGAATTCTAGCTCAGTGTGTAACAAACTTTCCTTCATCCATGACTTCTTCCTTTCTAATTCTCTTAACCTCCTGGCTCTTACTGAAACCTGGATCCAGCAGTCAGATACTACCGCTGCTGCTGCTCTTTCATACGGGGGGCTACACTTCTCTCATACCCCAAGATCAGACAATAGAGCTGGTGGAGGCGTTGGTCTGCTCCTATCACCAAAATGTACCTTTCAGGTTATCCCTCAAGTACCCTCACTTGTCTTCCCTTCTTTTGAGGTCCATGCCGTCAGACTCTACACCCCCTTCTCCATGCAAGTGGCGGTGGTGTATCGTCCTCCCAGCCCCTCCCATCAGTTCCTGGATCATTTTGCCACTTGGCTTCCACATTTTCTCTCCTGTGACATCCCTACCCTCATCATGGGAGATTTCAACATCCCCATTGCTCTTCCCCTCTCCCCATCTGCTACTCACCTTTTATCTCTAACCTCCTCATTTGGCCTTTCGCAGCTTACTAATTCTCCAACGCATGAAGACGGAAACTCCCTCGACTTGGTCTTCTCTCGGTTTTGTGCAGTGGATGATTTTGCAAACTCCCCTCTCCCGCTCTCTGACCACAATCTTCTTTCATTCTCTATAAAGAACTGCCAGGCTGCTCAGGTCACCCCCACTGTCCAGACTTATAGAAACATACAGGCCATTAACACCCAGAAACTTCTGAAGAACTTGCAGTCTTCATTGGCCCCTATCTCCTCCCTCTCATGTCCTGATTCTGCATTGAAGCATTACAATGAAACACTTCAAAGTGCCCTGGATGAATTTGCACCCCTTATAAATAGAACACCACAACACAGACGGCGACAACCCTGGCACACGGTGCAAACACGTTTCCTGCAGCGGTGCTCCAGGTGCGCCGAACGTCTGTGGAGAAAATCCAATCTACACGAAGATTTCATCCATTTTAAGTTTATGCTTAGAACATACAACACTGCCCTTCACCTCTCCAAACAAACCTATTTCAACACCCTCATCACCTCACTGTCCAATAACCCGAAACGTCTCTTTGACACTTTTCATTCTCTACTCAAGCCAAGAGTACAGGCCCCAACCACGGAGCTCCGAGCTGACGATCTGGCCAATTACTTCAAAGAAAAAATTGACCAGATCCGACAGGAAATTATCTCCAAATCCCCTCATACCATGCACTGTCCTCCCTCCCCCACTGCATCTAACTCACTCTCTGATTTTGAACCAGTCACAGAAGAAGAAGTAAGCAGGCTCCTTGCATCTTCTCGCCCAACTACTTGCACCAGTGACCCATTTCCGTCACATCTCCTCCAGTCCCTTTCCCCTGCTGTCACCCCTCACCTAACTAAAATATTTAACCTCTCTCTCTCTTCTGGTATTTTTCCCTCCTCATTTAAGCATGCCATCATACATCCACTACTTAAAAAACCATCCCTCGACCAAAACTGTGCCGCTAACTATAGACCTGTCTCTAATCTTCCCTTCATCTCTAAACTCCTGGAACGCCTGGTCCACTCCCGTCTTATCCGCTATCTCTCAGAAAACTCTGTTCTCTACCCTCTCCAATCCGGTTTCCGCTCTTTACACTCCACTGAAACTGCCCTCATTAAAGTCTCTAATGATCTGCTAACAGCTAAATGAAATGGTCATTACTCCATGCTAATTCTCTTGGATCTCTCTGCAGCATTCGACACTGTGGATCATCAGCTCCTCCTCACTATGCACCATTCCATTGGCCTCAAGGACACCGTTCTCTCCTGGTTCTCCTCCTATCTCTCCGACCGCTCCTTTACTGTTTCTTTTGCCGGTTCCTCCTCCTCTCACCTTCCCCTTACTGTTGGGGTTCCTCAAGGATCGGTTCTAGGCCCCCTCCTCTTCTCCTTGTACACTGCCCCTATTGGTCAAACAATCAGTAGATTTGGTTTCCAGTACCATCTCTATGCTGATGACACCCAATTATACGCTTCTTCTCCTGACATCACGCCAGCCTTTCTAGAAAACACTGGCGATTGTCTAAACGCTGTGTCTAATATCATGTCCTCACTATATCTGAAACTGAACCTGTCAAAGACTGAACTCCTGGTGTTTCCTCCCGCTACTAATGTACCTATACCCGACATTGCTATTTCTGTGTGTGGTTCCACTATTACTCCCCAGCAACATGCCCGCTGTCTTGGGGTCATACTTGATTCCGAGCTTTCCTTTACCCCCCACATTCGATCACTGGCTCGCTCTTGTCATCTGCACCTCAAAAACATTTCTAGAATTCGACCTTTTCTTACTTTTGACTCTGCAAAAACTCTTACTGTTTCTCTTATTCATTCTCGTCTCGACTATTGTAACTCTCTTCTAATCGGTCTCCCTCTTACCAAACTCTCCCCTCTCCAATCTGTCTTGAATGCTGCAGCCAGGATCATATTCCTCACCAATCGTTACACCGATGCCTCTACCTTGTGCCAGTCATTACACTGGCTACCCATCCACTCCAGAATTCAGTATAAACTTATTACCCTCACCCACAAAGCCCTCCATGGCTCAGCACCACCCTACATCTCCTCCCTTGTTTCAGTATACCACCCTACCCGCGCCCTCCGTTCTGCTGATGACCTGAGGTTAGTATCCTCAATAGTCAGAACCTCCCACTCCCGTCTCCAAGACTTTACACATGCCGCGCCAATTCTTTGGAATGCACTTCCCAGGTCAATACGATTAGTCCCCAATCCCCACAATTTTAAGCGTGTCCTGAAAACGCATTTATTCAGACTGGCCTATCGCCTCAACACATTAACCTAACCTATCCCTGTGTGGCAGAGCCAAAAGTTTTACCATAACCAGGTTCCCAGCATCATGTTCCCACATGCTTTATGCATCCATTAGCCCTCTGTGTCTGTACTGTTACACACTTAACATTATGGCTGGTCCATACAATCAGAGAAACTGTTACCACCCACCTTTCGTGTCTACCTCTTTCCTCATAGACTGTAAGCTTGCGAGCAGGGCCCTCACTCCTCTTGTTATTTGTTATAATCTACTGTATGTGATTATTGTTATGCTGTAATGTCTATTGTCTGTACAAATCCCCTCTGAAATGTAAAGTGCTGCGGAATATGTCGGCGCTATAAAAATAAAATTTATTATTATTATTATTATTATTATTACTAACCCGTGGGCTTGAAGTCCCCGACAATACAAAGGTGACATCAACCTCAAAAATATGTACCCCACTTGCCTTGTAGCAGTGGCAAGTGGAAAGATCCGGGCAAAGCGCCAGAATTAGCGCATCTAATAGATGTGTCTTTTCTGTGCGGCTGTGGGCTGCTATTTTCAGGCTGGGGGGCAAATATCCATGGCCCCTTACCAGTGCTCAGCTGTCAGCTTCAGCAAGGCTGGTTGTCAAAAATGGGGGGACCTCATGTGATTTTTTCAATTATTAATTTAATTAAAAAATATGGTTCGGGGACCCCTCTATTCTTGTTAACCAGCCTTGCTGAAGCTGACAGCTGAGGGTTGCAGCCCCCAACTGTGAGTTTTGCCAGGCTGGTTATCAAAAATACAGGGGATCCCATGCAAGTTTTTTTTTTAAATTATTTATTTACAGCGCAGGAGCGGCTGATGAAGGTCGGCGTCACACTATCAGTGTCTGCTGGTTGACAATTATTAATTTAATTAAAAAATATGGTTCGGGGACCCCTCTATTCTTGTTAACCAGCCTTGCTGAAGCTGACAGCTGAGGGTTGCAGCCCCCAGCTGTGAGTTTTGCCAGGCTGGTTATCAAAAATACAGGGGATCCCATGCAAGTTTTTTTTTAAATTATTTATTTACAGCGCAGGAGCGGCTGATGAAGGCCGGCGTCACACTATCAGTGTCTGCTGGTGGACAAGCTGCATGGTCGCATCATGCAACCATGCAGTCTGCCTTCTAGATGTAGCAGAGCTAGACCCATTGTGGGACTAATGGATTAAAAGCATCTCTGCGGAAAGGTGAGGAATTTTGTTGTTTGTTTTTTTTAACCTCTTTTGCAGATAATGAGGGCATTGGGTGAATAGGCAAGGTCATAAGTATGGTTTAATTAAGATTATTAAAGGAGTCTGTGTCTTTCTTTCAATTAAAGGACTTTTTCCTGGGTGTCTGTGTTTTCTTACAATGTGACTATGGGGTTAGTAATGGGGGCGTCTTATTGACGACTCTCCATTACTAGCCTCTGGGCTTGATGTGACCTGACAATGCAAAGGTGACATCAACCAACCCACCCAACCATCACCCCACTTGCCACCGCTACAGGGCAAGTGGGAAGAACGATGCCAAGATGCGCTTTTTCTGCGGCAGCTGAGAACTGATGCATTTAGCATGGGGGGCCAGTATCCATGGCCTTTTCCTAAGTTATTAATATCAGCCCACAGCTGTCTGCATAGCCTTTGTTGGTTATTATAGGGGACTCCACGTCATATTTTGGGGGGGATCCCCCATTTTAATAGCCAGTAAAGGCTTAGTATACAGCTCTGAGTTGATATTAATTGCCTGGGAAGCTCCATGGGTATTACCCTTTGAAAAGGTTTTAAACATCGGCTTTCCCTCTGCTAATTACAAAAATTACTCGAGAGCCTACGCCATTTTTTTTTCAGAAAAATAATCTTGTATTAATTAAATACAAGTACAGTAAGCTGCACACACCCTGTATTGTACACTGTGTTCCAAATTATTATGCAAATGATATTTTTCTCTGATTTTCCTAAATAGTCGGTACAAATGACAGTCAGTCTAATAAAAGTCATCACCCGTTAGATTATACATCGAATTTTATTGAAGAAACCTCCCAATGATAACAGTATAATCTCCAAAATGACTAAAAACTCAAATTGCACTGTTCCAAATTATTAGGCACAGTAGAATTTCTAAACATTTGATCTGTTTTAAAGAACTGAAAATGTTCATTTGTGGAATTTGCAGCATTAGGAGGTCACATTCACTGAACAAAAAAGCTATTTAACTCCAAAACATCCTAACAGGCCAAGTTACATGCTATCATATTAACCCTTCTGTGACATCACCTTCACAATTCTTGCGTCCATTGAACTTGTGAGTTTTTGGAGAGTTTCTGCTTGGATTTCTTTGCATGAAGTCAGAATAGCCTTCCAGAGTTGCTGTTTTGATGTGAACTGCCTCCCACCCTCATAGATCTTTTGCTTGATGATACTCCAAAGGTTCTCTATAGGGTTGAGGTCAGGGGAAGATGGTGGCCACACCATGAGTTTATCTCCTTTTATGCCTATAGCAGTCAATGACTCAGAGGTATTCTTTGCAGTATGAGATGGTGCATTGTCATGCATGAAGATGATTTTGCTCCTGAAGGCACATTTCTGCTTTTTATACCATGGAAGACAGCTGTCAGTCAGAAACTCTATATACAGTACTTTGCAGAGGTCATTTTCACACTTTCAGGAACCTTAAAGAGCCCTACCAGCTGTTTCCCCATGATTCTGGCCCAAAACATGACTCCTCCTCCATGCTGAAGTCGCAGCCTTGTTGGGACATAGTGGCCATCCACCAACCATCCACTACTCCATCCATCTGGACCATCCAGGGTTGCTCGACACTCATCAGTAAACAAGACTGTATGAAAAATTGTCTTCATGCATGTCTGGACCCACTGCAACCATTTCTGCTTGTGAACACTGTTTAGGGGTGGCCGAATAGTAGGTTTATGCACCACAGCAAGCCTTTGAAGGATCCTACACCATGCGGTTCGAGGGACTCCAGAGGCAACAGCAGCTTTAAATATCTGTTTGCTGGTTTGTAATGGCTTTTTAGCAGCTGCTCTCTTAATCCGATGAACTTGCCTGGCAGAAACCTTCCTCATTCTGCCTTTATCAGCACAAACATGTCTGTGCTCAGAATCAACCACAAATCTCTTAACAGTACGATGGTCACGTTTAAATTTTTGGGAAATATCTAATGTTTTCATCTCTTGACCAAGGCATTGCACTATTTGATGCTTTTCAGCAGCAGAGAGGTCCTTTTTCTTTCCTAAATTCCTTGAAACCTGTGCCCTGCTTAATAATGTGGAACATCATTCTTAAGTAGTTTTCCTTTAATTGGGCTCACCTGGTAAACTAATTATCACAGGAATTTGAGATTGATTTCAGTGATTCAAAGAGCCCTGATACACAATACCATCTATGAGTTTATTTGAAAAACAAAAAATTACATCTTTATGACACTTAAATCCAATTTGCATAATAATTTGGAACGCAGTGTAATTGTCACAGACATCTGTATATCTACCTAGTCTGTATGTATTTACTGTATGTAATCCATCTCTTCTATCCTGTCGGCTCCTGCAGTGATTTTACTGTACTGCGGCTGCTGAATTACAGTCTTTTGTTCTATCTATCTATGTAATATACATACATACAGTATATACTTATGTGTGTGTCACTGACATCTATATATATGTATTCTATGTGTATATATCTATTCTATTGTAGCCTGTCACTCTGTGATTTTACTGAAAGCGGCACATGAACTGTCAGCTTTTATTCTATCTTTCACTGAATGTTACCGACTTTTTCCGATTTTAAGAAAAATCCTTGCGTTACTAATCACTAATCCAAATGTACCATATTCGTGCCGAATTTATGTTTGGTGATCATTTTCCGAACCTATTCTGTCATCTCTATTTATGAGCCGCAACATGTCAATTTCTGTCAGCAGAAGATTCCACAATAGAATGTATTGGATGCAGTAAATCCACATTGTTCCGTGAACACGTGCGTATTTACCTGCGTGATTAGAATGCAGCGTTTTGGACGCAGTAAAAATACACTAAGGCCAATGCGCTGCTCCTTCCTGATCGTGGGCACGTACTCTTATAGTCTAAGGAGGACATTATGGGAACAGATGAAGACTTATTGAAATTCAATGTTGACATGCCAATAAGCAGAATAATAAATGTAGATGGCAGATAAATCAGAATACAAAATCATGGATTCTTTTGTCTTGTCATGATGACCATCTGTCATGTTCCATTATGTTGGCTATGTAAAGCTTCATCTGACAAGGATAGAGATTGCTATACATGTGTGTATACAGAACATTACCAGCTTTTATATTTCAATTTTACACGTACACAAAAGGTAAAAACAGAAGATAAACTAGGCAATAGCTTCAATCGGTTCATAATAATATGAAAAATTCCACAGTAACTTAGTGCTCAAACTGTTATGCTTTGTAATCAAATTCCAAGAATTTGTGCAAAGTAGTGGAGCATCATTCTCAAACAGTGACTTGCCCCACTATGCCTCTGTAGGGAAATGTCAGTCTGAAGGTCACAATGACATCTGTTGACTGCTGCAAGAATAAGGCTAGAGGCTATCAAATAATAATAATAATAATAATAATAATAATAATAATAATAACGTGATTTTAATGAACAGAGAGCAAATAGAATATATATTGACATACAGCTATTGAAAATTAATATATCTCAACTGACTATAGTACATATAATTAGCAACTATGGAGTATGGAGGAGGGGGCCAAAATCCCGGCTGCAGTGTATGGAAACTTGGTCAAGAACTACAGGAGACATCTGACCTCTGTATTTGCAAACAAAGGTTTCTGTGCCAAATATTATGTTCTGTTTTTCTATTGTGTCAAATACTTTTGTCATGCAATAAAATGCAATTTTATTATGTAAAAATCAAGCCATGTGATTTTCTGTTTTTTATTTTTAGATTTTGTCTCTTACAGTTGAAGTGTACCTACAATAAAAATTACAGGCCTCACCATTTTTTGTAGGTGGGAAAACTTGCAAAATTGGCAGTGTATAAAATACTTATTTTCCCCACTGTATATGGCAACTAAAGACCAAGGAGGTTATAACCATTGAAATGCCAATTACACTCCATGAAATGTAAACCGATTACAAGTAAAAGGGCATCTCCAGATATCCAGATATAACTGTGTTAAGTGAACAATCAAAACATGCTCACAGTAATCCAATACCACCTTGTAAGAAGTCCAGAAAACGCGTAATTACCTTCTGAAAACTTGTAAAGGTCCGTTATATCAAGTTCTCCATTTCCTCCTATTTCTTTAGTTAATATTTTCTGTCCCACATGAGTTTTGTCAATACACTGAACCTCTCTTGTTCCATCTTTCATTACCTTGGAATATACAATATCACTGTTAACCTGCAAAGACAAAATCAGGATTAGTTTATCTCTTGAAGACTTATATTTCACACATGCGTCTGCTTTTAAAGGAGTTGTCCACTTTCAGAAGATCCTGGATCCGGTGAACAGTTTATTTAAAAAGGTGTCACTGGAGCGTCCCACAGGGCCGTGGGGTACTCAGTACCGGGCCGGACGGTTCTTAAAGTGGAATGTCACGGAGCAGTTGCACGGTCCGTGGTCCTGAGCATCCAGTAAAATTAATAAATGATGATTATGATAGGGTAGTTTGTAGAGGAAATAGTTTGTGACGCCACCCGTGGTATTCGGAAAGGGTAGCCGACTCTGCAATGCAGATCCTCTGGGATGGTGTTAGGGCAGCAAAGATGGTTAAGCTCTCCACAGTTAGAGCTGTGTCCCAGGGCAGGTAGGATGTTATAAGTATTGGTGGTGGCTGTTGTGGTGAGTGTGGTGCAGGCAGGTGAGACGCAAATGACACAGATGACACAGCAGGGTGCAGTTTCCAATATTTTACTCACAGTTCTCTTGTGCACAGATGCCTGCTTAGTGCCGTGTCCTCCAGGTGAGGGATCCAGCAAACTCCGAGGTAGATTGGGATACACCTTTCCAGGACTCCCTTCTGTGTATTTCTTTCCTAGCCGTCTCACTGTACTGATTTTGTCCTCCTGCCCAGCACCTTCACAAACAGTGTCTAAAGCCAGCAGCCGTAGACCTTGTTGGGTGACGTCCTCTGAGTCCCCTTGCTCCTATATCTAACTGCCTTTTCAGGAATGAATGTGGTTATGGCTGAGGTACGTACAGCTACCTAAGCCCCCAGCTTGCTAGCTGAGTCTTGTAGTCCTCCACTAGTCTTAGGGGCCACCTCCCCCACTGCGAACTGGTCCCTCCACTTCTGGATACGGGCCCCATAGGAGGACTCCGCACCTCCCGTGCCCCAAGGACCCCTTCTGTCCTCCCAGGAGCTTCCTTCAGGCTCTCCTCACAACTCTTTCTCCAGCTCTTCCTACTACACTCCTTCTCTATCTACTCACGTTCTCACTAATTCTCCTCAGACTCTGTCAGCACTCACTCCTTCTCTCACTCCCATCAGACTGACTGACTCTTTCCAGAACAATCTTCTTACCTCAGCAATAACTCCTCCCACCAACTGCCACTCCCTTAAGCTCCACCCCTTCTCTACCTTCCACACTCATTCCCCAACACCCTTTCCTAGCCAGCCTGGGATGAAGCCATCCTCCCTAAGGGTACACCCAGATGCCCTGACTGAACTGGTGTGTGTTAGGTGCGAGTGTTAGAGTCCTGGGTAGTGCTCCCTCCTTACCCGAGAGTGGGATACCACACCTCTGGATGAGGTGCAGTACCTCTGTGGCAACTGGACTCTCAGGGGCGTCACATTACGTCCCACAACTTGGTAATTATACAGTGTTGTATTATGATTATTTATTTATTAATTTATACTCCTATGTAGTTTGCCTTTTGAAGTTTGTCCTGACTGTCTCCCTGTAGTCTAGCTCTCATGTAAGTACCCCTTCCCTTCTTCCTCAGTTACAATTTGGTCAGCCATCATTGTGAGGTTCATCTTCTGTACATCCTTAGTTAAATGGGTTGTTCAATACTAGGACCACTCCTTCTTGATCTGAATGTTTGGCCCTGATAAAATAAAAAAGCCTATAGTCACCTCCCATGCTGGTGCCTCTCCAGCGGTATTGGCACTCGCGGTCCCGGGCTTTCATGCGGTGGTATGACAAGTCGTGCCCAGTGCCCAATCAGCTCTGGCCTCTCTGTCTGTGCCTTCATACAAATTGAACATGAAGAGGAAGTCATAGATCAGCTGCTGCCTGGACTTCCTCATCATGTTCTGGCACCACGTGTCATACAACCAGACAAGAGCCCTGGGGCCGTGACTCCCATTACTGCTGGAAGAGCACTGGCATGGGAGGAGAGTATAAGCTTTTTTATTTTATCTGAGCCAAACATTCAGATTGCGAAGGCGTTGTTCTAGTAGTGGACAACCTCTTTAAGAATTAACTTTTCACAAGCTGATACTGCTAAAACTCCTGGAATCTTCATACATGCCTCTGAAGCTGAGCTGACAAAATTTTTGTGTGAGTACTTGTTTAATATAGTTTTTCATAGAAGGACTGTCTCAGGAGCCTCTGACTTGCAGCACAGTTATGGAGTCAGAATAGCAGGTAATCCTGGTGACAACCCCTCACATCTAGAATTGATTAAGAAAACTTTGTTGGGAACAGACGATGACACAGGAGGTAGCAGAATTGTCAGTCAAGTTTAGATAGGAGGGATTTATGTGGTGCCCCTGAGGCTCAGTCGCCACAGAGGTACTGCACTTTCTCCTAAGGTGTAGTGCCCCACCATCCAGGTAAGGTGGGAACTCCTTGCCACACTCCAACACCTGCATCCCACACAACAGGGTAGTTCAGCACATCCCAGTGAGGTCAATCTCTTCTCCTATATATTAGGAGCACCTCTGGTGGTTCCCTGCTTGGAACACTGGATGTGATGGTAGGTGGGTGAAGTTAGTATAAAAGAAGGGGAAAGATAGAGTTGAGTCAGTTCAGACCGGGAGGTCAGGCAGTCAGAAGAGTCTGACAGCAGGAGGGAGAGAAAGAAATCACTCAGACAGGAGTGAAGATCCCTGGAAGAAGGGAGAGAGGAAGGAGTGCTGCAGCTGCCTCAGTGACCTGAGCCAGCTGGCACGGGAAAGGAAAGAGAAGGAGAGAGACGTAGAACTGCAACCTGCATTTCCATAAGAGAGAGGAAGATGAGTACGGAACGAAGAAGGAGAGAGAACAGAGATGAGGAGTGAGTTGGATAGGAACCCTGCCTATAGGTTCTCAGCGCAAGGCCAGGGCCCGGTCCCCGAGGTTGTACGGACACTTATGGTTCTGCAGCAGACACCGGTGGAGTAGTTGGCTGTAAATGCACTACTCCCATCCAAGACTTGGGACACAACAGCAAACTGATAGAGAGCCGGGATCCAGGAGCATCCCCGAGCAGGCTACAGCTGTCTGTCATACAAGTGAGAGTTCTAGGAACATCTGAAGGAGGCATTCCAGGGTAACTAAGTACTGGAGTGCTTCACCATTAAAGGCGCATTGGCGGAGTCGTTCAGAAAGGCACATGTTGGCGGGGTGTCGGCAGGGAGAACCCTATCTTGCCTGAAGGTTGGCTGGGCCTCTGCCCCAGAGGAGACAGTACTGAAGCAGGCACCTGTGTGCACTACGAACTGTGAGTAAAGTTTTGAAACTGCAAGCTCTGGTGTCCTCTGCTTCGTCTCACATCAGCGCCGCTACATCTGGGTATCAGCATCCACATTGCCCGTGCCTCTCCACTAATCCCACATCTACACTGCTCTGGGACTACAGCTCCACCTGTGGGGAGCTACACCATCATTGCTGCACCACATCATCAGTCCCAGTGGATCTGCATGCAGCGTTGGCTTAACATCTTACTTGCCAAACACCACAGGTGGCGTCACGAACTATCCATATAAACTACATCATCAACCACCATTTTATTGGGCGCCCAGGGCCACGGACCGGGTCACCGCCGCCGCAGCACATCCCCCTGACACCGGCCCGGTACCCCACAGCCCTGGGACGGGGCGACCCTATTTTGGCACTGCAAACAGGATGACGAGACCAGATACCATCGGGTTCTGTGCGCCTGAAATTTATTGGACTTTGCATTTCTGAAAATGTGTAGAAGACCTGATTTGATAGACTGTGAAATGGACATTAGAAATGGCCGCTGGCGTGGAGAAGAAGGGCGTGAAGAGATGGGAGGTCCTAAGAAAAGACCGTGAAGAGTATTGGGCCTTCCCTGCCTTAATTACTATGTGACAGCGACATGGCCCACCCCCTAGGGGTTCGTATACTGGCTTGATATGGAGACGCGGGAAGAAGGCGCCACCCCCGGAAGGAGGGGCAGAAGAAGCCAGTGGCGGGAAAGGGGCCGAGGCAGGAAGAAGAATGCCAGAACGCCATGATGGAAAAGGAAGATAAGACAGAACGGGGGGGAGAAATCACCCTCACCTAGGCCGCCCCTGCAGGGACTGCAACCGCTGATACATCCTCAGCAGCGGTCGCCACCACCTCACACCCGATACTGCCATTGGGTGAGTCCCGTCCGGAGAAGATATATGCGGGTGCTGGAGCAGAATGGAGGCCCAAGACCGCGTCCCCGCCTGGACCGGGTGCGGTTGCACCGACCTCTACCAGCGACCCCGGCCGAGACTGGCCGGCCCCGGCCCGGATCCAACTGCGATCCATCCCATCAGTCACTCCGGGGGTTGCGGCGGCTGCCATTCACCATCTGGAACCGGAGCCGGAACTGCGGCTGGAAATGCCAGGTACGATTACTGCCCCGGGGGTGGTCTTGACTTTGGAAGCAGAACCTATGGATAGGAATGGCCCAGTTGATCTCCACCGATGATCCCCAACTGCGGTACCGCTGACTGAAGTCCCAATGGACACTGAGGAATCGGACCCCGAGGAACTAGTGGCAGAGCCGGCTGAATCCCCAACAGCAGCAGCGGATGCACCATCCCCGCAGGCCGTCAATGTTTCAATGGCCCTATCTATTACCCCAACCAGTCCCTATCTCACCCTGTGGGAAGCAGAATATATGCGTCTAGCAAGAAACCAGAATCAAGATGAGGACGTTTCCAGTACCACATCTGGTAGCGGTTCCAGTTCAGCTTCCAGAACCCCAGGAGGGGACCACAGTTAGAAGAATCTAAAATTTCTCGTTACCCAGGAGGGTTTTGTTTGCACCAGTTGTGCCTTTTTGTTCATCATGTTGCCTAGTTTTTGATTGGCAGCGTTGTTTTCTATTGAACTGAGGAGATCATGATCGCTGTGTGATCCAAAACTTTCTTGTAAATAGTTTGCACCTCTTTAGGTGCTCTCTCTTGGTTTTACATAAAAGGACACTTTGCGAAGATAGTGTTTTTGTATGGACACTTTTCAAAGAATGATGTCTACCTTGAAGGACACTGGAAAAGATCCCGGCTGGGAGCGATGTCCAGCATTTACAAGAATCTTTGAAATGTTTTATTGAAAAGTATTTGATAATGTGTTTTACAAGAATGTTGATAACTGAGAAATGGCTTTTATAGTAAGAATTAGGAATGTCTGATATAGAGATGAGCAATGTGAATAAAGAATTGAAAGAGACAGGTGACGGACCAGGTATATGCGGTCAGTGTCTTGCGTCTAGTAGAATGAGAGAAAAATGAGAGTAAACTGACAGAATAAGAGAAAAGTAATAAAGAAATGTGTTACAGAAGAATAGCACTTTGAATTGCGAATTGCACTTAGAATTAAAAATTTTAGATAGAATTTTAGATAGGATTGTTGGTAACGTTCAAGATGAGTACCTCCTATACTAGGAAGTTTAGTATAAGAAAAGTTTGTTATGCATTATAAAATTTTTGTATGTTTCTTTGCTGTCTACTTTATTTACCTTGCAGCCTGCGGACGTGCTGTGTTTAACGGGGGGGTATGTTGCGCCCCTGAGGCTCAGTCGCCACAGAGGTACTGCACTTTCTCCTAAGGTGTAGTGCCCCACCATCCAGGTAAGGTGGGAACTCCTTGCCACACTCCAACACCTGCATCCCACACAACAGGGTAGTTCAGCACATCACAGTGAGGTCAATCTCTTCTCCTATATATTAGGAGCACCTCTGGTGGTTCCCTGCTTGGAACAGAGAGGAGGAGTGGGTTGGATAGGAACCCTGCCTATAGGTTCTCAGCGCAAGGCCGAGGCCCGGTCCCCGAGGTTGTACGGACACTTATGGTTCTGCAGCAGACACGGGTGGAGTAGTGGGCTGTAAATGCACTACTCCCATCCAAGACTTGGGACACAACAGCAAACTGATAGAGAGCCGGGATCCAGGAGCATCCCCGAGCAGGCTACAGCTGTCTGTCATACAAGTGAGAGTTCTAGGAACATCTGAAGGAGGCATTCCAGGGTAACTAAGTACTGGAGTGCTTCACCATTAAAGGCGCATTGGCGGAGTCGTTCAGAAAGGCACATGTTGGCGGGGTGTCGGCAGGGAGAACCCTATCTTGCCTGGAGGTTGGCTGGGCCTCTGCCCCGGAGGACACGGTACTGAAGCAGGCACCTGTGTGCACTACGAACTGTGAGTAAAGTTTTGAAACTGCAAGCTCTGGTGTCCTCCGCTGCGTCTCACATCAGCGCCGCTACATCTGGGTATCAGCATCCACATTGCCCGTGCCTCTCCGCTAATCCCACATCTACACTGCTCTGGGACTACAGCTCCACCTGTGGGGAGCTACACCATCATTGCTGCACCACATCATCAGTCCCAGTGGATCTGCACGCAGCGTTGGCTTAACATCTTACTTGCCAAACACCACAGGTGGCGTCACGAACTATCCATATAAACTACATCATCAACCACCATTTTATTGGGCGCCCAGGGCCATGGACCGGGTCACCGCCACCGCAGCACATCCCCCTGACACCGGCCCGGTACTGGGTAGCCCACAGCCCTGGGACGGGGTGACCCATTTACACCATTATCATTTCTCTACTAAACAAAAGCCCAGTGGACATTTAGATATTAATTTGCATACAGCACAGGAAGTGTTAAATATTTACTATTTTTTTTCTAATAATGCATTTAGACTTGTTGATTTTGTCCCATCAATGCACCATTAATGAGCGTGATTGACTATATACAACTTGTTTGACCCGTGCCTAGGTTTAGAAGATGACAAACAAGAATAATAGGGTCAAAATGATAGAATCACAGAATGGTAGAGTTGGAAGGGACTTCCTGGGTCATCTCGTCCAACACCCTGCTCAAAGTAGGATTCACAATATCATCCCAGACAGATGTCTGTCCAGCCTGTGTTTGAAGACTTCCATGGAAGGAGAACTCACCACCTCTCGCGGCAACCTGATCACTTCATCCAAATACAGTACCATGTTTTGCTGCACATCATCTTCTTACATTACGCGATGTGATGTCAGCATAAATGATTTTTTATTACCCGACAAACATTTTGCTCATTTGCTGGGTAATTACCGGCATGTTAACATGCGTAGATAATTGCAAACAAGCATTTCTGTTCATGAATCCACTAGTCCAAATGCACCATTAGATATACTTTATTACTACTGCTATACATGAGTGTTTTCTGAAATACAGTGTATCCGTAAAGTCATGGTGCACTTTTGACCAGTCACTGGAAAGCAACAAAAAACGAAAGAAATGTGAAATCTGCTCCGAATAAAAGAAAAACTCTCCCAGTTTCATACCTATTCAGTGCAGTGTGATGTGGGCTCCATTTGTTGCCTTACACACATCCAAACGATAGTGAAGTTCTTGCCACAGACAGGTAAGAACGTCTGGTGTAACAGCGTGAATAACGTCTGTGATTCTCTGTTTTAAGTGATTAATGTCATTGATATGTTCAATGTACACACATGTTGCTTCACATAACCCCAAAAGTCAAAGTGCGTCAGATCCGGGGATCATGGTATACTTGTATACTTTCCTGTGACTGGTCAAAAGTGCACCATGACTTTACGGACACATTGTATGTCTCTCCAGCCTTTATATTCAGTACTGTAGCAGTTATAGAGGTTTAGTGATGACAGGTTACCATTAATTTAGTAAGTCTATCCTACCAATTTACAATATATTATTCTTACCTCAGCAAAAAGGAACGGTGTATCAAATTGGAAGCAAACATGACCGTGCTTAATAGCTTGGACAGAGGCAGGGCCGCATCTAAACATTCCTAAATTGATGACAAATAGTCAGTGTTAGTAGACTGTGCCCATAATCACAAGTGCAATAGGTATAAAGTGTTGCATTTATTAAATGTACTGTATTTGTAACAACAGGTGTGCAGCTTCTTGGAGGTTATAAACCATTTCCTCAGTCTGGCCAGCTTAGCAACCCACCAGACACCATTCTTGGGCTCCATTGGGCTTAGTCTATCAGACAGGTTTTTTATGTTTACTTACTTCCACTAGTCACTGTCACTAGTGCTAGTAATGTTTTTGTATAGGTACTAGTTCAGTAGCATCCACATCTGAAAAGTACAGTATTTAGGATCTCATCCAGTCAAAACACTAGACATTTAAAGTATTTTCCCAACAAAAAAACCTCATCTGAAAAACTTCCAACACAAATAAAAGTATTGTCTGAGCCTAATGAGATCACCTTCTGGGTCCCACAGGAATCAGTTGTGTTCATCAGAGGAATTTCCATACAGCCATTAATTTCTCCTAAATTACTGCTGTAGGAAAACTATGGTATTACATTGAGACCATTCAAATGAATGAATGGTCAAGTTTGTCAAAGCAAAAGAAATTTATTGGTCAAATCAGATTTTGCTGAATATTTTCCAATAAAAGGTTACAAAGCACATATGTTCATGTTAGATTGTGTCACGTTTGCCGGTGGCGTACGTGGTTCATGGACCCACTGTGCCTCGGGGCCGGGATTGCCTAGGAAGGATGTAGCTAAGTGGTTCTCTGGTGTTCATTGGAGCTACTGCTTGTGGAGTCAGGCTTGAGTGCAGGTAGCCGCCAGATACCACTCCTACGTAGTCCCTTTACTGCAGCTACCGTTCCAATATGTTGGGTTTGCTGTACAGAGACATAGGAGTGGAGTCACAGACAGGAAGACTAATGAACAGTATGGACAACGTGGACTTCGGGGATAGGTTCTTCTTCACACACGCAGGGTTCAAGAAATGGATTAGGTACCACCAATGCAGCTACAGGTTCAGGTAACACCGGAGCAGCTTCAGGGTCATGTATAAACTGAACTGGAATACAGGGTCAGCATAGGATAGGGAAATAACTATATTAAATTAAGGACAGAGGACCTGGCAACATAAAGCTGCACACACTACCACTAACAAACTATAGGGGTTGCTCAAGCACCTCCCTATTGGGGAGGGTGCCTTTTATACAAGATGCCTTCCATCTATGCATGCTATTCGAAGCCTGTGCAGCGTGCACAAGGCAAGCAGGGAGAGGAGCGTGAAGGACACTGCTGTGGCTGGGGTGGTGAGTAAGTCGGCATCCCTGCATGGAGAAAGCAGTGGAACCATGCAATGGACATTACACAATGCTTATACACAGCTTACAAAGTCATGTAAGAAAGAAATATGATAGAAAAACATAACTATAAGTTATAGAAAATACTTGTACTATCGTCTGCATATATTTCACAATGATTACCTATATCTATGGGGCATTTTAAATGAAATTGAGGAGAGTCTCTAAAATGTGACCACAGGATCCACTAAGAGAGAAAGTCAGAATAAGTTGCTATCATATCTTCCATATAAATAATGTTGTGATCTTCCATGGGCCACTGAACCCTACTGGGAGAAATAAAGAATTTAAATAATCTAGTCATTCTCATAGCTAGAAGAAAAAGTCTGAATAAACTCTGTTTTATTATCTTTATAGGAAAGGGCAAAATGATAAGCGAGACAGTTCTAACTTAATTTTAAAGAAGCCCTCCCATCAAAGTTTTTATCCTCTTAATATACTGTATTGTAATCATCATATTATATTGCACTGTGTACTTACAATTGCTCATTTTGCCTTTCTACTCAGCTAATTCTTCTGTTTTCTCTGCTCTATCTAGAAACAGGAAGTCTATTTTCCCTGCATTTATCATTCCCTTCTTCAACTCCAGAACAAGCTGCTCCCTCCTGCCCCCTGCCAAGGGCTTTTGCAGTGACTTATGACTTATACAGGGAAAACAGACTTACTATTTCTACATAGAGCTTAGAAGGATTCAGCTAGTCAGTTTTTAATCATGTGATATCATAGACCTAACGAGAAAGAGAAGAATTACCTGGGTAGAAGGGCAAAATTAGCAATTGTAAGTACACAGTGGTACATAATGTGGGGTCAGTCATATGCCCAATTATAACAAGAACTATAGTATAGTGGGCTGATAAAAAGTTTTTAAAGTGCCAGGTAGTAAAAAACTATATATAGTCTATTTTACCTAAATAGTGAGAAAAGAGCCCACTTGATGATAACCCACGCATTAGCGTGCATGCTTTAATACGCCGCCAGCATATACTTAGTATTCGGACACCGCTATTGGACACCATGGCATTTAAATACTTCTCCTCCCCTCACTAAATGACGCCCCTGGAAGAAGCAGACCGCGAAACGCGCGTCGGGGTAGTGAGACGCTGCCACTACATGCTGCCAGGTATATATTTATTTATTATAAGAAGCCCTTTATATGCACTTGATATACATTACTTATCTCATTGTGAGTATAGATGTGACTGCGGGGTTATCATCAAGTGAGCTCTTTTCTCACTATTTAGGTAAAATAGACTATATATAGTTTTTTTACTACCTGGCACTTTAAAAACTTTTAATCAGCCCACTATACTATTTTGGCATTATATCACCTTATATACCCTATATCTGATGGCTATATTTAAGCATAGTTCTTGCTATAATTGGGCATATGACTGACGCGTGATAGCCACATTTGTGTGTATATATAGAGAGATTTTTTATGTGAATTTGTATTGCCGTATGAATTGTATATACTGTGGTTTACTGATTTGTGGTGACATCTCCTTTTGGAGACATCCTGTTTTTGTTTTTTTAAAAATTTTGTATGTCGGTTTTAGAAATATTGAAATAAATTTATTTTTAATAATGGATCTCTTCTATCTGGAGTTTATTCATTCTGGCTTTTGATATACATTCCTGTTTGATGTGCCATTGGTAATTTTTTCTAGGAAAAGTTGGATTAATTTATAATGTGATGATTGCAATATATTCAGAGGATACAAATTTTAATGGGAAAGCTTCTTTAACCTTCAAGACATTCAGGGAATAATAGAGGGATGTAATATCCTCTCATAGTTCCTGAGTGAGAGGACAGCTCAACCAAATGTGCCCCATAGTTCCCCAGACATTTTGACCCTTTCAGCATACATAAGAAAAAGCTGTGAAAACAGTGTGAAGCCAAGCAAAGTTTTGTACCATCAAATCATGATTTTATAGCATTAGTGGCATACGAGTGTATTCACCCCCTTGGCTTTTTACCTTTGTTGTTCAATTACAAATTGTGCTTAAATATTTTTGTAATTCAACTTGAGTGTGATGCATCAGCACTAAATAGTCTAAGGTGGAGAAGTGAAGTGAGAAAAATATAGGCATAAATGAAATGTATGGGTTTAAATAACTAA
Source organism: Dendrobates tinctorius (assembly GCF_039654945.1). NCBI lineage: Eukaryota > Metazoa > Chordata > Amphibia > Anura > Dendrobatidae > Dendrobates > Dendrobates tinctorius. The sequence goes on along the minus strand of NW_027361672.1, from coordinate 41,730,416 downwards.
AAATTGTCATGTGCATATGTATCAATGAGATCGCCACTAGCACCATGAGAAATTTCTTACAGCGCTAGCAGTGACGTAATGAAGGTTACCACAGTTCATCAGCTGGCTCACACTGAACTGAGCATGGCAACAGCTCAGTTCCAAAAGACAAAAACATCCTGATAGGGAATTTAGATTGTGAGCCCCATTGGGGACAGTGATGACAATGTGTGCAAACTGTAAAGCGCTGCGGAATATGTTAGCACTATATAAAAATAAAGATTATTATTATTAGAGCTGGCAGTGACCCGCAGTAACATCTATGACATCACCGGTCATCACTGAAACTGCGTCCCAAGCTCAGCTCAGTGTCTTCTGAATTCATGACTGAGCAGTTGCATTATGCCGCTGCTCAGCCATGTAATCCAGATGTAGCAGAGATGGATTTTGGTGTGGGGGCAAATGGTTTATCATCAGATAGTTGAAGAATATGTTTTTTTATTATTTTCATTTTTACAGTAATAAATGGGAAATCAAGGTGGGGTATGTTTATTTTAATTAAGGGACTTTATTCTTGCAACATATTTTTTACAATATAACTATGATGTTAGCAATGGGGGCATCTTACAGATATCTCTCCATTACCAACCCCTGGGCTTGATGTCAGCTGACAATACAAAGCTGACATCAACCCGAACCCTATTGCCCCACTTGCCACCACACCAGAGCAAGTGGGACGAGTGAGGCTAAGCACCAGATTTGGCTCATCTTATGGATGCACCATTTCTGGGGTGGCTGAGGACTGGTCTTGGCATCACATAAAAACCATCAAAATGTACCAGGCACAAAAAACTGATTAGCTAAGCAAACACAAAAAAGAACTCCAGTATAACGTGTCAGTATAAAATGTACAAATTTTATTAACTCAATCAGAGAAATATACGTATAGAGATTATACAATTTAATATAGATAAAAAATTCATTCAAGGTCACTATTTTACCATAATTGGGGTTTATACCAACAAAAGCCTGACCTACAGCCCATGTAAACAGTGCTTAAGCACCTTCCCTTAATATTGCCACATAAACCTCTACTACCCGGTATTGTACATGTCCAACCATGGCATAAAAAATAGGGTATAGTAAATAGATGAGCACTTACATAGGTGGTGGTCTGCAGGATGTGGTCTCCCCAAATGCCCCAACGCTCGTTTCATCCCTTCGTCCCTGACAAAGGGATGAAACGCGTGTTGGGGCGTTTTGCAGACCACCACCTATGTAAGTGCTCTTCTATTCACTAGACCCTATTTTTTATGCCATGGTCGGACATGTACAATACCGGGTAGTAGAGATTTATGTGGCAATATTTATGCAGCATCAATAGCAAATGTAAAAAATAAAAAAAATAAAACATCTTGATAAACTCACCTTCCGGCGTCCCGCGCAGCATCCCCAGGCCTCAGCGATGCTCCCATTCCCAGTGATGCCTTGCGATAATGACATATGATGACGTAGCGGTCTCGCAGAACTTTAGCGGTCTTGTGAGACCACTACATCATCAGCATCACTGAGGCCTGGGGACACTGCGCGGGAATCTGGAAGGTGAGTATAACCTGATTTTTTATTTTTTATTCTTTTTTTTAACAGGGATATGGCACCCAGGGCTTGGAGGACAGTCTCCTCTCCTCCGGACCGTGGGTACCATCCACACATGAGCCGCTCACTTTGCGCATGGTTGGCATAGCCACATGCGGAAAGTAAGCGGATCTCATGCATTCCTATGTGTGCGGAATCGTGATGATTCTGCAAAAATAATGGGCCTGCTGCGTTTTTTTCTGCTATGTGATTCTGCCACGGAACAAAATTCAGCATTAGCACAGCAGGTGTGGAATGCCATAGGAATGCATGGGGCGCGTTCTGTATGCAGTTTCGCAGCGTTTTCGCGGCGAAAACACGGCCAAAATGCATGCAGTCCGCAATGTGGGTACACAGCCTTAAAAGACGCTGCTGTGTATTTCTCGCAAGTCACACTTGTGGTTCATGTGTAATCTGTTTTTTTCTCACACCCATAGACTTGCATTGGCGTGTCTTGGCCGAGAATCACTAACAATTGCAGCATGCTTTGATTTTCCAGCCCGTTTAAAACGGGCGAGAAAAAAATCGGATGATGAGAGCTGCCCCATAGATTATCATTGGTCGGAGTGCTATGCGATTTTTTATCGCATAGCACTCGTCCATTTTTCTCGCTAGTGTGACGCCGGCCTAAACTGCAGTTAGCATCCACATTTGGCAGTTCTGTACTGATGAGAGCCCACGTAATTTAGGGTTCATGTCTCCAGAAGCATAAGCTGGGCACAATGTATGGGCATTACAGCGTACAGGGCACTGCAACTTCAGAATTGCAATTTTCATTCAGCAACATTCATTGGTGTTTGTTTCTGCAAAACACCCATGGAGTCACTACATCTGTAAGTTCATTCCCAGGGGAGTGCAATTTACAAAATGAGGTAGGGATCTGATATAATCTTATAAATGTGTCCCTACTGTGTTCTGTGTAATGGCCGTGTCTGACTGCGCAGGAACATGGTCTGATCTTACCACAGATCCTGGGCAGGGGAGAAAGCAAAAGGAGTATACAGACAGGACAGAATGGGATTGCAAATGATTCTTTTGTGAGGCAAAATATTTCAATGGCTATTTAAAGCAATGTTTTACCTCAAAGAAAGAATCAGCTGTGATCCCCTGCTGTAATGACTGTATACTGTTTTGTTTTCTCCCCTATTCAGGAGCTGTGGTATGATCAGACCATGTTCCTGTACGGTCAGACATTACACTGTACACAGCAGGGGCATATTTATAAGATTATCTCAGCACAGAAACATTGTTTAAACCCATCCAATTGTGGAACTTACCGTATTATTTTTCCGAGATCTATTGATTAAAATGTTGATTAAAATTAACTTTGTTTGTAGGAAAACCCCTTTAAGGACTCTGTATATGGAATCTGCAAACTATTCTATGAAAATTTGTTCCCCATGTGTCAAATAGCGCCTATTCCTTCAGAGTCTTGTACTGTATTGCCACGTACAGTTGTGGCCAAAAGTATTGGCACCCTCAGCCTAATACTTGGTTGCACAAAATTTAGCCAAAATAGCTGCGACCAACCGCTTCCGGTAACCATCAATGAGTTTCTTACAATGCTCTGCTGGAATTTTAGACCATTCTACTTTGGCAAACTGCTCCAGGTCCCTGATATTAGAAGGGTGCCTTCTCCAAACTGCCATTTTTAGATCTCTCCACAGGTGTTCTATGGGATTCAGGTCTGAATTCATTGCTGGCCACCTTAGAAGTCTCCAGTGCTTTCTCTCAAACCATTTTCTAGTGCTTTTTTGAAGTGTGTTTTGGGTCATTGTCCTGCTGGAAGACCCATGACCTCTGAGGGAGACCCAGCTTTCTCACACTGGGCCCTACATTATGCTGCAAAATTTGTTGGTAGTCTTCTGACTTCATAATGCCATGCACATGTGCAAGCAGTTCAGTGCCAGAGGCAGCAAAGCAACCCCAAAACATCAGGGAACCTCTGCCATGTTTGACTGTAGGGACCGTGTTCTTTTCTTTGAATGCCTCTTTTTTTCTCCTGTAAATTCTATGTTGATGCCTTTGCCCAAAAAGCTCTACTTTTGTCTCATCTGACCAGAGAACATTCTTTCAAAATGTTTTAGGCTTTTTCAGGTAAGTTTTGGCAAACTCCAGCCTGGCTTTTTTATGTCTCGGGGTAAGAAGTGGGGTCTTCCTGGGTCTCCTACCATACAGTCCCTTTTCATTCAGACGCCGACGGATAGTACGGGTTGACACTGTTGTACCCTCGGACTGCAGGGCAGCTTGAACTTGTTTGGATGTTAGTCGAGGTACTTTATCCAACATCCGCACAATCTTGCGTTGAAATCTCTTGTCGATTTTTCTTTTTCATCCACATCTAGGGAGGTTAGCCACAGTGCCATGGGCTTTAAACTTCTTGATGACACTGTGCATGGTAGACACAGGAACATTCAGGTCTTTGGAGATGGACTTGTAGCCTTGAGATTGCTCATGATTCCTCACAATTTGGTTTCTCAAGTCATCAGACAGTTCTTTGGTCTTCTTTCTTTTCTCCATGCTCAATGTGGTACACACAAGGACACAGGACAGAGGTTGAGTCAACTTTAATCCATGTCAACTGGCTGCAAGTGTGATTTAGTTGTTGCCAACACCTGTTAGGTGCCACAAGTAAGTTACAGGTGCTGTTAATTACACAAATTAGAGAAGCATCACATGATTTTTCAAACAGTGCCAATACTTTTGTCCACCTTCTTTTTTATGTTTGGTGTGGAATTATATCCAATTTGACTTTAGGACAATTCTTTTTGTGTTTTTTCATTTAAGACAAATTAAATGAAGATAATAATACCAAAGAATTTGTGTTTGCAATCATTTTCAGGAAGAAACTGAGTATTATCTGACAGAATTGCAGGGGTGTCAATACTTTTGACCACAACTGTATGGTGTATTTCCTTATTCAGCAGATAGTGTGTGACAAATTTTGGTGCCATTTTTACCCATTTCCCTTTGTGAATATGTAAAACCTGGGGATAAAAAAACATTTTTGTGGTAAAAATTTAATAATTTTTTCATTATCACCCAATGGTATAAAATTCTGTGACACACCCATGGTGACAATATGATCACTGCACCCCTTGATGAATTCATTGAGAGGTGTAGTTCGTAAAATGGGGTCACTTCTGGGTGGTTCTTCTGTTCTGGCACCTCAGGGGCTCTGCCAATGTGATATGGTTCCCGCAAACTATACTTGCGAGAAAAGTAAGGATCCAGCTTCAGTCCATAAAAACATAAAGTTTTATTGTTTCTTTTACAACATGGCAAATACTACTACATACACCTTAGCAAACTATAACAACAAAATCTGCACTATAATATGGGACTCCCTCCCTTCTGAGCTTTCCACTGTGCCTGAAAATTATTTCTCAATTACATGTAGGGTATTGGTGCATTCAGGAGAAATTGCACAACCAAGTGTGAGGTCCATTTTTTCCTATTAGCCCTTATAAAAATTAAAAACTTGGGGCTAAAACATTATTTTAGTGGTAAAAATGTAATTATTCTTTCTTCACCACCCAATGGTGTGAAATTCTGTGAAGCACATGTGTCAATATACTCAATGCACCTCTAGATGAATTCATTCAGGGCTGTAGTTTCTAAATTGGGGTCACTTATTGGGGTTCTGAATATCTGGTATGTCAGGGGATCTGTTAATGCTACATGGAACACTCAAACCATTACACCAATATCTGCACTCCAATATGGCGCTCTTTACCTTCTGAGCTTTGTACTGTGACTCAAAAGTGGTTTTCAACTACATATGTGGTATTGGAATATTCAGGAGAAATTGCATAAAATTGAAACATTCATTTTCCTATTACCCCTTCTGAAAATTAAAAATGTGGGGTCAAAGCAACGTTTTAGTGCAAAAAATGGCAATATACCATTTACTCAGCCCAATGTTATACAATTCTGTGAATCGCCTGAGGTTTAAAAATGCTCACTACACACCTAAATGAATTTTGTGAGAGGTATAGTTTACAAAATGAGGTCAATTGTGGGGGTTTCTGCTGTTTTCGCATGTCAGGGGCTCTTCAAATATGATATGGTGTCTGCAATCTATTCCAGTGAGAATGGAGCTCCACAATTCAGTTGAAGCTCCTTCCCATTCGAGCCCTTCCATGTACATAAACAGTAGTTTTTCATTACATATGTCATATGAATATACTCAGAAGAATTTGCACAACAATTGATTTGTCCTTTTTCTCCTGTTCCCTTTGTGAAAATTGAAAAATACAGGGCAAAACAACATATTTGCAGGAAAAATGTATTGTTTCATTTCAACGGCTCAACATTGTAAAATTCTGTGAAACACCTATTGGTTTAAGGTGGTTAAGCCACATCTAAATAAATTTCTTGAGGGCTGTAAATGGGGTCACTTGTGGATGGTTTCCACTGTTTAGGCACATCAGGGCCTCGGCAAACTCGACATGGCGTCTGCTATCTATTCCAGCAAATTTTGCACTACCAAAGTCAAGTGGCGCTTCATACCTTCCAAGCCTTGCCGTGCGCCCAAACAATAGTTTTTCCACCACACATAGGAAATCGGTGTACTCAGGAGAAATCGTACAAAATATTGGATGGTCCAATTTCTCCTGTTACCCTTCTGAAAATGAAAAATTTGGTGTGAAGCCAATATTTTTGTGGGAAAAATGTATTGTTTAATTTTTTCTTTTGCACTCCAAAAGTCAAATGGTGCTCCTTCCTTTCCTAGCCATGCTGTCCTCCCAAACAGTAGTTTTTTACAACATTCGTGGTATCAGTGTACTAAGGAGTATTTGCACATCAAATTTTTGGGTCCACTGTTATCTGATACCCTTGTGAAAATAAAAATATTACGGCTAAAGCAACATTTTTGTGTCAAAAATGTGATTTTTTATTTTCACGGCTCAACATTATAAAACTGCTGATTCAAGTTTCTTACCCCACAGCTAGATGAATTCCTTGCGGGGTGCAGTTTTAAAAATGGGGTAACTTGTTGGGGGTTTCCACTGTTTAAGGACATCAGGGGCTCTGCAAACATGAAATAGCGTCCGCTATCTATTCCAGACAATTTTCCATTCCTAAAGTCAAATGGTTCTCTTCCCTTGCGAGCCATGTGGTGGGCCCAAAAAGTGGCTTTCCTCCACATATCAGGTATCTTTGAACTCAGCAGAAATTGCACAATAAAGTGTATTGTCCATTTTCTCCTGTTACCCTTGTGAAAATGGAAAATTTGTGGCTATATTTTGTGAGAAAAAATAAAATTTTCAGTTTTTCCTTCCTAGTTGCTTTAATTCTGTGAAAAAGCTGAATGCTTAATAAACCTCTTGAATGTTGCTTTGAGCACTTTGAGGGGTGCAATTTTAAAATGGTGTCACGTTTGGGTATTTTCTGTCACATAGGCCTTCAAAGCCACTTCAAATGACATGTAGTCTCTAAAAAAATTGGTTTTGTAAATTTTGCTGGAAAAGCAGGACATGGCTGATCAACTTTTAATCATTCTCACATCCTACTAAAAACAAATTATGTTTCAAATATAATGCTGATGTAAAGTAGACATGTGGTACATGTTATTTATTATCAATTTTGTATGATATAGCTATCTGGTATAAGGGCATAAAAACTAAAATTTTGAAAATTGCTAAATTTTCTTATTTTATGCCAAAATTTAGATGTTTTCATAAATACTTGCAAATAATATTGACCTAAATTTACCACTAAAATAAAGTTCACTGTGTCACAAAAAATGGTCTCAGAATCACTGGGAAATGTTGAAATAATCCAGCTATTACCACATTAATTTACACTGACAAGAATTGTAAGATTCAGCCTGGTCAGGAAGGTGAAAACAGGCTGGTTAGTGAAGGGGTTAAAACAAAATCCCAGATTTCCTTTATCCCTTCGGGAAATTTATTTAATTCTCTAACTTTACTTTTCATAAAGTTTTCTTAGTAGTCAGGTCTTAATATAATAATTCTCAACCATAATGCCAATAATATCAATTATGGAAAACTTAAGAACATAATTAAACGATATGCAAAATAGATAGAAATACTTTGTGACAAGAGTGTATGTAAGCCTGAAGGACACTTTGCGTGTTTTAATTACTTTTCATTATGTCTTTACTTAAAATATCATTGATTGACTTCCTAGTATCTTGTAACATTTTCTTCCATACTTAAGATAGTGAAATGTCATGAAACATTCACAGACTCAAGGGGAAGATTGCTTTCAAAGTAACTTGAAATGTCAATGGGAGCACTTTATAACATTGCATATGTTTATTCATTATTTCTAAACGTATATTATTATACATTTTCTAATATCAGTGATACTATATCACATCAATTTAGAACAAAAGGTTTCTGATTGCTGTTTAAAAGTAATACATACCGTCACTGTTCTCCTGAGGTGTGGCATCTACTGCCTGCCATCCACCAAATCCAACTGGGAGATCTGGTCTGGTCATCCAGGCTTCATTCCAGCAATGATAATTCCTTGGGGAAAAAAAATAAGTCATTTGTTGTTATTATTATTATTATTATTATTATTATTATTAAATTACCAGTGCATCAAAAGCCCAATTATATTGGGTTTCTAATAGTAATTTTAGGTTGGCCTTTGGAACCTAAACTATTTTAAACACTGTAAACTTTGCATTTTCATAATTGTAATTTTTTTTTTCCTATAGAACATCAGTGTTAGAGTATAATTTCTAATTCATGTGGAACACAACAGTTCAGAAGAGAATCATGCGATCAATATGTGTTCTTCTGTATTTTTATACCACACTTGACCAGTGTAATTGTATAAACTGTGTATATATTGTTTTGAAATAACGTGTTTTGAAGGTTGCATTATTGACTGCCTTCTTTGCTTTCAGCCACTAAGAAAAAGGTATAGATAAGCTGTCAAGAGATGACTGAACCTTTAGAAATTTGAATTCTTCAAGTTTGTAAAATTTTTCCCCAAAATTTGTCTACCATGTTATATGATAGTTGTAAGGTATTTTGGGAAACCCACATGGTCAGTGACTTCTGCAATTTACTACGATAAGTAAAATAGTGAAGGACATTTTATGGCAATTCGTTCAAATCTAATCACACATTGTTCAAATTTGCCAGGAACCGCGGATTTTAGGAAGTTCGACTTGAATGCCATTTGTGTTGTGCTTTCAACTTGATCATCTCTAAAGTTGTCCAAAGGGAAGACTGGTCCTCATGGGAAGGTTGGGGTCATGATACCAATGCAATTTGCCAAAACAGCAACTGGGGGACAGTTTGTTCACATAAATAAGGGTGGTAGTCGTGAGAGAGGGACTGACTCCCGACGCCCCAGCATGCTACATGAAAGATGTGGTCCTGGCTGGGTGTGTGGACTTTGGTAGTGTGGGTTGTGTACTCATGCAGACCATTTGCTGCCACTGTTCTCAGCTGGCCAGGACCATAAGAGAACTCAAGAGACCGACAGTTCATCTTAAACATTAGCTCTTTACTTAATGGTTCAAACAGCTCCTAAGTTATATCTTCATACATGGGCACATACCTTCAAATACGCTCCAGTCTCACAGCACATCATCAGACACAGTTTAATTTCCTGCTGGGTTGTTCCTAATGTTACTAGTTCAAGCACCACTCAGCCAACACAACAGTACAGTTTGTGATAATCACCTTCCCTTCCAGTGGTTCAACAACTAGTCTCCATTATGGTCCTATCGCCTTGTGCTCCTAGACGCTTGGGGAAAACCTGCTTGAGAAGTTGACTACGCTCATAAACCAGTGACAATAACCCGGTACCTTGTCGGTTAAGGGGTCTGGCCATTAGAATGTAATACAATAGTTATTCTTCTACCTCAGTAAGGTCTCCTTCTTCTCTCCTGAGTTGACACAAGTCACCCACTGAATATGGTCTCTTCAGCCTGCAGATTAGACATCTGTCCTTATCACACACTAGGTCTTCTACTACTCCAACTCCAACTTCAACTAACTGAGGTTCCGTTTCTGTCTCTCTATATTTTAACCCCTCCTATTGTGGGTTAGTACCCACAGTTAACTATTTCTGACCCTACTGTCTGTTGTTGAGAAGAACTTCCTTACAAAACATTATCTTATAACATTATGCCTTACACTATGCATTACATTAAATTACTTATCTAACATTACTACACACTGTACAGGAACACAATAAATTATCAATGCTTATCACACTCTATATCACAATACATTACAATTGACATTACACAATATTTAAATAAGACGCAGACATTATTCATGTTACAATACATTGACGTGATTGGTGTCTTCAGGGCAAGGAATGAGACAGCTATTGTCAACCACCCTTGCACATATATAGTCATCATGCAAAGCCTATTGTTGTTCGCCTGTGCAATGTTTGGCCTTCAAGTCTACAGTATACCACTTGTGAGAAATGTGCTGTATTTACAGCCTAAAAATCTAACCTTCTATGAAGGTGAATTGAGGCAAAAGACCTGGTTGTCTTCTGAGGAAAGTTGTTTTGGGGTTCGTCAAGTGCACTGAGGTGGACCTCTGGAAGAGAACAATAATACTGTTCTATCGAGCAAAACCAAACCGTACCAGAAACAGATGTAGCATTATAGCAACTGCTAATCAGACTGAGGGACTAGGTAGGCTAGCCATGGAATAACAAGGTTTTCAGGTGTTCTGAGCTGACCGCTGCTCATGTTTGTGTTGACCAAGAGTAACATATCACTGGATAAAGTTATTTCTTGTGGGAGTGTCTGCTATAACTACGGGGACTATGTCAGTCTGACAGTACCAGGAAGGAGTGACTGGGGTTATTTGACCATAGGCCTGTTAAAGGTTCTAGTCAAGTTTGTGAGATGTACCAACTTTAAGTGAATTATGAAAAAGCTTCAATGTAGTCCTGATTACTTGAAGGCCTGAGCTGTGACCTAACAACTTTAGATGAGCTGTGTTTTACAACTGAACAGCTCTAACAGTCTCTTGGGTGGACACTAGAGCTGTGGTAAAGAGCATTTAGTGCAGATAGCCCAAGATACGTCACAATAAGGAAACATCCAGTGGACATTGCCTTAATACATGAGGCAGATTAAAAGTCTTTTTGTTGATCATGCAACCAGTATGACCATCCATCTATCTCTCTTCTCCTCTCTGTTCTTATATATGCTGGTTTGACAGCCATACCACCATGGTTGTGATGCCAGCCAACTGCACTGATAAGGGACAGCATTATCAGACTATTCCAGGTACAAGCACATCTGAATTAAACATTACGTTTACATGCATTTTCCTAATACATACTGTAGTTCTTATAAAGGCACCATTAAAAATGTTATTAAAAAGCTGATGAAGTGCTGCTAATGCATCATTGAAGTAAATCCCTTTGACAAGTTCCTTTTATCTATTTCACAATATAAAACCATATATAAAAAATGTATTTCCACCACAATATTAGAGGGGTTTTACAAAGTTTATACATTATTCCTTATCAGTACAATAGTGAATAATTATTTCATTGCTTGGTCTGACAGTGACAAAGGAGCTCTAAAAAGTCCCACTTTCTTCAATTGAGGGTAAGTTAAGCATGTTTACCTACTCTATATTTAAGGCCCCATCACACATAGCGACTCACCAGCGATCCCGACAACGATATCAACGTATTAGGATCGCTGGTGAGTCACTACATGATCGCTGGTAAGCTGTCAAATAGACAGCTTCACCAGCGACGCTGAGTGCGCGGCGTCGCTGTGTACTCTAGTTACCAGCACGCTGATGCAGGGAGCTGGTAATTAAGGTACACATCGGGTTTCTAAGGGACGTGCGTCACTTAGAAACCCGATGTGTACCTTAGTTACCAGCTCCCTGCATCAGCGCGTTGGTAACTAAGGTACACATCGGGTTTCTAAGTACCGCTCGGTGCTTAGAAACCCTGCGTTTACCTTAGTTACCAGCTGATCGCTGGTCTCCCGCCTGTCACACGCATCGATGCGTGCTGGCCAGTGGGAGACGAGCGATGAAAGAAATGTCCAGGGCTTTCCAACAGTGATCAGCGATACCGGCTGATAGGTGTCTCACACACAGCGATCTCGCTGGTGAGATCGCTGTTGCGTCACAAAACTTGATGAGATCGCTATGTGTGACGGGGCCTTTATTCTCTATTGAAATGCAGGAGATAGAAAAGTGCTGCACTTGATTATCCTTTACAGAATGAATAGAGCAGAGATGCGCATGCTTGATCTAAAATCAGTTGTAGAGTCCCATTTTCAGGATTGTTGGGTATTCCAGTGGTCAGCTTCCAGTGATCAATAGATTATACTATATCCTAATGATAAGTCATAACTTATTCATTAGTACAAGTCATTTAGGCTGTGGAGACACGGGGGGTCGGAGGGCACCCAGGTCCGCTAGCTGAAAAGGCATGGACCAGGGATCGTTCCACCACACGCCCGCTCTCCCTTTAATGTTAGCAAAACACTATTCAGACAACACAGAGTGAGGGTAAAACAGTGTGGCAATGCTTTATTGAACCGCAAAAAAAGGCAGATAACACTTAAAACAGTCCCAGCAAAATACCCCAAGATGGTACTCATTACAGAGTCTCACCCTTCCGCTGACTCACAGGGATAATGGCAGCTGCTACTTTAGAGCTCCCAGGGTTGACTACTCCACCTGTGGCATGCACACAGAGAGGAGGTAATGACATGCGTAGGAAGATGACAGTTCATTCAGGTACAAGGACAGTTAACCGAAGGGTCACAACCTGGCTTCATCTTCCAGGGTCGACTACCTCACGTGTGGCACACACACAGAGCGGAACTAATGACAAGCATAGGATGATGACAGTTCATTAAGGTACAAGGCAAGTTGACACAAGGGTCACAACCTGGCTTCTCCGAACATCTACAAGGAGCCAGGCGAGTGGCGGGTCCCAATCCTGGCTTTCTCCAAATGTGTCCTTGGTTCAACGATAGTCAATGGAGCAGATCTGTATTCTTTCAACCTGGGCCAAGGTTCCCTAGGTTGTTTCCTGGAGAATAATAGATCCGTGTCCCTCGTGATGGAGCCATGATGTGTTGGCTGCAGTCCTGTAGAGTCCCTAGATGTTTGGATGTCTTGGCTGAATGTCTGGCTGTCTCTCTGTCTAGAGGCATGTAACCTCTTTTTATACTTAACAAGTGTCCTTCATTCAGCATTGACATATAGGGTAAGAATGGAGATGAGATCAAGTAGCATTACTTGATCATTTAATCTATTTGCAACATTTTTCCTCCTCTGTTTTCAGAGTCACCAAACTATCTAGCCTACACAATGTATAATTAGCATATCAGTAAACATCACTGGTCATCAAGGATAAGAGCACAATATGTTCAATGAAGTGTCAATATTACAGACTACCACAAGCAAAAGTCTGTTTACTTGACCAACACATAAATTCAAAAGCCAACATACAGATAACAGTCTATTCTTCTTGGTTTGCTAAAAATAGTTGCTGTTTAATTAAAATACAATGCTGTGTCTCCACATAGGTGTTAACTCAAAAGTATCTTTTAGTGTAATAAGTAAAAAAAATGCTATTACTCAGATTATCATTTTTCTAACAAAATAATATTAAAATGCACTTCTTTACTAGTTAATGAGGAAAAGGTATAACTTTCATTTGTCTAATTTAGGTAACCAATATATCTTTATTTAGGATTCATGAATTGTATCCATGTGTCTATTACAAGTTCTTGTTAATGTTGCTTTTTAAATGATCAGCACCCTGCCAAGTGTGAAGAAGCTGATTTCATTCAAGTAGCCACTTATGCATTCCTGATCTGTAAAATTTTAGCAGCCAAAAAATGTCAGTAAAAAAAAGAACAGAATAGTTAAACTCTGACCATTTCATTAATAATGGGCAAAAACAGAAACTGAAAGAATTTGAGAGGATCTAAAGCTTGTCTAACAAGCCATTTCAAAGCAAGAATAAAATCTCGGATCAAGGAAAACTTGTCAATGGAGAAATATAATGAGGCACAAGCATACAAAAAGAATTATTCAAGGAAAGCTATCTACAAATCTTGCATTTTTTAAACGGTGCAAGAACACAGCTTTACTCAGAAATGAATCTTCAGAATGCATGAGATGGTATATAATAAGATGTTTCTCATTGAAGCGAAAAACAATTCCCTTTCATAGGGAAAGTGCACAGGTGTAAGTTATGTAAGTGACATGTATCTGGCATCTTCAAAAGTAATGTTGAGGCAGTATTGGAGTAAGGTAAAGCATACAAGTTTCACTATGCGCTGGTTAGTTAGAAAATTACATGATCTGTTCTGCTAAACTCAAAATGAATAGTGCTACATGTGCTGCTTTTTCACATAAAAATGACGTCCACCTAATTGGGACCATTTGTTTTTTGCTAGTGATATCCATCATGGAACAAATCCAGCAATGTTTTGTGGTTTTGATAATTGATGAAAATTGCAATACAAGTGTAAACAGAGCCTTAGCTTTTCTGATCTGTATTCTCATTGTGAGTGGCCATTAGTAGTATTATTTCAAAAATGTGTCAGTGTATTATTTTGGCTTCGCATGGAAGTATTATGTGAATACAGTATTAAGGCAATGGCCTAGATGTTAGCAGCTGATCCCCACAGTCCTGTAAATTGCAAGGTTTGATCTCCATGGATTGGGCTTGTTTTTCCAGGACATCCTATAGATGTGCAATATAACTGAGATGTTTTATTTTGGAGATATCTTCAGCTTTTTACCAAATTTCTCAAACAATTCTTGAACATTTATTGCATTGTGACAGATATGTTATAATGATGATAGAGATCACTGTCACTACGAAAAACAATTTCCATTAAAGTTGACTCAACATTTTCCCGCTAATCATAATCCAGAGTATTATACTGCATTTGCCAGACTAATTTCTTCTCATAGTGCATCCTGGCGACATTTATTCCCCAGGTTAACAATGCAAATGCGCCCTTCTGTTCACATGATGTCAGAGAAAACATATACTTATTTTTATTACTTCATGGTTCATATCTGATGCTTATATGCCCATTGCTAGAGCTTTAGGTGGTTGACAGGGGACAGCATGGGTTCTCTGATAGGTCTGTAGCTTGTCAGCTTCTTACACAGCAAGCACTGCGTCTTCTGACAATTTCCTATTGCAGCAAGCAATCTGTTGTTACAGAATACTTTTTTTTATTCTTCATGCACATTAGAGACCTTTGGGCATGCATAACATTGTCTTTAATTCACTGTTAGTTGTTCCTTGAGCCACTTTTGGTAGGTACTGTCCACAGCATACTAGGAGGACCTTACTAGACCTGCTAACTTGGAAATGCTCTGAGTCAGTCATTCAGAATCACAGTTTGTCCCTGGTCAAAGTTGCTTTCAAAGCATCAACTTCAAAATTCAACTGCTCACCCTCTGCCTCCTTGATAAGTACCATTGTCATGAGATTACCATTGTCATTGTAATGTCAATGTTATCTACGACATCTACTTTCATTGTTGTCAGAGACTAATCTAAATATATTAGAGGTGACAGTATTAATATTGATATAGATTGAATTTGTGTTGAATTTTGGGGAATTCGCCGAACCCAGCAAATTTAAACTATTTGCAATTTGCTTTGCTCCGTCACGTAAAATGGCCTCTACTCTTTTACACATTTCAAAAGATTATGTCAGCCAGACAAGACTCACATCACCTTGTGCGCCTCCTAGCGGATTTCCCCATCACATGGTATAGCACAGTCAATTTAGAGTCACCAATAACTGCATCGATCTAAATCTCCTCTGGCATTAAAATCAGCAGAAAAGGCGTGCTGTATTAGTATTTCAATGTACTCCACATATGGTTCACCAAATAGATTATTCTCAGTTAAAAACCTTTGTGTCCTAACATATTTTTGGAATGTCAAATTTTCGGACAAATTATTATGCTAAACTAATTACGACTAAGGGCCTCCACATACATACCAGATACTGTCCTTTGTAAGTTTACTATTCGTTTTGCCATCTTCATCCAGATAGACATCAGTTTGCACATTGGCATCCTTGTCATGGGCAGAAAAATAATTGGTCACAAGCCGTGCAGGAATTCCAAGACATCTTAGAACTGCAAGGAGAAAACAAAGATTTTTGACTAATAAATTACACATTCAAAGCTATCACATCGCTCTGCTCACCCATGATCGAGGATAGTTAGACAATGAGGGCATTGATTGGAAAGACTCATTCTAATTGTATTCTGAATCTTACAGGTAAGCTATATGATCGAAGCTAAACTCATTTTACGAATAGAGATGATTGCCATAGATTGCTGCTAATTGCATGTAATAAAATTTAACTGTAACATTTTCAACGGGAAAATGGAAGACAACAAATGTGATACATAAATAAAAACTATCCACTTCTGAATATAATTTGAAAGAACATGAATGTCAGTAGCAAATATACTGGAAGCAAAAAGAAAACTAATAATGCAAGGCCTTACATATAATTCACAGGATCTCACAGGAAATGTCATAATTTTCCACCCACAATAAAAAAAGTATTCAGTGGAGTATGCAGGGTCCTGACACATATGCAAAGTCAGAGAAAAGCATGCCTCGCACCTTTTATAGAAAGGGAGATGGACATGTATTGTAGTGCATACACAATAATCGTGCACCTTAATGTTTTCACCCCTTTAAACCCTTCACCCTGATGCCTGTTTTCGCCTTCCTGACCAGGCCAAATTTTATAATTCTGACCAGTGTCACTTTATGTAGTCATAACTCTGGAATTTGAAATATTGTACTTCATGATAAGGGAAAAATTTTTTCAATATGACTTGCGTTTATTTGTAAAAAAAAAAACTGAAACATTTTGGGAAAATGTTGAAAAATTTACAATTTTCAAACTTTTGATTTTTATGCCCTTAAATCAAAGCGTTTGTCACACAAAATAGTTCATAAATAACATTTCCCTCATGTCTACTTTATATCAGCACAATTTTTGAAACATATTTCAGATCAAAATGTGTCGCTGTGAATATGCTTTTTTAATTGAAGTTTTATTCATCACTGACATGGATTACACATGCTTTTATCCTTTCTGAATGCAAAGGACTTTTAAGGAGATCTTCTGGATGCGGGACCTTGCTTTTTTTCTTTTTCATTTCCCTGCTGCAGCGTGGGAGTCTGTGCAAGCTAATCAATCTCTAAGGGGTGGTGAGCAGACAATTTTTTCTTCATTTTTTTCCCATTTGAAGTGATGTTGGGAGGTCTATATGACAGAAAATGCCCAAAAGTGACACAATTCTAAAAGCTGCACTCCTCAAGATGCACAAAACCACATTCAAGAAGTTTATTCACCTATAGGGTTCTTCACAGGAATTGAAGCAATATGTAAGGAAGAAATGAACAATTAACTTCTTTTCACAAAAATGTTACTTTAGATGCAAATTTGTTTATATTCAAGAGGATAAAACAGACCCCAAAGTTTGTTGTGCAACTTGAGTATGCTGATACCCAATATGTGGGGAAAAACTACAGTTTGTGTGCACGGCAGGGTTTGGAAGGGAAGGAGCGCCATTTGACTTTTTGAATGCAAAATTTGTTGGAACCATTAGTGGATGCCATGTCGCATTAGGAGAGCCACTGATGTGCCTAAACAGAGGAAATCCCCCACAAATGACAACATTTTGTAAACTTGACAAGGAACTTATCTAGATGTGTGGTGAGTACCTTGAACCCCCAGGTACTTCAAAAAAGTTTATAGCGTAGAGCTGTTAAAATAAAAAAAACATATTTTTCCACAAAATGTTCTTTTAGACCCAAATTTTTCATTTTTACAACTATATCAGTAGAAAATGGACCACAAAATTTGTTGTGCATTTTCTCCTGAGTAGACTGATACCCCGTATGTGGTTGAAAACTACTTTTGAGACATAGCGGAAAACTCAGAAGGGAAGAAGCGCCATATTGGAGTTCACATTCTGCTGGACTGGTTTGCGAGTGCCATATCACATTGGCCGAGCCCCTGAGGTGCCAGAACAGCAGGGCCCCCCATAATTGACTCCATTTTACAAACTATACCACTCAATGAATTCATCTAGGGGTGCAGTGATTATATTGACACTACAGGTGTGTCACAGAATTTTATACCATTGGGCAATAAAGAAAAAATAATTAAAGTTTTACCACAAAAATTTTGTTTTAGCCTCAGATTTTACATATTCACACAAGGAAATGGGTAAAAATGGTACCAAAATTTGTCCCACATTTTCTGCTGAATGCAGAAATACCCCATATGTGGCTGTACAATACTGCTTAGCCATACAATGAGACTTGGGAGGGACACAGCGCTCTTTGCCTCTTGGAGTACAGGTTTTCCTAGAATAGTTTGCACATCATATACAGAGGCCCTGAGCGCTAGAAGAGCAAAATCCCCTGCAAATGTCCCAATTTTAGAAATTATACCCCTTTGTGAATTTATCTACAGGAGTATTGATAATTTTGACTACATAAGTGATTCACAGAAACAATCAGCAATGGATGTTGCTGAGCGAAAATTGCAAGCTGCCATTGTTGTGGCCGGTATGTTGTATCCACCAGTACGTTGTAGTGACCAGTCCATTATGCCCAGCTCATGCTTCTGGATATATGCAACTGTAAATTAGGCAGGCCCTCATTGCTAAAGAAATACCAAATATGTGGCTACTAATTGTGGTTTACGCACCCTGGGGCTCAGAAGGGCGGGTGCATTTGGATTTAGGAGTGCAGAATTTGCTGAATTTCTTTTGTGAGGGCGACGAGCAATTTCACTTTTGTGTGAGCCGAGCCTTACTGTGATCTTTGGGAGGCAGATTGAAAAAATCAACAGCAGGTGTTTTATTTATTTTTTATGCCATTCCTCATGCAGTATAAGTGATTAGACAAATTTATTCTTTGGGTCGGTGCAATTACAGCGATACCTGATTTATATTTTTTTTATGTTTGTCTGCTTTCACACACTAAAAGACACTTTTCATTGCGAAAACAATTTGTGCATCCATATATTTTGATAACTATACATTTTCCATATTTCAACTGACAGAGTCATGTGATGGCTTGCTTTTAGCGGAATGAGTTGACGCTTTTATTGGTGCCATTTTAGAGCAAATTACATTTTTTGATCGCTTTCTATTCCAATTTTTGTGAGGCAATGTGAACAAAAACAGCAATTGTTTTTTATTTTTTTTTTATTCTGTACATGATGATTCGTCTGAGAATATCACATGTTTTCACTGCTCGAGGGACCAATTATGGAGGTTTCTACACCACTCTAAACGCTTGGAAACATTTGTCATTGAGAGCAGGGGTATTCGAATTGCAGCTCTTGCATGGAATCCAGATTTGTGCAGCTCCCGACGAACGGTTTTCGTGGAAACTGTGTTCTGTAGGTGTTGATTGAGCTCAGCAGTGATTTTCGGAGCCGTGGTTTTGCGATTCTCTCTCACAATTCGCTTTAGGGTCCGACGGTTTCTCTCAGTCAATTTCGACTTTCGGCTGGACCTGTGCTTTGCTGCGGACGTTTTTTCTTCTCTTTCAAAGGCAGTCATTAATTTGGAGACAGTACCTCTTGACATGCCAAGCATTCGTGCACTTTCTGTTACACTAGCGCCTGCCATACGAGCACCAACAATTTGGTCTCTTTGAAAATCCGAGAGGTCTGCCATTGGTATCAGGTTTTCATCAATGATCTTACAATTCTGCAAAACAAACAGTTAATTTACATACACATATCACATAACACAAATAATCAACTACAAAACATTACCATATGTCACGGTTTGCATGTTTATAACATGTTCGAAGATTATGATGCCAAAACGTTAGGTGTTTTCATTATTTTGTCCAACCCCTGTATTTGATTGCGTTTTATTCCACTTTTTGTTTGGCGGTATGATGATAGAGCATCGTTTTTTGCCTTTTTTTATTATTTTTTTTTACTGTGCTCAGTAAAAGGATTAAGTAGTTTTATAGCTCGAGTTGTTCCAGATTCAGCAATATCAAATATGTTTACTTTTGCTTGTCTATTTTTGTTTTAACATAAATACATGTATTTATTTGATTACTATATTTTCTTTTTTTGTTCTTTATTTTGTGATTTGGAGAATTAGAGCACAGCTGCGAAGGAGACAAATAAATTAATTTCTCCATCTCCTCCATTCCCGGTGTATGTGGGAATCGTACTGCACTTAGGTGGTATCTGAGTGCACTGCGATGTTTCACACACACACACCTATAGACTTATTGCATAAATATACACATATTACCGATTCATGGATGCAGTCGCAGCATGCTTCCATTGTTTTCACATGCCGAATCGTCATGAGAAAATAATCGCAGAAGTAAACAGCCCCAAAGGTTAACATTTGGCCGAGTGCAATCCGATTTGTTAATGGATTGCAATCGTCCAATTACATCGCAAGTGTGAGCAAGTCCTTACCCTGACTGATTGCTGCTCTAATACTCTGCAATGTTTTTGCATTGAAGGGCATTAGAACAGTGCACAGCAGGCAGGGAGGAGTCATATCTGCTCCCGCTCTCCATGGTCATCTTTTGTCTCGTGGTCACAATGGAGACCATCGGCACTACGCGACTGCAATTGCGTTGTGCCGATGGGAGCAGAGAGGGAGCTCCCTCTCTCTGCAATGACCATCAATGTCGCTGTCGCTATTGACAGCGGCATCATAGTGGTTAAACGCCCACGATTGGTGCTACCACTGATTGTGGACATTGCTGCACAGTGCCAGCTCTCATACAGAGCTGACCCCCCATTTTATCGCAAAAGCGCTCAGTGCTCCATGTTTTCCCATGTTGCAAGGATCTGTATACAATTCCTGGAAGCTGAAAACATCCCAGTTCTTGCATATCTAGCATACTCATCGGATATGTCACCTATTGAACATGTGTGGGAAGCTCTGAATCGGAGTATATAACAACGTGTTCAAGTTTCTGCCAATATCCAGCAACTTCAGTGTCATTGAAGAGGAGAGGACCAACATTCCACAGGCCTCAATTAGCAACCTAATCAACTCTATGTGAAGAAGATGTGTTGCACTGCATGAGGAAATGGTGGTCACACCAGATACTAACTCATTTTCTGACCCCCCGGGATTCTCACAAATACAGTAAATCTGCACATTTTAGAGTGGCCTTATATTGTGTCCAGCCTAAAGGCCCCATCACACACAGCAATCTCGCTAGCGAGATCGCTGATTTTGTGATGCCACAGCGATCTCACCAACGAGATCGCTGTGTGTGACGGGGATCAGCGACCGGGCCCCCTGCCGGGTATCGCTGATCGTGCACTATCGTACACCGCCATTTTTTGAACGTTGCTCTCCTGCTGGCCAGCGCGCATCGCTGTGTGTGGCAGCGGGAGCCAACAATCAGCGATGCTCCCAGTGCTCTAAGCAGGCGCTGGGAGCTGGTCTCTAAGGTAAATATCGGGTTACTAAGCGGCGCGCATCACTTAGTTACCCGATGTGTACCTTAGAAACCTGCGTGCTAGCAGCTCCTGGCTCCAGCACGCAGGTTAGTAACCCGATATTTACCTTAGATACCAGCATCCTTGCTGGTCCTGATCGCTGGTGAAGCTGCCTGTTTGGCAGCTCACCAGCGATCATGTAGTGATGCACCAGCGATGCTGACAAGGTTGTATTGTTGTCGGGATCGCTGGTGCATCATTTAGTGTAACGTGGCCTTTAGACACAACTGTGCAATAATCATGCTGTCTAATCAGCATCTTGATATGCCACACCTGTGAGGTGGACGGATTATCTCAGCAAAGGAGAAGTGCTCACCAACACTGATTTAGACAGATTTGTGAACAATATTTGAGAGAAAAAGGCCTTTTGTGTACATGGAAAAAGTTTTAGATGTTTGAGCTCAGCTTATGAAAAATGGAAGCAAAAACAAGTGTTGACTTTATATTTTTGTTCAATGTATATATATATATACAGTATATCTACTATATAATCATCTAATTCTGTCTGTCTGTCTGTTTGTAACGGACAGGCGCAGTCCGGCCACGAATTGGCGTGGAATTCGAATAACGCACGCCACCGCTACCGTCAGGAGATCTGCGGCACTAGCTGCTGATCTCCCAACGGTTGCCACGGGTCATCTCCTGCCGCACGGAGGTCAGTGTCGACGCAGTCGGGAGATGACTGGCGCAGCGCTCAATGTGCGGATGGTACCCAGGGTCCGAAGGAGAGGAGACTCTCCTCCAGGCCCTGAATACCATAAACCTGTAAAAAATAGAATTAAAATAAAAAATAGTGATATACTCACCTTCCGACGGCCCCGGACTCTTTCCCTCTTCTCACCACGCACCGGCATCTTCCGGTCCCAGTAATGCTTTGCGCGAAGGACCGCTGATGACGTCGCACTCTCGCGATAGTGACGTCATCTCCGGTCCTTCGCACTAAGCTTTACTGGGACCGGAAGATGCCGGGAGCGTGGAGAGGAGATCGGGGGCTGTCTGAAGGTGAGAATAACCTTTTTTAAAATTTTTTAAAATTATTTTTTACATTCTCTCTTTTACTATTGATGCTGCATAAGCAGCATCAATAGTAAAAAGTTGATCACAATTGTCAAACACTAAGCTTGACAAGTGTGACCAACCTGTCAATCACATTCCAAGCAATGCTTCAAATCGCTTGGAATGCGCTTGAATTTCTGCAACGTGGGCACTTAGCCTCAGTGTGACACGCAGCAGCGACCAGGCCCCCGCTGTGAGATCGCCGATCGTGGTGGATTGTCCTGGACCATCTTTTGAACGTCGGTCTCCCGCTGGCCATATTCTGGAATACCCGATGTGTTAGAATCGGGCCACCATCTAGTATATATATACACTACCGTTCAAAAGTTTGGGGTCACCCAGACAATTTTGTGTTTTCCATGAAAACTCATACTTTTACTAATTAAATGAGATGCCAAATGAATTTAAAATCTAGTCAAGACATTGACAAGGTTCGAAAAAAAAGATTTTTATTTGAAATAATAATTTTCTCCTTTAAACTTTGCTTTTGTCAAAGAATGCTCCCTTTGCAGCAATTACAGCATTGCAGACCTTTGGCATTCTAGCAGTTAATTTGTTGAGGTACCCTGGAAAAATTTTACCCCAATCTTCCAGAAGCCCCTCCCACAAGTTGGTTTCGCTTGATGGGCACTTTTTGTGTACCAT
Organism: Dendrobates tinctorius; assembly: GCF_039654945.1. Taxonomy (NCBI): domain Eukaryota; kingdom Metazoa; phylum Chordata; class Amphibia; order Anura; family Dendrobatidae; genus Dendrobates; species Dendrobates tinctorius. The sequence continues at coordinate 41,707,577 of NW_027361672.1, read as the reverse complement.
ACGGTCAAGCTGTTCCCACAACAGCTCAATGGGGTTGAGATCTGGTGACTGCACTGGCCACTCCTTTACAGATAGAATACCAGCTGCCTTCTTCTTCCATAAGTAGTTCTTGCATAATTTGGAGGTGTGCTTTGGGTCATTGTCCTGTTGTAGGATGAAATTGGCTCCAATCAAGCGCTGTCCACAGGGTATGACATGGCGTTGCAAAAATGGAGAGATAGCCTTCCTTATTCAAAATCCATTTTACCATGTACAAATCTCCCACTTTACCAGCACCAAAGCAACCCCAGACCATCACATTACCTCCACCATGCTTGACAGATGGCATCAGGCATTCTTCCAGCATCTTTTCAGTTGTTCTGTGTCTCACAAATGTTCTTCTGTGTGATCCAAACACCTCAAACTTGGATTTGTCTGTCCATAACACTTTTTTCCAATGTTCCTGTCAAATGTCTGTGTTCTTTTACCAACAATAATCTTTTCCTTTTATTAGCCAGTCTCTGATATGACTTTTTCTTTGCCAGCATCCCAGAGTCGCCTCTTCACTGTAGACATTAAGACTGGCGTTTTGCGTGTACTATTTAATGAAGCTGTCAGTTGAGGACCTGTGAGGTGTCGATTTCTCAAACTACAGACTCTAATGTACTTGTATTGTTGCACAGTTGTGCAGCGGGGCCTCCCACTTCTCTTTCTACTCTGGTTAGAGCCCGTTTGTGCTCTCCTCTCAAGGGAGTAGTACACACTGTTGTAGGAAATCTTCAGTTTCTTGGCAATTTCTTGCATGGAATAGTCTTCATTTCTAAGAATAAGAATAGACTGTCGAGTTGTACATGAAAGTTCTTTTTTTCTGGCCATTTTGAGAGTTTAATGGAACCAACAAATGTAATGCTCCAGATTCTCAAATAGCTCAAAGGAAAGTCAGTTTTATAGCTTCTCTAATCAGCCAAACTGTTTTCAGCTGGGCTAACATACTTGCACAAGGGTTTTCAAGGGTATTCTAACATCCATTAGCCTTCTTACACAGTTAGCAAACACAAAGTACCATAAGAACACTGGAGTGATGGTTGTTGGAAATGGGCCTCTATACATCTAATAAGATATTGCACTACAAACCAGACATTTGCAGCTAGAATAGTCATTTACCACATTGACAATGTATAGAGTGTATTTCTGGATCATTTAATGTTAGCCTCATTGGGAAAAACTGTGCTTTTCTTTCAAAAATAAGAAAATTTCTAAGTGACCCCAAACTTTTGAACGGTAGTGTATATATATATATATATATATATATATATATATATATATATATAAAACAATGTGAATGTGGTTGAGAAAAACTGGTTCTGTAACACCTATAGAAGTGAATAGCAGTTAGGAAACAGTATAGGGCGTAACTCAGGAGTTCTGGAAAAAATTTAGCTAGTTGTGACCCCTACTGATCGCAAGAATGCTCAACCATTCATTCTCTGTGAGCCATCAAAAAAATGCCAAAAGCAGCACATGGCAGTTCCACTGGAAATGAATGGAGCAGCAGACAATTATGCCCATTTCATCTCCATTTTAATGGGAATAAAAGTGCCCCATTCTGCCGATTGGTGTGGGTCAGAGTGGTTGGACTTCCACTGATCTTATCCTGCTGATAGGTGATTAATATTTTTTTTTTCACCAGAAAATCGCTTTAAGAATTCAGTGTCTACATAAATCTGCTTCCCTCCTAAATCTGGTCAAACTGAGACACTAATTTGCAACAATGTTTAGACATGGCATGTTTGGGTAGCCTTTTCTTTCAGATGATATTCGGAAAGCTACAACTTGTAGAAGCTCAGGCTAGCAGACTTACATAAAACCACAATGTGCAATATTATTGCATCCTCTGGCATGGTGCTATATCATGTACTTCTATGTTTCTCTACCAGCATAATACATTTTTAATAAATGATTCTCCAGCCAGAGGGATAAGCGCATCTGTAAATAAATATAGTTATCTGTCAGCTACTAAACATGACATGAGTATGCAATGCTACGAAGGATATGCATGAATATGCACAGGATCTGTTTACAGAAATGAATGGAATGTGATTGCGTACTACAATAGAGCTTTATCCCTGCTCAGTTATATATCGATTTTTACTGAAAGCACGGGGTAAAAGAAATGGATTTAGTGCATGTAGAAAGTTATGTGGTGAAAGGTAAAGGCAGAGGTGAACTCCTAGGTCATGCAGTGGTAGTAATCACACACTGACCATGGTTGGGGTCTCTACAGAATTACACTTTTGTGTATGAAGTTTGCATGTTACTACACTCTTCAACCGTGCAAATTGCAATGCCAAGAACGAAAAGTTGTGAAATTATGAAAATCAGAGAATCATTAGACATATGAAAATGGTGAAAAAATGGCAACAAGAAATAAAAACATTTTAATTTATTCAGTATTAGGTATGAGTGCCACACGTAGAAATACAGGCATTTACATTCCTTAGTATTTTATCAATGATGTTATTAATATTTATCTGCCACGTTCAATGAAGTTGGGCTTGAAAATCATCAAAATCCACTTCTGGCAGCACCCTTTGCAATTACTGACCAATAGGGTCTTTGTAAGGCATATAAGTTTGTGTATTACTGCATGTGACACTCATTTTCAATGCTGAATAAATCTCGAGATGTTGTTAAAATTTTGTTTTTTTTATCATTTGCATACCATTAACATATCTATTGAACCTATGTTTTTCATATTTCCATGACTTTTCGTTCTTGATGTTGCAAAATCAATGTTGAAGAGTATATACAGCTCTGACAAAAATTAAGATTTACGTATGACGTGCCCATACGGCACTCCACATAGCATACCAGGCTTAACAGGTAAATCCTGTCTCTTATTTTGCACTTGGTTGTTTTCAATTGCTCATTTTGCACATATACTTATAGTGGTTTATCCACAATTGCATATTTGCACTATTACACTTTGGAGCACGCTTTCTTATGCAAAAAAAAGTTATTTTTTATATTATTTTTTATACAATTAATTAATATATTTTTTTCACTTGTTTGATGTATGGTCATTTGCCTAGCTTTATTAACTGAGCCTTATGTCATGGGTAACCAAGGTTTATATAATGTAACAATTAATTGATTTTTTTGTATTATGGTCCCATACATGTATTGTTAATGCGGTTTTGTGCCCTTTTAAATTATGCACTTGCATGTTGTGCCAAAATTCTAATAAAGGCAATTTTTTAAATCTAAAAATATTTGCATTTTATTATATTTTTTATCTGATTTATTTTATATCTCATACCCTGCTGGTTTTTATTTCCACCAATCTCTGAGTTTACAGTTCTACAGATACCAGATGGTTAGCCATCCATTTACTTCAGAGGGGATTTAATCAACCATAAAATACATTTTTATATATAGACTAGCTGATGAGCCTGGCATTGCCTGGGCATAGTAACCAACTGTGGTTAGTTATAACAAATTATAATGATTATATTGCACATAAAAAACATTTCACATCATATATTCAGCACTACAGATTTGCAACACAAATTAACTAAACGATAACCCAAGTATCCTCTCCTGTGTGATACTTTCTGCTGAACCGTGTACCTAATTCTATCATGTGTGTTACTGACTGCTGAGCCGTGTATCTAATAGACGATAACACCATAGAAATGACAAGAATAATAGGCCTCAGTTACCACAACTGTCTACAAAGAAAACTGTTGCTGATAGCAACCAATCACAGCTCATTTTTCATCTTTTAAACAGCTCTGGGACAGCGTGGCGAGTTTTGAGTGGCGTCTTTTGTGTTTTGACTTTTATGTGGTGAGGTTGGTGTATGTGTGGTGAAATGTGTGCTGAGGGTGGTATATGTGTTGAAGCACGTGGTAGTGTGTGGCGCATTTTGTGTGTGTGTTCATATCCCCGTGTGTGATGAGTATCCCATGTCAGGGCCCCACCTTAGCAACTGTACGGTATATACTCTTTGGTGCCATCGCTCTCATTCTTTAAGTCCCCCTTGTTCACATCTGGCAGCTGTCAATTTGCCTACAACACTTTTCCTTTCACTTTTTCCACATTATGTAGATAGGAGCAAAATTGTTTGGTGAATTGGAACGCACGGGGTTAAAATTTTGCCTCACAACATAGCCTATGACGCTCTTGGGGTCCAGACGTGTGACTGTGCCAAATTTTGTGGCTGTAGCTGCGACGGTGCGGATACCAATCCCGGACACACACACACACACACATTGAGCTTTATACTGTATATTAGATATATATGTGCCATTAATATTGTGTATAGTGGGTTTGATTTTACGCTCCTCTGTTTAATTCCCATTAGTGTAACAGACCCTGGAATTATTATTTCCCTCCCTTTGGGATTATAATCACATGAGCCATGTAGAATAATAACTAATGGCAGCACTCAACAACCTGAGTATTTTGTATTTTTTACTTATTTTACTCTCTTATATAGCACCATTAATTCCACAGCGTTTTACAGACTTTAACATCACTGTCCCCATTGTTGCTCTCAATCTAAATTATGATACCTATTAGTAAGTCTTTGTAGTACTTCTGTGATAGTGATCAGTCTCTCCTGGTGTCATAGCCATGGACAATGGCATCTTTCGGCAACCAAGTGCTGTACTTGGTCTGGAAGCAAGAATAAGTGTGTTGCTGCATGACTGCATCTTAACCCCTTCACGACCTTGGGATTTTCCATTTTTGCATTTTTGTTTTTCGCTCCCCTTCTTCCCAGAGCCATAACCTTTTTTATTTTTTCGTCAATATGGCCCCGTGAGGGCTTGTTTTTTGCAGGACGAGTTGTACATTTGAACAACACCATTGGTTTTAATATATAGTGAACCAACAGATGGGAAAAAAATTCCAAGTATAGTGAAATTGCAAAAAAAAAAGTGCTATTACACAATTTTATTACCATTTTCACTAAATGCTAAAACTGACCTGCCATTATGATTCTTCAGGTCATTATAAGTTCGTATATACCAAAGTTGTATATGTTCTTTTTTATTTAAGTGGTGAAAAAAATCCAAAGTTTGTAAAAAAAAAAAAAAAAGGAAAAAAATGGCACCTTCTTTGCGAGCCCATAGTATCTCCATTTTTCAGGATCTGGAACCAGGTGAGAGCTTATTTTATAATTCTATTTTGGGGTAGATAGGATTTTTTGATTGCCTGTTATTGCATTTTAGTGCAATGTTGCAGCGAACACAAAAATCTCCATTCTGGTGTTTCGATTCTTTTTCTTGTTATGATGTTTACTGATAATTATTTATATTGTGAATTTGTGATAGATTGGCCGTTTCTAAATTGAGCAATACCAAAAATGTTTATTTTTTTATTGTTTTACTGTGAATGGGGAAAAATAGGGAGATTCTATCCGCCGCTGTTAGGGGCACATGATATTTGATCAAATCAACTGTCATGTGCCTGAAAAGAACAAGACCTAAGACATACCTATATGTCATAGGTCATGAAGAGGTTAAATATTGTGATGTGACTGCAGATTTATTCCTCTTATTGCACATCTACATACAATCCCATCCTACAGTGCATACTCCTCTATAGACAGCCTCTATATGAGGTAGATTGCTCAACAGCCCCTGAATACAGCCTCCTATATGCAGTTTGTACTCCTCAGCCCCTATATACATCCTCATATATGCAGTACATACTCCTCAGCCCTTTTGATCTCATATCATGTCTCGATACCATGTTCCTCTCTGGTAGAAAGGAGAAGGGATGTCCTCAGAGATATATCTGCGTTCGCACGTATGGTAGTTCCTGATGTCGCCGCAAATTTTATAGGTTCAGTGCAGTAGAGGAAGAGGCGGCCGCAAGAAATAGCTAGCTTAGTAACTGATCGCACATCAGAGGAGAGAGAAATAGGGTCCCCGATCCCCCTGGTACCTCCCGGTGGCCCTCGAGCCCTCCTGCAACCTCCGGTGGGCGCAGCCATCTTTGTCCGGGAAGAAAATTGCAGATTCCATTCATTCATTCATTCAATGTACATTTTGATCAATGTGATAAACCCTATCACAGTGATCAAAAATAGTAAATACCCCCCTTAGTTAGGGAAATATAATGAAATAAATAAAATATATTTATTTTCATTTTCCTGTTAGGGTTAGCGTTGGAATTAGGGTTAGGCTTAGAATTAGGGTTAGAATTAGGGTTGGGATTAGGGTTAGGGTTGGGATTAGGGTTCAGGGTGTGTTGGGGTTAGGGTTGGAGCTAGAATTGAGGGGTTTCCACTATTTAGGCACATCAGGGGGTCTCCAAATGCGACATGGCGCCACCATTGATTCCAGACAATTTTGCGTTCAAAAAGTCAAATTGTGCTCCCTCCCTTCCGAGCCCAGACGTGTGCCTAAACAGTGGTTTACCCCAACATATGGGGCATCAGCATACTCAGGACAAATTGCACAACAACTTTGGGGATCTAATTTCTCCTGTTACCCTTGGTAAGATAAAAAATTGGGGGCTAAAAATCACTTTTGCTGAGAAAAAAAAAGATTCTTTATTTTCACAGCTCTGCGTTATAAACTTTTGTGAAGCACTTGGGTGTTCAAAGTGCTCATCACACATCTAGTTAAGCTTCTTCGGGGGTCTAGTTTCCAAAATGGGTTCATTTGGGGGGTTTCTACTGTTTACTCACATCAGGAGCATTGCAAATGCAACATGACACCCACAGAACATTCCATCAAAGTCTGCATTCCAAAATGGCGCTCCTTCCCTTCCAAGCTCTCCCATGTGCCCAAACAGTGGTTCCCCCCACATGTGGGGTACCAGTGTACTCAGGACAAATTGCAAAACAACTTTTGTGGTCCAATTTCTCCTGTTATCCTTGGTGAAATGAAAAATAGCGGGCTAAAAAAATCATTTGAGGAAAAAAATGATTTTTTATTTTCACGGCTCTGCGTTTATAAACTTCTGTGAAGCACTTGGGGGTTCAAAGTGCTCACCACACATCTAGATAAGCTCCTACAGGGGTCTAGTTTACAAAATGGGTTCACTTGTGGGGGTTTCTACTGTTTAGGCACATCAGTGGCTTTGCAAACGCAACATGATGCCCACAGAACATTCCATCAAAGTCTGCATTTTGAAATAGCGCTCTTTCCCAAAAATTGGCCCCCCTTGTGGGGGGTTTCTACTGTTTACTCACATCAGGAGCATTGCAAATGCAACATGATGTCCACATAACATTCCATCAAAGATAAGTTTCTTAAGGCCGGGGTCACACTAACCGACGCAAAATACGGTCAGTATTTTACATGCGTAATACCGATGACAGACCCCTAAACAGTGCTCCGTATGTCATCCGTAATCAAGGTGTGGTCGCGTATTTTGCGCATGTCAGCATCCGTATGTAATCCGTATGGCATCCGTATGGCGAGATTTTCTCGCAGGCTTGCAAAATGGACATATAATGGAGCCCTATGACAGTTTTAATAAAGAAATGAAAGAATAGATATAGACACATAGAATGCGTGTATATATATATTTATATATATATATATATTTTCTATGTGTCTATATCTATTCTTTCGTTTCTTTATTAAACCTGTCAGTGTGATTTTACTGTATAGCGCACTGAATTGCCGGCTTTGCTAAAAGACACCGGGTGCGTATTTCTCGCAGGTCACACGTGTGGTCCGTGTGTAATCCGTATTTTTTGCGCACCCATAGACTTGCATTGGCGTACTACGGCCGTAGTACGCTGACAATCGCAGCATGCTGCGATTGGCACGGAGCGTAGAATACGGATGAGAAATATACGGCTGGTGCAAGGAACCCCATAGAGAATCATTGGTCCGTGTGTAATACGTGCTTTTAGCGCCTCTCACTCGGCCGTATTCCTCGCCAGTGTGACCCCGGCCTTAGGGGTCTAGTTTCCAAAATGGTATCACTTGTGGGGTTTTTTCACTGTATAGGCACACCAGGGGCTCTCCAAACGCAGCATGGCGTCCTATCTCAATTCCAGCCAATTCTGCACTGAAAAAGTCAAACGGCGCTCCTTCCGTTCCAAGCCCTGCCGTGCACCCAAACAGTGGTTTACCCCCAAATATGGGGTATCGGCGTATTCAGAAGAAATTGCACAACAAATTTTTTGGTTCATTTTCTCTTTTGACTCTTGTGAAAATAAAAAAATGGTTCTGAATTAAAATGTTTGTAAAAAAAAGTTAAATGTTCATTTTTTCCTTCCACATTGCTTCAGTTCCTGTGAAGCACGTAAAGGGTTATTAAACTTCTTGAATGTGGTTTTGAGCACCAGTTTTTAGAATGGTGTCACTTTTGGGTATTTTCTGTCATATTGACCCCTCAAAGTGACTTCAAATATGATGTGGTCCCTAAAAAAATGGTTTTGCGAATTTTGTTGTAAAAATGAGAAATTGCTGGTCAACTTTTAACCCTTATAACTTCCTAACAAAAAAATATTTTGGTTCCAAATTGTGCTGATGTAAAGGAGACATGTGGGAAATGTTATTTATTAAGTATTTTTTGTGAGATATCTCTCTGATTTAAGGGCATAAAAATTAAAAGTTTGAAAATTGCAACATTTTATTTTTTTTTACCATATTTCTGTTTTTTCATAAATAAACACAATTCATATCGAAGAAATCTTACCACTAACATGAAGTAAAATATGTCACGAAAAAGCATTCTCAGAATCAGCAGGATCCGTTTAAGCGTTCCAGAGCTCAAACTTCTTAAAGTGACAGTGGTCAGAATTGTAAAAATTGGCCTGGTCATTAAGTACAAAATTGGCTTTGTCACTAAGCGGTTAATTTAATTAACGTTACTAGTCTTTATGCTAAGACTGATAGTGAAAAGGACATTGATTCATGCTACTGTATACAGCATATAGTACCAAACCACAGTGCCCTCTGCTGGTACCAGTTTCAGTTACATTGTTTTATTACTTAAATATTTATTATTTATTTACTGATGAAAAATGAAAAAAAAAATTTCAAAATGTTCTGAAATGCAAAATGTGTTTTTTTTTGCTTTTTTCTGTTTATTCCTATGTCCATAACGTCATTACATTTTTTCTTAAAACTGACCAATCCTTATTCACGATAAAAATATGGTGATAATTAAACAAAGCTCAGAGTGTTGACAGAGCCCACAAGCTATTGTTGTAAATGGCCAAAAATAATAATGACTAGAGTTGAGCGACTTTTGGTTTTTTAGGGTCGCGTTTCGTTTCGTGAAACCCGACTTTTCCAAAAGTCGGGTCGAGCAAGATCGTCCGATTATAGGGAAAAGTCGGGGTTGTCCCGAAACACGAAACCCAATGTAAGTCAATGGGGAATAAAAGTCGGCAGTGAGAGGAGGACAGGAAACACACCTACAGTGCCCATTTGAATGCCAAAATCATCAATTCTTCTTACTTAAGCTTGTCAACCTTAATTAACTTCATAATACAAGTTACGCACTGAAAAATGGGGGTTATTTGGCTAAAGTTGTGGGGGGGAGGGCTGGCTGCAGGTTTTCATGTGCCCTGGGCGAAAGAGCGCCCCTTTAACACATACCACAACTCATCAATGATCATGCTCCGATACGGCAGAGAAATAGCGGTATAGTACAATGAAAAATACTTCACTTTTTACATCTCATGACGAGGCCCATCTATTTCTCCATACAGAATCATTGGTCCCATATAATGTTTGAAACAGTATATGATGAGCTCCACATAATGCTACAGTATATGTTGGTCCCCATGGATGAAGCTCCACTGTCTTATGGGCCCAAATAATGCTCCAAACATAATGGGCCCCATTTCTAATGCTCTAGTGTATAATGGGCCCTGTAAATGCTGCTCCAGTGTCTGATGTCCACCTTTGGAATGTTCCAGTGTATGGTGGGCCCCATCTATCATTCTCCAGAGTAACGTGCTCCCCAAAAATTGCTGTCCCAACATTGAAAACAATCAAATAAGTCTCCTCGCTAGGGAATCCCTGTACTAGTCTGGACTCCTCGTCGTCCCCATCTTCCATCTCACTGCACAGTATTTCAACCTTGCAAGTGCTGTGATCCTGAGCAAGCAGGGGGGGCCCACTCGTTGGCGACGGCACTGGCACAGGGCCCCTGTGTCACGGCACCGCCAGACTCAGGGCCTGCTGTCCCGGCCTCAGCCAGTAGGAGGCGCCGGACTATCACATCACCGTCAGACTCAGGGCCTGCTGTCCCAGCCTCGGCCAGTAGGAGGCGCCAGACTATCACATCACCGTCAGACTCAGGGCCTGCTGTCCCAGCCTCGACCACTAGGAGGCCCCGGACTGTCCTATCACCGTCTGACCCGTGGCCTGCAGTCTCGGCCTTGGTCTCTGGGAGGCATTGTGCTTCAACCCCGAGTGATGGCGGCGATAGCCATGAGGCTCCTGCGCAGGCGTCCGCTGGACGCAGGCTTCGCTCCTCGGTCAGTCATGAAGGGGCTGGTGCATTACCATCCAGCCTGGTCCTGGGGGCGGTCCGGATGACATCATCAGGCCACGGGCCTGTAAGGGATGACCTGATCCCTCAAATACCTTGGGACTGCTCTTGCAGGCCGCCGGATATATTCTTGGTTCCCCTGTGTGTTACTGTGTGAATTGCTGTTTGACTGACTCTGACTTTTGCCTGGACTTCTGACTCTGCTTCTGCCTAACGACTTTGTACCTCTGCTGCCCTCCTGGTTTATGACTCTTACTTTGGCCTGGATTCTGACTCTGCTTTTGCCTAACGATTCTGTACCTCTGCTGCCCTCCTGGTTTATGACTCTGGCTTCGGCCTGGAATCTGACTCTGCTACTGTCTACTGTTTTTATACCATTTCTGCCTGACTGGTTTAGTCTCGGATATCATTGCCTCTGTGTCCTGTATTGGAACACCTTTCTGGCGACCGTCCTGCTCTGGTCATTGCTCCTATTCAGACAGCGCCTCCTGGGCTCTGCTATAAATCCAGATCCCTGTCTAGGGGTAAAGGGTATCAGTGTTTCTCGGGGTGCTGTCTGGCTGCAGTCCAGACCGCAGGCAGACGCCACACCCTGATAGTACGGTGGTGTGTCTGATGGCGGGTGGGCCAAACCTGCACTTTCATCTGCAGCTTCCTCTTTGTCACCGTGTAAGATGGAACTGTATATGGGAAGGGTAACCTGAGTTTCATCAGGGTCAGATTCAGGCCGTGTAGCGTGCGAGGGGAATGTAGTGGTCTGGGTCAATGTACCAGCAGATTCATCGAGCAGTGGCTGGGCATCAGTGCACTTGTGTCGCCCCCAGGAGTACGGTCGCCACAGTGGCATTACCTTCCTCCTAGGGAGTGTGATGTCATGCTTGGGAGCAACGAAGGATCTCTCTAGCAGGTTAACTGATTGGGCGGCGTTATTCCCACGAGTCATGACCCTCCAAACAGCGTTCATGAAGGCAAAGTGTTTGTTTTACGTGGGCAGTATGGTTGCAAAGCTGAACCTTAAAGGAATGTCCAGAAGGGCACCACCAGGAGTGGAGCCTACGGGTAAATTCGACTCCACCTGGGAAACCTCAACCATGCCAGCTACAGAACAGATGCACACATTGCAAGCTTAATTCCGTTAACGAACGAGACTCCGTCATGCCCCGCGGTCCGAGTCCGGCTTACTAGAGGGACACGCGAGGCTCTGGCACGTGAGATTGGCCAATAACTGGTGTGTCATGCCCTTACATGTCCGTGGCTGCATGTGCGCTACACTGAAAAGGCCAGCGTTTGTCGCTTACAGGTGCAGATAACCGGATGAACAACGTTAGTGATGGGGATCACTGATTACAATTGTTACCCGCGAACAATGATTTCCCAGTAAGTGCAGGTCAACTGCAGTTCCGGAATTAGGCCTAACCGTCATTCCTGAAAAAATGAAAAACTTACGTGTGCAAACCACAGGTGCTGTAGCTTGCTTAACAGCTCGCCAGCCGTTCTCACGCCCAGTATGGATTGCACGTGATTGCACAAAGGTTAGAAAGGGTACCGTATCCCCGGATAACATGTATGGATAGCGTACACATTCAAAATATATGTCTCAGGAGGCAGGCTCAGACGGTGTTAGGCCCAGTATGGATTGCACGTGATTGCACAAAGGTTAGAAAGGGAACCGTTTCCCCGGATAACATGTATGGATAGCGTACACATTCAAAATATATGTCTCAGGAGGCAGGCTCAGATGGTGTTAGGCCCAGTATGGATTGCACGTGATTGCACAAAGGTTAGAAAGGGTACCGTATCCCCGGATAACATGTATGGATAGCGTACACATTCAAAATATATGTCTCAGGAGGCAGGCTCAGACGGTGTTAGGCCCAGTATGGATTGCACGTGATTGCACAAAGGTTAGAAGGGGTACCGTATCCCCGGATAACATGTATGGATAGCGTACACATTCAAAATATATGTCTCAGGAGGCAGGCTCAGACGGTGTTAGGCCCAGTATGGATTGCACGTGATTGCACAAAGGTTAGAAAGGGTACCGTATCCCCGGATAACATGTATGGATAGCGTACACATTCAAAATATATGTCTCAGGAGGCAGGCTCAGACGGTGTTAGGCCCAGTATGGATTGCACGTGATTACACAAAGGTTAGAAAGGGTACCGTATCCCCGGATAACATGTATGGATAGCGTACACATTCAAAATATATGTCTCAGGAGGCAGGCTCAGACGGTGTTAGGCCCAGTATGGATTGCACGTGATTGCACAAAGGTTAGAAAGAGTACCGTATCCCCGGATAACATGTATGGATAGCGTACACATTCAAAATATATGTCTCTGGAGGCAGGCTCAGACGGTGTCAGGCACAGTATGGATTTGACGGCCCAGATTACACAGCGGAGGAGCAGGGAGAGGTAAAGATTGCAAATGCTGGGGCCCTGCCCAAGCAAGGGGGGCCCACTCGTGGGCGTCGGTACTGGCACTGGGCCCCTCATAGTACAGCGGTGTGTCTGACGGCGGGTGTGTACCCCCACCGTCAGAGACACTTGATTGCACTATGAGGGACCCTGTGCCAGTGCCCGCGCCCAAGAGTCGGCCTACCCACCTGTCCAGGGCAACGGCACTCGCACGGTGTCGTGCGCTAGGTGGTGACCCCGGCCATGGGGGGGGAGGCAGCACAGCTAGGGAGATTTAGAAAGTGGCATATGTTGATGTTGGACATTCAGCTGATGCAAAAGGCGAAATAGGTCAAGTCCCAGGAAGAGGTGGACCAAAGCAAGCCATTTTTCTGACACCCTATGTGTCATCAGGGGAAGGTGGGACAAAATCCTTGGAAACCCATGCATGGTTCATTTTAATGAAGGTTAGATCATCCACATTTTGGGTTGACCGACGGGTCCTTTTTTCTGTCAGGATTGATCCAGCTGCACTGAAGACTCTTTCCGATAGCACACTTGCAGCTGGGCAAGCGAGCTCCTGTAAGGCATATTGTGCCAATTCAGGCCAGGTGTCCAGTTTAGCGGCCCAATAGTCAAAGGGGAATGACCTGTGTGGGAGAACATCGATATGGGAGGAAAAGTAGTTTGTAACCATGGTTGACAACTGCTGTCTCCTGTCACTTTCAATCGATGCAGTATTACCAGTTGGGTGAGCGGTATTTGAAAAATCAGTCCACAACATTGTCATGAATCCCCTGTCTCCAACGCCACTTCTGCTGTGTGCACCACGAACACCTCTGCCAAGCTGCCCCCGGCCCGTACGGCTCGTGTGAGAACCATCACCGCTGCTGTGTGCTGGGAATGCCTCAAGCAACCGATTTACCAGAGTTGCTAGTTTATTAGCCAATATTAGGTCAAGGTTCTCCTGTGGCATGATGTTTTGTAATTTGCCTTTATAGCGTGGATCCAGGATGCTGGCCAACCAGTAGTCGTCATCGTTCATCATTTTGGCAATGCGGGGGTCCCTTTTTAGGATCCGCAAGGCATAATCTGACATGTGGGCCAATGTTCCCGGTGTCAATGATGCACTGCGAGTGCTGGTTGGAGGAGCACTTTCTGGCAAATCCACATCCCTCCAGTCACGCACAAACCCTGTACCAGACCTTGCCACGCCAACATTTTCACTTGCCCCACGAGATGCATCCTCCTCCCCTAAGTAATCATCCCCATCATCCTCCTCCTCTTCTTCCTCCACCTCGTCCAGGAGAGGTCCCTGAGCAGACAATGGCTGAATGTCATCAAGGATTCCCTCCTCCTCTTCCTCCTCATCAACATTGGCTGCAGACGCCTGCTCCTTAAGGTGCGTCAAAGTTTGCATGAGCAGACGCATAAGTGGGATGCTCATGCTTAGGATGGCGTCGTCTGCGCTTACCAGCCGTGTGCATTCCTCAAAACACTGAAGGACTTTACAGAGGTCTTTCAGCTTCGACCACTGCACACCTGTCAACTCCATGTCTGCTCTCAAAGTGCCTGGCCGTGTATCCTCCCACAAATGCATTATGGCCTGCCTCTGCTCGCACAGCCGCTCCACCATGTGCAGGGTGGAGTTCCACCTTGTTGCAATGTCGATAATGAGGCGGTGGTTGGGAAGGTGGAGCAATCGCTGCAGCTTCTGCATACGAACGGAGTGTACAGGCGACCGGCGGATGTGCGCGCACAGTCTTCGCACCTTCTGGAGCAGGGATGTTAACTCCGGATAATTTTTGAGGAAGCACTGCACCACCAGGTTCAAGGTGTGAGCCAAGCAAGGTATGTGGCTGAGTTTTAAAAGGGCTATGGCTGCCACAAAATTACGGCCGTTATCACTAACTACCTTGCCTGCCTCAAGATGTACACTGCCCAGCCATGACTCAGTTTGTCGCTTCAAGTACTCGGCCAGCACCTCGGCGGTATGTCTGTCGCCCAAACACATCATCTGCAACACAGCCTGCTGACGCTTTCCACTAGCTGCTCGATAGGGGGACACATTGTGTGCAACAGTGGCAGCTGCAGATGGAGTGCTCGTACGACTGCGCTCTGTGGACGAGCTTTCGCTTCTGGAGGAGGAGGAGGAGGAGGAGGGTGGAACGCCTACAGCCAACTGTTTCCTATACCGTGGGCTAGGCAGCACTGTCCCACCACCGCTGTCCCCTGTGGACCCTGCATCCACCACATTAACCCAGTGCGCAGTGATGGACACGTAACGGCCCTGGCCATGCCGACTGGACCATGCATCAGTTGTGAGGTGCACCTTTCCGCTCACTGACTGCTTGAGTGCATGGACAATGCGGTCTTTCACATGATGGTGGAGGGCTGGGATGGCTTTGCAAGAGAAGAAGTGGCGACTGGGTAGGTCATAGCATGGTACTGCATAGGCCATGAGTTCGCGGAAAGCTGTGCTTTCCACCAACCGAAAGGGCATCATCTCAAACGAGATTAGTTTGGAAATGTGGGCGTTCAAACCCAGTGTACGCGGATGAGAGACTGAATACTTTCTTGACCTACTCATAGTGTCTGGGAGGGTGAGCTGGACTTGAGAGCTGCATATGGTGGAAGTAGCGGTGGACAGGGCGGACTGAGAGAGGGTTGATGATGGTGATGGAGTGGTGTTCTTTCTGATGGCCTAGAATCAGTCTTTCGTTGATATAACAGTGGGATTCCCTGACTGCTGTGGCCTTGCAACGACACCTCAACATTTGCTGCTGTGCTAACCGGTGGGCTTACAGTGGGGGAAACAATGTAGCGTTGATGACTACCTTCGTTGTGATCAGTTGCACATGTGGCACTTGAGGTTTGGTGTTGTGTCCACGCTTGCAAGTGCATGCTGGTTAAATGTCTAAGCATGCAACTGGTATTCAAATTTTTCAGATTTTTCCCTCGGCTAAAGGTCTTTGCGCACTTCTTACAGATAACCTTGGCCTGATCATGAGGATTTTGTTCAAAAAAGTGCCACACTGCATTCTTCCTACTTTGGCAGACATTTTGCGGCCTAGCACGCTGTGATCTCTTGACCCTCTGGACAAGCTGTCCAGCAACTCTTTTGATGTTTGGAACCTGTCTTTGGAGTGCTCCGGGCCTGCCAGATAACAACTGTTGCGATGTCGATGTCTGCTGTGGATGCTCCTCATCTGAGCTATTGGAAGCAGCACCCTCTTCCCCCAATGGATGCCAATCTGGGTCAACAACTGGGTCATCCATCACCTCCTCTTCTATGTCATGTGCACCTTCCTCTGTGTCACCGTGTATGGTGGTATAGTGTGCGGGAAGGGGCACCTGAGTTTCATCAGGGTCAGAATCTGGCTCTGTACACTGCGAGGACAATGTAGTGCTCTGAGTGAATGTACCAGCAGAATCATCCATCAGCGGCTGTGCATCAGTGCACTCCATGTCAGATTCATCTTGGCCTGGGTAATTCACCATTTAACTTGATAATCCAGGCATGGTATGTGAAAACAGCTCCATGGAGTAATCAGTAGTATGGCCTGCGTCATCCTTCAATCTTGGTTGGGGTGAAGGACACAAGGAAAGGTGTGGTTCATGAACATGAGCCTCCAATGACGACTCAGTGCTTTTACTTTTTACAACTGAAGAAGAGGAGGCGATAGAGCTGGAGGCTGAGTCAGCAATGTAAGACAAAACTTTTTCCTGATGCTCTGGCTTTAAAAGCGGTTTGCCAACTCCTAGAAAACTAAGCGTTCGAGGCCTTATGTAGCCAGACGATGACGCAGGCTCAACACCTCCTGCATTCGGTCCTATTTTGCTCTTGCCACTACCATCAGATCCACCACCAACACCATCATTACCAGCTGCCAACCCCCGCCCAATTCCACGGCCTCTTCCACCAGCCTTCCTCATTTTTGGTAGAAATGTAGACAAAATCCAACAAACTATATAGTATGTAAAACAAGGTACAAGGTGTCTATAGGACAGGGGAGATTTTGAATTTCTGCACACACTTTTGGACACTGGACACTTTTGGATTGTGTGAGGCCCAATGAATATCTGAGCGCTATGTGACAGTCTCGATGGCACAGCTGTGACCTAAGTGACTAGAGGATAAGTGAGATTTTGAATCTCTGCACATACTTTTGGACACTGGACACTTTTGGATTGTGTGAGGCCCACTGATATCTGAGCGCTATGTGACAGGCTCGATGTCACAGCTGTGACCTGAGTGACTAGAGGATAAGTGAGATTTTGAATCTCTGCACACACTTTTGGACACTGGACACTTTTGGATTGTGTGAGGCCCACTGATATCTGAGCGCTATGTGACAGGCTCGATGGCACAGCTGTGACCTAAGTGACTAGAGGATAAGTGAGATTTTGAATCTCTGCACACACTTTTGGACACTGGACACTTTTGGATTGTGTGAGGCCCAATGAATATCTGAGCGCTATGTGACAGGCTCGATGGCACAGCTGTGACCTGTGACTAGAGGATAAGTGAGATTTTGATTCTCTGCACACACTTTTGGACACTGGACACTTTTGGATTGTGTGAGGCCCAATGAATATCTGAGCGCTATGTGACAGGCTCGATGGCACAGCTGTGACCTAAGTGACTAGAGGATAAGTGAGATTTTGAATCTCTGCACACACTTTTGGACACTGGACACTTTTGGATTGTGTGAGGCCCACTGATATCTGAGCGCTATGTGACAGGCTCGATGGCACAGCTGTGACCTAAGTGACTAGAGGATAAGTGAGATTTTGAATCTCTGCACACACTTTTGGACACTGGACACTTTTGGATTGTGTGAGGCCCACTGATATCTGAGCGCTATGTGACAAGCTCGATGGCACAGCTGTGACCTAAGTGACTAGAGGATAAGTGAGATTTTGAATCTCTGCACACACTTTTGGACACTGGACACTTTTGGATTGTGTGAGGCCCACTGATATATGAGCGCTATGTGACAGGCTCGATGGCACAGCTGTGACCTAAGTGACTAGAGGATAAGTGAGATTTTGAATCTCTGCACACACTTTTGGACACTGGACACTTTTGGATTGTGTGAGGCCCACTGATATCTGAGCGCTATGTGACAGGCTCGATGGCACAGCTGTGACCTAAGTGACTAGAGGATAAGTGAGATTTTGAATCTCTGCACACACTTTTGGACACTGGACACTTTTAGATATTGTGAGGCCCAATGAATATCTGAGCGCTATGTGACAGGCTCGATGGCACAGCTGTGACCTAAGTGACTAGAGGATAAGTGAGATTTTGAATCTCTGCACACACTTTTGGACACTGGACACTTTTGGATTGTGTGAGGCCCACTGATATCTGAGCGCTATGTGACAGGCTCGATGGCACAGCTGTGACCTAAGTGACTAGAGGATAAGTGAGATTTTGAATCTCTGCACACACTTTTGGACACTGGACACTTTTGGATTGTGTGAGGCCCACTGATATCTGAGCGCTATGTGACAGGCTCGATGGCACAGCTGTGACCTAAGTGACTAGAGGATAAGTGAGATTTTTAATCTCTGCACACACTTTTGGACACTGGACACTTTTGGATTGTGTGAGGCCCAATGAATATCTGAGCGCTATGTGACAGGCTCGATGGCACAGCTGTGACCTAAGTGACTAGAGGATAAGTGAGATTTTGAATCTCTGCACACACTTTTGGACACTGGACACTTTTGGATTGTGTGAGGCCCAATGAATATCTGAGCGCTATGTGACAGGCTCGATGGCACAGCTGTGACCTAAGTGACTAGAGGATAAGTGAGATTTTGAATCTCTGCACACACTTTTGGACACTGGACACTTTTGGATTGTGTGAGGCCCACTGATATCTGAGCGCTATGTGACAAGCTCGATGGCACAGCTGTGACCTAAGTGACTAGAGGATAAGTGAGATTTTGAATCTCTGCACACACTTTTGGACACTGGACACTTTTGGATTGTGTGAGGCCCACTGATATCTGAGCGCTATGTGACAGGCTCGATGGCACAGCTGTGACCTAAGTGACTAGAGGATAAGTGAGATTTTGAATCTCTGCACACACTTTTGGACACTGGACACTTTTGGATTGTGTGAGGCCCACTGATATCTGAGCGCTATGTGACAGGCTCGATGGCACAGCTGTGACCTAAGTGACTAGAGGATAAGTGAGATTTTGAATCTCTGCACACACTTTTGGACACTGGACACTTTTGGATTGTGTGAGGCCCAATGAATATCTGAGCGCTATGTGACAGGCTCGATGGCACAGCTGTGACCTAAGTGACTAGAGGATAAGTGAGATTTTGAATCTCTGCACACACTTTTGGACACTGGACACTTTTGGATTGTGTGAGGCCCACTGATATCTGATCGCTATGTGACAGGCTCGATGGCATAGCTGTGACCTAAGTGACTAGAGGATAAGGGAGATTGGATTGCTTTTAAAAAAGCAGTTTGCGGAGTAGTGGGTAAACAGCAATGCCAGCCTGTCAGGAAGCCTTAAAAGGCAGCCCAACAACCAACACCACTGATACACCACAATATAGCCTCCCCTTGCACTGCACACACAGTGACTGGTGTGTTGTGCAGTCCAAATTGCTATCAGCAGCAGAAGCAGTTTTTTTTTCTTCTCAGCAGGACAAAAAAAAAAAATTGGGATTGCTTTTAAAAAAGCAGTTTGAGGCCCAATGAATATCTGAGCGCTATGTGACAGGCTCGATGGCACAGCTGTGACCAAAGTGACTAGAGGATAAGGGAGATTGGATTGCTTTTAAAAAAGCAGTTTGCGGAGCAGTGGGTAAACAGCAATGCCAGCCTGTCAGGAAGCCTTAGAAGGCAGCCCAACAACCAACACCACTGATACACCACTATATAGCCTCCCCTTGCACTGCACACACAGTGACTGGTGTGTTGTGCAGGCCAAATCGCTAGCAGCAGAAGCAGTTTTTTGGTCTTCTTCCCTGCCTAACGCTCTCCCTACAGAATCAGCAGCAACCTCTCCCTATACTGAGATCGGCAGAAGTAAGATGGCGGTCGGCGTGCACGCCCTTTTATACCCCCTGTGACGCTCACCAAAGCAAGCCAATCACTTGCATGCCCTTCTGAAAGATGGTGGTGACCCGTGCCTATGTCATCACGTTGCCCACAGTGTCCGTGGATCCTGATTGGCTGAAAAAGAGCGCAAAACAAACTTTTGAAATGCGACTTTGGCGCGTAAGTCGCCGACCTCGTGGCCGACCTCATCCTAGGGTCGGGTTTCGTTTCATGAAACCCGACTTTGCCAAAAGTCGGCGACTTTTGAATTTTTTCGACCCGTTTCGCTCAACTCTAATAATGACCATTCAGAATGAATCTATTGTCACCATTACTGAAAAGGGTAAAGACAACTGCACATCCTGATTCTTTGGATAAAAACATCCATATTCTATTCCACCTTGATTAAAAGAACAGCACCTTGTAGTATTGCGTATGCTCCATAGAAAATACCTGACGCATGTCTGGTGTGTAGCTTGTCTTAATCATAGGAATGATTGACTATGACTAAGGGAGGCCACACATTAGAAACGCGTCTCGTGCTTTCTGTGTAGCATAATCAAAGCTACAATATGGTTTCTTTAATCAAGATGGAAAACAATTTGGTTGTTTTCAGAGAAGGGATCAGAATGTGCAGTTTTCTCTACCTTTTTCAATAATCCAGTTGATGGTCTGCAACAGTGGTGCGCGTACATACTCAAATAATGTCTTATTGAGCATGCTTCAGTGTTACCTGAGTATTTTGGGGGTGCTTGTTTATTATGCTCGCATCCCCATAGCTTCATGATTTGAGGCTGTTAGACAGCTCGAACACATGCAGGGATTACCTGTTAGGGAATACATGCATGTGTTGAGGTTGTCTAAGAACTGCAAATTATGCAGCCGCAGGTACTCGAACATAGAGTGGGTACAGAAAGTATTCAGACCCCTTTAAATTTTTCACTATTTGTTTCATTGCAACCATTTGGTACTAGTCTCAGAATATAAGCATGTCTTTTAAAGTTGCAGACTAGTGATGGGCGAACGTGCTCAGATAACATGAAAGCTTGCATAGAGTTTGCTAAAAAACACATGAAGGACTCCCAGACTATGAGAAATAAGATTCTCTCGTCTGATGAGACTTTTTTCCTTGACTGGCCCAGCCAGAGCCCTGACATAAACCCAACTGAACATCTCTGGAGAGACCTGAAAATGGCTGTCCACCAACGGTCACCATCCAACTTGACGGAACTGGAGAGGATCGGCAAGGAAGAATGGCAGAGTATCCCCAAATCCATGTGTGAAAAACTTGTTGCATCATTCCCAAGAGCACTCATAGCTGTACTAGCTCAAAAGAGTGCTTCTACTCAATACTGAACAAAGGGTCTGAATACTTATGACCATGTGATATTTCAGTTTTTCTTTTTTAATAAATTTCCCAAAATTTCTACATTTCTATTTTTTCAGACAAGATGGGGTTCAGAGCGTACATTAATGAGAAAAAAAACTTTTTTGAATTTACCAAATGGCTGCAATGAAACAAAGAGTGAAAAATTTCAAGGGGTCTGAATACTTTCCATACCCACTGTAATATATGAGCACGCCCAAGATACTCGGATAACACCCAAACGTGTGCAAAAAGATGTTATCCAAGCACGTTCGCCCATCACTAGTATGCAACTTTAAAATTCACGCTCATATTCTGAGACTACTTTCTATCAATATCAGCAGGCAACAGGATTACAGTGCCACATCGATGCACTGTCTTATTTTAGATCAAGTAGCAATGATAGGACAGGAATGGCGCTGTTCTGCGTCTTGAGCCCTTTTTAATCTTGTGTGCTTCTATGAGTATTCAGTGATGTCAACTTATAGAGCACAAATCATTCTTCGATGAGTAAGCAAACATACGTTCAATGTTAAAATGAATTCAGCTGCACATTTCTCTCGAGTGTTAGGGATGAAATATGTTGGATGAGAGGTAATCACATAACACTTCCAGTCTCTCATATTTTCCCGTTTACCAATGAACGATAACTATGTCATGCAGCCTAAACACACGTGAAGCTAATGATTCTCTCTCAGGGTCAGCAGTCGGGCATAGCGGTGAATATATAGGAAAGATAGCGAGATGACATGAAGCGCGAGTAGGCGGATATGCTCCTCAATAAATTGCATATTGTTTACTTATCTTGCACTCCCAGAATGAAATGTGCTGTGAGGTCACTTGCTAGCTGTTGCATTGCTATGTGACTGGTCTGTTGACAGTTTCAAGTCGGCTCCACCAACCTCCCAACAGGTTACAAATGAGAAAGAATACTTTCATACAGCTATTAATAAGATCTCTTGGGAAACAGGTCCATGTAGCATAAGAAGAGAGTTGGAGCTCATTTACTATACTTTTACTGTAAGATAATTTAGCCATGCTGCAGTGTCTAGGTTAGTGATTTGGGAAAAAATATAGGCTTTAAAGCGCTACGCCATTGTTATGGGTTTTTTTAATTTCCCATCCATTAGCTGTTATTAATGTTTTTTCATTCAACAGTCTTCATCTGCCATTTTCAGGATTGCTCCGGTCTCTCTCCTGCATCATGTGATTTGCTCACACAACCGACCTTTACTTCCGCTCTCAATGGTAAGTCTATGAGGATCCTGTTTTGAGTTTTATAGGCTTACATTGGCAAAGTAACTTGCAGTCCGCAGAGGCTAGTAAGTAACAACTGCGCTGGAAACGGCAGGAGACAAAGACTGATAAGAATTTTCATGCTTAGGTTAAACAAACATTATTAATAGCTAGGAAAATAAAAAAACCCCTCTTGATTGGTACTTTAACCCCTTCACAACATTCGCCGTATATATACGGTGCTGCGGGAGCTGCGTTCCCGCAAAACACAGCATATATACTCCACTGCTATGTCCGGTCACTGCGCCGAGTTAAGATGGCTGCTGTATTTGACAGCAGGCCACCTCTGTAATTTTCCCTGGGGTGCTGTACCGCCCCCCCTGCACCAACGATCGCTGTGCTTGGCTGATCAATTCAGACCAGCCAATCACAGTGATGTCACAATAAAGTTTCAAAAAAGGCAAAAAAAACAAACATAGGACATGTTGTGATTGGTGCTGTCTGTGATTGGAGCTGTGATCACAATGTCAACTCTCCTGATTAACACCTTTGGTGCCGATTGGTGAGAACAGTCAAGGACAATCCACAGACCACTTCCAAAGACCTGCAGCATCATCTTGCTGCAGATGGTGTCACTGTGCATCAGTCAACAATACAGCGCACTTTGCAGAAGGAGAAGCTGTATGGGAGAGTGATGCGAAAGAAGCCGTTTCTGCAAGCACGCCACAAATAGAGTCGCCTGAGGTATGCAAAAGCATAAGATTGAGTTGTTTGGTCATACAAAAAGGCGTTATGCATGGAGGCTAAAAAACACAACATTCCAAGAAAAACACTTGCTACCCACAGTAAAATTTGGTGGAGGTTCCATCATGCTTTGGGGCTGTGTGGCCAATGCTGGCACCGGGAATCTTGTTAAAGTTGAGGGTTGCATGGATTCAACTCAGTACCAGCAGATTCTTGACAATAATGTGCAAGAATCAGTGATGAAGTTGAAGTTACGCAGGGGATGGATATTTCAGCAAGACAATGATCCAAAACACCGCTCCAAATCTACTCAGGCATTCATGCAGAGGAACAATTACAATGTTCTGGAATGGCCATCCCAGTCCCCAGACCTGAATATCATTGAACATCTGTGGGATAATTTGAAGCGGGCTGTCCATGCTCGGCGACCATCAAACTTAACTGAACTGGAATTGTTTTGTAAACAGGAATGGTCACAAATACCTTCATCCAGGATCCAGGAACTCATTAATAGCTACAGGAAGCGACTAGAGGCTGTTATTTTAGCAAAAGGAGGATCTACGAAATATTAGTGTCACTTTTATGTTGAGGTGCCCATACTTTTGCACCGGTCAAATTTTGTTAAAATGCAGATTGCACATTTTCTGTTAGTACAATAAACCTCATTTGAATCCAGAAATATAACTGAGTCCATCAGATATTAGATATATGAAACTGAAATAGCTGTTGCAAAAACCAAAATTGTTATAAAGAAAAAAGGTTAACATTAATAGGGGTGCCCAAACTTTAACATATGACTTGCAAATAGAAATACAAGCAAAAGATGTCAAATGCCCATGCTATAAGGCAACTCAATGTCATATTATTATAAAGGAGGAACAACGAGTAAATGTAGGCAAAAATTTAAAGAGATAATTGTATTTATCAAACAAGTTAGACTTTAATAAATATTTATAATACAAACATCATATATAGAACAACATACATGGGCATATATTAATGTCATGTGACTGACTCCAAAGGTCAATGTAATGACCAAGAAAAACGGGACCCATAATGTGAATAACATATATACTATTCAAAGAGAAAAAATATTTTTTCTCAATTAGAAATTAAAACATATTTGTTTGTTATTCACATATTCTCCAGGGATGGGGTTTTAAAAAGTGTAAACTTCCCCAAAAACCCACTATTTGTATACCGCTAGATGACTAACTTCACATAGACACAAATTAGCTCCTTTGTGATACAGTGCACAATAAAGATACCCCTGGGGTATCTGACTGAGGTTAAGACGGGACTACACACACGCCGCTATGGGTAATTACTCTGCACTTATTTTCTTATAGACCTCTCTTTATTGTGCACTGTATCACAAAGGAGCTAATTTGTGTCTATGTGAAGTTAGTCATCTAGCGGTATACAAATAGTGGGTTTTTGGGGAAGTTTACACTGTTTAAAACCCCATCCCTGGAGAATATGTGAATAACAAACAAATATGTTTTAATTTCTAATTGAGAAAAAATATTTTTTCTCTTTGAATAGTATATATGTTATTCACATTATGGGTCCCGTTTTTCTTGGTCATTACATTGACCTTTGGAGTCAGTCACATGACATTAATATATGCCCATGTATGTTGTTCTATATATGATGTTTGTATTATAAATATTTATTAAAGTCTAACTTGTTTGATAAATACAATTATCTCTTTAAATTTTTGGCTACATTTAACATATGACTGTAGCTTTATAGGTAGAGAGGTAGCGTTCTTCTTTTGCCAAAAAAAGAATTGTTATCGCCGGGTAGCTTCTAGTGCATTAGGGGAAGTCGCAGAGTTAGTGACATCTGTTTTCCTTTTGCGGAATAGTTAACACCAAGTACATTTTTAGCTAGTTCATTATAGGAGTGTACGTTGCAGTGTTAGTGACTTTCGTTTTTCTTTTGCAAAAAAAAAAATTAGCGCCGAGTAAACTTATAGCCAGTGCATTAAGGGAGCATATGTCACAGTGTAAGTGACACCTGCTTTCCTTTTTCAAGAAAAAAGGATAGCTACCGCCAAGTAACTTTATATGGCGGCATTAGTGCAGTGAATGTCACTGTGATTTTTTTTAAGCAAATTTTTTTACATCTACTGATTTTTCTTTTCATTGTTTTCTTCTAAGTGTTGCTTCTAAATATTTACATTTTTACTTTTTTCTCTGGTTTTTAGAATAACTTGTATCCTTTACACAAGCCCCACACAGTATATGTGTAAAAGCACCACTTAAACACACATCCCCAGTATTTTGAAGAATAAAATAAAAATGACCCATTAGGCAAAAAGATGCTATTCACTAGAGGAGGCATTCACTTTCCTTGCCTCTGACACGGATTCAGGTAGTGAGGAAGATCCTACATTACTCTATTTCTATTTCTCTTCCTCCTCATCTAGTGTGGAGGGACCCCCAGCAAGGTGCCCTAGGACTCGGGCAAGCTCTTCAGCAATCGATCCTATATGGACTCCACTTTCCCTGCCCCCGAAAATTATTATCCTATTATTCTGGATTTCATGGGCAGCTCAGGAATGGAATTTGATGATACAAGCCTCAGTGATATTGAGTTTTTCAAATTCTTTTTCAGCGAGGAAATAATAAATGTTATGAAGGCCCAGACAAATTTGTATACCCATCAATTTTTCACCCCAAATCACACGTCATCATATGCCAGATGGAACCCTGTAAATGCAGCAGAAATGTTGACATTTTTGGGGAACTGTGATGCATATGGGCACAATCAGAAAAGTAGATCTTCGTCAATAGTGGAGTACTGATACACTCTACAGCACACCGGTATTCTGTATGGCCATGACAAGGACACGATTTGAAGCGATCCAAAATTTTTTGCATTATAGTAATGACTTGCAGTGTCCTCCCAGAGACGATGCTAACTTTGATCATCATCAACCAGTAGTTGAACACTTCAGCAGAAAACTTGCTGAGGCATACAACCCACTAAGGGACATTTGTATAGATGAATCTCTGGTTAATTTCAAAGGAAGGCTAAAATTCTGACAATACCTGCCCAGGTAAGAGGGCCAGGTACAGAATTAAACCTTGCAAGCTGTCCGAGAGTTCCTCAGGGTATACCCAGAGATTTAGGGTCTATGAAAGGAGTGACACCAAGATTGACCGTCCCCGGAATTTCCCTCTGTCCTGGGGATGAGTTAGAAAATTGTTTGGGAATTGCTGCACCCACTGCTGCATAGGGTTATCTCCTCTACAAAGATAACTTTTACACCAGCATCCTACTCTTCAAGATCTTTTCTGTCAGAGGTACAGTTGCATGTGGCACAGTGCAAAAATATCAGAAAGGCCTCCCTAAGACGCCAATTGGGCAACTGCTGAGAAAGGGCGAAAGCAGGGCTCAATGCAGGGGCAGCATGCTGGTGGTCATCTTGGCCACCTTACACCGTGACGACAGCTCCTATGTCATTGTCCAAGGTACCACAACACAGGTCCCAAAGCCAGATTGTATATTGGATTATAATAAGTACACGGGAGGTGTAGATTTCTCAGATCAGGTCCTCAAACCAAGCAGTGCCATGCAAAAAGCTAAAGTTTGTTACGAAAAATTGGCCATGCACATTGTACAGATGGCACTGTACAATGCTTTTGTGCTGTTTCGATCTGCAGGCAATACGGGGACCTTCCTTTAGTTTTGGGAAGTAGTCATCAAGGCCTTAATGTTTGACAATCAGGATGGTGAGGGTTCTCAGTAATTCTGAAACTGATGGTACCTGTATCATATCAGGTCAACATTTTCCAGCAGAGGTTCCCCAAACAGTGAAGAAGGGAAGGTCACAAAAAAAGGAACAGGGTATGCCCCAAGAGAGGAATTCGAAAAAGACACAATTTACCATTGTGAACACTGCCCTGAGAAACCTTTCCTTTGCTTTAAGTATTGTTTCAAAGCATACCACATGCCCACAAATTAATAACATTTCTTTTTAACCTGTTGACAAAACACACTTTCATAATCTGATGTACTCAGCACAACTTACACATACCACCGCATTATAAATTCATACACCAGTAAAATCAAAAGCATTATTATCAATACTATACTGTAACTATGCCGTTAGAGAATTCCATGAAGGATGTAGTTTGCAAAATGGGGGATCACTTGTGGGGGATTTTCACTGTTTAGGCACATCAGGGTTTCTCCAAATGAGACACGGTGCGTGCAGACCATTCCTTTAAACCGTCACTCCTTTCCTTCCAAGCCCTGACATGCGCCTAAACAGTAGATTTCTACTACATATGTGATATCAGCATACTCAGGGGAAATTGAATAACAATTTTTGAGGTCTATATTCTCCTGTTATCTTTGTGAAAATGAAAAAAATGGGGCTAAAAAATATTTTTTGTGGACAATTTTTTTTAAATTTTCACAGCACAACATTATAAAGTTCTGTGAAGCACTGGGGGGGGGTCAAGGTGCTCATCACACTTCTAAATAAATAAATAAATTCTTTAGGGGGTCTACTTTCCAAAATGGGGTCACATGTGTGGGGTTTACACTGTTTAGGCACGTCAGGGGCTCTCCAAACGTGACGTGTTGCCTAAAGACCATTCGATCAAACTCTGCACTCAAAACCATCACTCCTTCCCTTCTGAGCACAGCCATGTGCCCATACAGTAGTTTTCCACCACATATGGGGTATCAGCATACTCAGGACAAATTGCCCAACAATTGTTGGGATACAGGATACATTTTCTCGTATTACCCTTTTGAAAATATTGTTATATATGTCTATGTCACTGCCTCACACCCTTCTAATATCTTAATAAAAAAAAAATTGTGCTTCAAAAATTGTTCTGATGTATAGTAGACATTTGGGAAATGTTATTCATTAAGTCTTTTGTGTGACATACCTCTGTGGTTTAAAGACATAAAAATGAAAATTTGACAACTGCCAAATTTTCAAAATTTTTGCCAAATTTCCAATATTTTCACAAATAAAAGCAAAAAATACCAAACAAATTTTACCACTATCATGAAGTACAAAGGTTCTTGAGAAAACAGTCTTTGAAATAGTGGGATCCATTGAAGCATCTCAAAGTTATTACCCCATAAAGAGACAATGGTCAGATTTTTGAAAAAATTGGTCTGATCAGGAAGGTGAAAACAGGCTTTGGGGTGAAGGGGTTAAAGGGAACCTGTCACCAAGTGTATGCCTTTGAACCTCAGAGAATCATAAAATAGGGAAAGAGTCACCAAATTCAGATAGTGTGTCATTTACTAAGTTCTTTAGTGTAATTTTGATGATATCACTGTTTTACCTGTGTTCTCATTGATGAGCTCTGTATAACCCCACACACACACCATTGATTGACAACTTTCTGCTAACACTGTGCATAGGCATAAAAATGTCAATCAGCTGTGAGGTGTGATTCAAGAGTAGTGAAAACGGCGTACTGTGATCTCTGATGAGCAATCATTAAAGGCTCAGTAATAGTATATCTAATTGTTTTTTTTTAATTAAAACATTATAAGCTACTCATTTTAGTGTTGTACTGACAACTTTGTCAGGGCAATGATCTTTTGCACCAGAAAGGCATCTGTACAGTCCTGAAATGTGTAGACTATTGTGTTGGATTTCAGGACTGCAATTTAGGCTTTCTCTGACTATGCATTTGGATCCAATTTTGTCCTTGTCCCTTTCTCCAAGGTTCTAATAGTTATTCCATAGGCACAACTAATTAGCCCCGTAGGAAAGGCCACATCCCTGTATAGGGGTCGAAGGGTAACCTCTGGACACAAATTATAGGACATATAAATTCAGGGCATCAGTCTCAATTTTAAATACATCAGGTCACATTACTTGGAAGATTTTTTTTGTATTTTATACTCACATGTGGTGAATACTCCAGCAAAGACCCAGCACTGACCATATTTTACTGACAACTTAGAGCTATAGTATTCCAACAATATCTCTACGCTTCCAGTCCACGCTGACGGTGATACCCCATATTTGTATTCATTATTCCAGCTTCCTGCAACCACACCATCATCATCTTGGCCATTTATCTATAAAACAAAGAAAAACACTTATGAGGATGTATATTTTTCTATAAGATATAAAACATGCTTAAGAGATTCAAGCTATTTATAATTATGGCAGTCTATGTTTATAATTTCACAGGAAAGGGGTTGTCTTTTTTTGACAGGAATTTTATTAAAAAGGTTCCCAAAGCTGAACTGATTAGAGGGATTGCTATCTGAAGCTCTAGCAGTCTGCTGTAATTTACAAGGAAATATACTGTAGTATCAAGCCTAAGTGTTGTGAACACTTTTGACCTGGCCTCTGAGTTTGGGCTCCCTCTGGTGGTTGCTGCTGGTAATGGAGCTGGTCTGGCTGACAGAAGTCAATCACCTGAGGAGGATGATTGGAGGTCAGGTGTTACAGACTGGAGAGATTTAAGTGAGCACCCTTCCCTCAGTTGTTGCCGGTGATTTGGTTTGCTTCCTGAGCACGTTTTGAAGTCTGCTTGTCTCCTGCTCCGTACAGCATCTTTCAGATAAGTTATTTGTCTTCTTGAATTTTTTTGCATTGGACCCATTTTTGCTTTTCTCTGATTTTTGCTTAGCTGGTGTGATTTCAGCCTGGTTCCCTGCTGGGACCTGTGCTGGACTCTGTTCCATATGCCACAGCGTATATCAGTCTTTTTAGTATCTCTAATCCCCTGTTATATTAGTCTCTTTGCTTTGCGTCCAGTTCACACCAGAGTTCTGATTTAGTGGGGAAGAGGTCATGTGGCCTCAGTATTTTTGCATATCAGACGTGTTGGATTTTTCTTAGGGTTTTTTGCGTGATTGCAGACAGTATCCTTTCCTGTCTTGTTCTATCTAGACAGTTTAGGCCCCATCATTTGCTTACTCTATTTTCTGCCTGTGTTTTGTGCTTCATCTTGTCTCACCGGCAATATATGTTAGGGGGCTATCTTTTCCTTTGGGGTTCTACTCCGGGGCAGTTTAGCCTTCCCATTTCTCTCTTTAGGCTTAGTTAATTCTGTGGCTGTGCCAAGGCATCTAGGGCATCGTAGGTATGGCCCACGGATAATTCTAGTTGTGTTGTCAGTTTAGAGGTCTGCA
The DNA here is from genome assembly GCF_039654945.1 of Dendrobates tinctorius. Lineage (NCBI taxonomy): Eukaryota > Metazoa > Chordata > Amphibia > Anura > Dendrobatidae > Dendrobates > Dendrobates tinctorius. The sequence continues at coordinate 41,677,156 of NW_027361672.1, read as the reverse complement.
GTCCGCTAAGCTACCAACCTCTCTGGTTATCTGGTTGCCTAGTCTATTCCCCTGCTATCCTCCTCAGCTACCTAATCATAACACCTTAGATTACTTTGCAGTACCTCCCACAGGAGAAATTCAGTATTACAGTTCTCAATTAAAAACATGTAATGTTCATTTTGTGCATGGACCTACTTGGTTCTCCATACACAGAAAATGGGCTTTTGTTGGAATATGTTTGTTGCAACAACTCTTCCTGCCTATGAGTGTTTAATTGCTAGATTTGTATGCTGTTCATAAAGTTAGAACAACAAAAAGAAAAAGCTCCCAGAGGTTCACACAGGGAAAGCATGTGAGTGTATTTCCTGTTTTCCTGTGTCTGTGCATGGGAGAAGCAGTCTGCTGTAGATGATGCACAGATAGGAGCACACAAATGATTTATTCCTGACCTATTAAGCTTATCATATATTGTTCCTGTTTGTTCCTGAATAAAGAAGCTCTGTTGTCACACGCTTTGAGAGTATCCTGAATAATCCGCTGCCAACAGGTTATGGGCCCAGAGTGATACAGAACTCCAGAGTAACACAGCAACAGAAACCCAAAGCAAAAGCACAGAGCAACAGAGAAGATGTCCACTAGCAGCAATCCTGTCAAGTTCTCAGTGCCAAGCCTCACTAACCAGAACTACCAGTCCTGAAAACTCAAGGTGAAGATGTTGCTCATAAGAGAAGGTATGTGGAAATATACTCAGGAACAAGTGCCTTATCATTACCAGATGATTGACTAGAGAAGGAACAGAAAGCACAAAGCATGATCTCCCTCAGTGTAGATGATAATCAGATTCTGCCTATATGCAGGTGTGCAATTGCAAAGGAGATGTGGGATGAGTTACAGAAAGTGCATGAAAGATCAAATCTCAGCAATAAGCTTTATCTCATGAGAAAGCTGTATCAGTCTAAGCTAAGTGATGAACAGAATATGCAGGACTATATAAGAAACACCCTAGCGATTGTGGAGCGTCTCAGGAGTATTGGAGAAGGAATTAAAGATTTTCATGTTGCTGCACATCTATTAAGTGGTCTTCCAGAAAGTTACAACACACTCGTGACTGCACTAGATGCATGGTCAGATGATGAGTTGACACTAGAGTATGTTAAAGGCAAACTTGTGGACAAATTCAAGAGAAAAATGCAGCATTTAAGCAGCAGTAATGAATCGAGATCAGAAACAGCATTAAAGACACAGGATTTCCCTAAATATGTTTTGTCTGTAAAAAGCTTGGCCACCTTAAAACAGACTGCGGAATTTGGAAAGCAAGAATGAGTAAGCTTAAAAAGCAGAACAGTAATCAATGGGTTAAGACAGTTGTAAAGGAAGATTCTGCATTTGTTGAAGCTGCATTTATTGCCAGTCCAGGCCCATCTGCAAAGCATATATGGTGTATAGATTTTGGTGCAAGCAGCCATGTGACAAACAACAATGATTTCTTCAGTGACCTTAATAAAAGCAAGTCAGAAAAGGTCATCTTAGCTAATGGTTACTATATAACTTCAGAAGGAGTAGGATACGGCTACCTCTACTGTCCAGTTTCCTCAGCAAAAAGCAAAAAGATCCCAATAAAAGATGTTCTCTATGTTACCAGCCATGAAAGCAATCTTCTGTCAGTAAAGAAGCTCATGCAAAAGGGGGATGTAGTTACTTTTAAAGATAACAGCTGCATCATCTCAAAGAAGGGTCACACTCTTGCAGAAGGAAAAATCCAAGATGAACTTTATCAGCTAAAATGCAAAGAAAGAGTATACAGTGCTAGACAAGATCTGCATAAGAACTGTATCCATGTATGGCACAGACGTCTTGGGCACAGAGACCCAGAAGCAGTAAAGAAGCTAGCTCAACTTACAAATGGTATTGAAATCAACCAGCGTAGTCAAATTATGAAGTACATTAGCTGTCTTAAAGGGAAAATGTCCAGAAAATCCCTTCCTAAAATAAGCACCAAAAAATCTGCACAGTCACTGGATCTGATACATACAGATGTATGTGGTCCAATGAGTGTTCAAACTCCTAGCAAGAAGAGATATTTTCTCACATTTAATGATGACTACTCCAGATATACAGTCGCCTACCTGCTTCACAGTACGGATGAAGTTCCACAGAAACTTAAAGAATATCTTGCTGTAGTGTTTAACAAATTTGGAAGAATGCCAAAAGTCCTGCGGGCAGATAATGGAACCGAATATACGAGTGGTAAGATGAAAACCATTTTGAAAAAGGATGGAATCGCGTTCCAGACTATCATTTCATACAACCCAGAACAAAAGAGAGAAAGAACCGTACTCTCTGTGAAAGTGGAAGTATGTTGTTTGATGTGAATATACCTACAACGTATTGGGGAGAAGCCATCATGACAGCTTGCTATTTTCAAAACAGAGTGCCAGGTAAAGCCACAAATAAAACTCCATATGAGCTATGCAACTGCGAGAAGCCTAACCTGAAGCACCTCAGGATATTTGGAAGCAAACAGTTTATGTATGTTCCCAAAGAAAAACGTTCCAAGTGGGAATCTGTCACGCGGGGCTTAGGTCAACTAAGGCTGAAATACCCGGGGCCCCTGTGGTGTCCCTTTAACTAGGGGAAACCCTGTCTGACCCTCAACCCAGGGTTTTTGCTGATGGTGCAAATGCCTGAGCCTCCACCCTTTCCTTATCTCCTGCTCAGCCCTAAGCTTAACCCTCCACCCTCCACCCAGTGAGGAGACAAACCACCAAAGCCCCACACAGTAATGACAGACAGGGAGAACTTAAACTGCACCGCGCCGCATACACACAGGACTATACAGTAATGTGAACAGGGCAAAACAAAGCACAGATATGGGAAGGCGAAAGGGTAACCACGGATCATACGCCACCAGATATGAATCTCTCTCTCTCCAACACCTCCACTCCAGACCGGAACCACTTGGTAGAAAACACAAGCTATAATCGGAGACGCCCATAGGCCAGCATGACTATTTAAAGACCATGGGCGTGACCAAACATCCAAGCTGATCTCCAGCTAGATTAACCCCAGATAGCCTGAGAAAATCAAGCAGGCGCCACTGAGGCTATAGTGGACAGAGGTGGAACTACCTCTGCCTGCCGGACGCTGTGGTGTGAATAGCGTCCGACATGACAGAATCACACGCAAAGCAAGGAGTCCAGGTGGGCTATAGCGAAACTCGAAAGGGATACAAAATCCTGCACCTAAAGACCAACACAGTAACAACTAGCAGAGATGTAGTGATTGATGAAAACTCTGTATCACTCAAATTCCATGAAGTTACACCAGTTATTCAACCTAAGAAGCAAGAACAAGAATCTCAATCACCAAACCCTGACACCAAAAAGGAAAACACTAAAGTGTGGATAAGCTCTGAAGTCACCAAGGAAGACACAGAAGAACCAAGTCAACCTCCAGTCAGGAAATCAGAAAGGCTAAACAAATGTATCTCAGCTAGACACCTTTCTTATATGGTCAGAACACATCTTAAATAGTGATGAGCGAGTAGCATCGTTGCTTGGGTTTTCCCGAGCATGCTCGGGTGATCTCCAAGTATTTTGGCGTGCTCGGAGATTTTGCTTTCGTTGTCTCAGCTGCATGATTTGCGACTTGTACTGTAGACAGGCTGAATACATGTGGGAATTCCCTAACAAACAGGCATTCCACACATGTATTCAAGCTGTCTAGCAGTCACAAATCATGCAGCTGAGACGACGAAAACTAAATCTCTGAGCACACCAAAATACTCGGAGGACACCCGAGCATGCTCAGGAAAACCAGAGCAATGAGTATACTCGCTCATCACTAATCCTAAACCAGTTTGGAATGTCAGAAGCCAAAGGTGCGTCAACACCAATGGATCCATCATACTTAAAGTTGGAAGGAGAAGATAATCTGCTACCTAGCAATGAGAGTCACATACATGCAGTGGGGGAACATAGCAACCACAACTCATCAAGATATCACAGCAACAGTCGGAATTATCTGCCGACGTGTAAGCAAGCCATGCTAAAGAGACTGGAATGCAATTAAGAGAAATCTTCAGTATCTTAAAGAAACTCAAAGGCTAAATCTTAAGATATCTGAATCAGGAGGTCTCACTTTCAGAGGTTATGTGGATGCATTGGGCTGGAGATTCAAATGATCAGAAATCAACAAGTGGTTACTTGTTCAAGTTAGAAGAAAATTCAATTTCTTGGTCAAGCAGAAAACAAGTGTCAGTCGCATTATCTTCTACAGAAGCAGAATATATGCCTGCTGCTTGTGCAAGTCAAGAAGTAATTTGGTTGAAACAACTTTTGGAAGATATCGGCTTGCCATTTGCTCAACCAACAGTTATCTATGATTATAACCAACGATGCATTAAACTTGCCAGCAGTGAGAAGATTAGTGCAAAGACTAAGCACATTGATGTAAAACATCACCACTTACTGTATGTGACTTAGTGGAACGTGGTGTACTCGAGTTTGTTTATTGCAAGTCTGACAAGATGATAGTCGATGGTATGACAAAGCCACTGTGACGTTTTTCAGAAAAGGACGTCCGAGAGTGGACCCTCTGGGTCACGGATCTGGAGCCCCGGGGGTCGAGCGCTCCAGGTGAAGACCGACCCCTATACAGGGATCGTTTGGGGCAAGACTACCGAGGACAGAACCGCGACAGCCGGTACCAGGAGGGGCGGCTCAAGGACAAGAGGCACCCGTAGGCAGGAGTACTGGACTGAGAGGTAGAGGACCTAACAGGACTACTGGATGGGTAGACAGACAGGGAGCAGGTACTAGAGGGGAGAGGACCGGGAGGAAGCACACAAGGGGGTACCAGAAGGGAGAACAGAGCGGTCATGCAGGGTGAACGAACACTGGGAACAAGGATGCAGAGCCGGGGGCTGGAAGCCACGGGGAAGACAGACAGGAAACAGGCGGCACTATAGGAAGGGGGCCAAAGCGCAGCGTGGCGAGCGCACAGCAACACTCAGGCGTCCTCTGCATAGAGAGCGCACCAGAAATACCCTAGGGTCCGGAAGCGGGCGGTACGTGCCGCCCCCGGCGCCACCCCCCGTAGGCGGAAGAGGGGACGCTGGTGCGCGCGCGCGCCCTAAGGAAGGAGCGCGGTGCCGTGACAGGAGGGGAGGCAGAGCGTGGGAGCGCGCCGCGACGAGGACGCCGGTAGGAGGAGGTGGCGGCGGTTGCCGCTGGAGGAGGGGCGGGAGCGGGTGCAGCCGAGACCGCCGACATGACAGTACCCCCCTCTTTACATCCCCCCTTTCTGAGATTGGCCAGAAACTTCTTTAGTATTAGAGGAGCGTTGATATTCTTTTGAGGCTCCCAAGACCTCTCCTCAGGACCAAATCCCTTCCACTCAATGAGAAAGAAAGTCCTCCCCCTGACTCTCTTCATGGCTAAAATATCCTTTACTTCAAAGATGTCATCCGACCCAATAGGTAAAGGAGGGGCAATGAAGGTCGGTTGGAACCGATTCAAAACTACAGGTTTCAAGAGCGAGACGTGAAAGGCGTTAGGGACTCGGAGTGAAGCCGGCAACCTCAGTTTGTAAGACACTTCATTGATGCGTTCTAGTACTTCGAAGGGACCGATGTAACGAGGACACAGCTTATAGGAAGGAACTTTCAAGCGGATGTGCTTGGTTGAGAGCCAGACCTTATCACCAGGGTGGTATGGGGAAGGTCCCTCCGTCTCTTGTCTGCATGTCTTTTGATTCGGGCACTGGTCTTCACAAGAGCCTCTCTGGTCTCCTTCCAAATATTCGAAAATTCAGTGGCGAGGGCATCAGCTGCGGGAACTCCTGAAGAGGCGACAAAGGGTAGTGGAACACCAGGATTGCGACCAGAAACCACAAAGAACGGAGTTTTGGTGGTCGACTCACTGGGGTGGTTATTATGGGCGAATTCCGCCCAGGGTAGAAGAGAGACCCAGTTATCCTGGTGGGCATTGGAGAAGTGGCGCAGGTAAGTTGTTAGGTCCTGGTTAACCCGTTCTACCTGCCCATTGGTCTGCGGGTGATAGGCGGAGGAGAAGTCGAGGGACGTACCCATAAGCTGACATAGAGCCCTCCAGAAGCGAGAAGTAAACTGGACCCCTCGATCAGACACAATCCGTAGGGGAAGACCATGCAACCTGAAGATCTGATGGATGAAGATCTCGGCCAACTTCGGAGCAGAGGGCAGCCCGGCCAGGGGGATAAAATGAGCCATCTTAGAGAAGCGGTCCACCACGACTAAGATGGTGGTGCAACCAGCTGAGCAGGGCAAATCGGTTATAAAGTCGATGGTAATTTGCTGCCAAGGGGCCTTCGGCACCGGCAACGGATGGAGAAGACCGGAGGGCAGAGTTCTTGGAACCTTGTTCTGCGCACAGGTTGGGCAAGAGGCAACAAAATCTGCCACGTCTTGGCGAAGGGTGACCCACCAGTAATAACGTGAGAGTAGCGATAGAGTCTTCTTGGACCCCACGTGCCCCGCAACCTTGGAGGAGTGCCCCCAGCGCAACACCTCCAGACGTTTATTTTGAGGCACGAAGGTCTTGCCTGGTGGAGGAGTAGAAAAGTTCATCGGGGCCACGGTGATCACTTTGGCAGGCTCGATAATATACGAGGGGTTCTCGTCCTCTTCTGGCGACTGTAGAGATCTGGAAAGTGCATCTGCTTTGGTGTTCTTATTACCGGGCCGGAAGTGAAGCTGGAAGTCGAATCGAGAAAAATACAAGGCCCATCTGGCTTGTCTGGAATTGAGCCTTTGGGCGGACTGCAGATAGGCCAAATTCTTGTGGTCCGTGAAGATGGTAAAGGGGTGCACAGCCCCCTCGAGCAGGTACCGCCACTCTTCCAGAGCCATCTTGATGGCCAGCAACTCCCGATCTCCGATGGAGTATTTGCACTCTGCTGGGGAAAAGGACTTGGAAAAGAACCCGCAGGGAACCAGACGTCCAGGGGGAACTCGCTGGGAGAGGACCGCCCCAGCTCCGGTGGAAGAGGCGTCCACTTCAAGAACAAAAGGCCTACTGGCCACCGGCCGATGTAGGACCGGTGCTGCTGCAAAGGAGCGTTTCAGCGCCAGAAAGGCATCTTCCGCCTCGGAGGGCCAGTGATCAGGCTTAGTTCCTTTGCGAGTCAAGGCCGAGATAGGTTTGGTCAACAAGGAAAAATGCGGCACGAACTGTCGGTAATAATTCGCGAATCCGAGGAAACGCTGGATGGCTTTGATTCCGACAGGACGGGGCCACTTGAGTACCGCCGAGAGTTTCTCGGGATCCATCTTCAGACCGGAATCTGTGATGACATGACCCAAGAAGGGTAACGAGGTCTGCTCGAAGAGACACTTCTCAATCTTGGCGTAGAGGTGATTCTCCCGGAGACGGTGCAGGACCATGCGTACGCTTCTCCGATGGGAGGAAAGGTCAGGCGAGAAGATGAGGATATCGTCTAAATACACTATTACGCAAGTGTACAGAAGGTCCGGAAACACCTCGTTAACGATCTCCAGGAAGACAGCTGGAGCATTGCAGAGACCAAACGGCATGACTAAATACTCATAATGACCATCACGGGTATTGAAGGCCGTCTTCCATTCGTCGCCTGCGCGAATCCGGATCAAATTGTAGGCTCCCCGCAGGTCCAGCTTCGTGAAGATTCGAGCCCCTCTCAGCCGGTCGAAGAGTTCTGGGATAAGTGGAAGTGGGTATCGATTCTTAACTGTAATATTGTTCAGGCCCCGGTAGTTGATACATGGTCTAAGAGATCCGTCTTTCTTCCGAACAAAGAAAAAGCCTGCACCAGCTGGGGACGAGGACTTTCGGATGAACCCCTTCGCCAAGTTCTCCCGGATGTGAACAACTGGCTACGTCGATGGTGCCGTCAGCAACGATTTGGATTTCTGGATCACGGAGTGAACTACTTATACGATGGACTACTTGCTAGAGATGGGGTGCACCTTACGAAGACTGGAAAGCAGGTATTTGGAAGTCGCCTTGCTACACTTGTAAGGAGAGCTTTAAACTAGAACAACATGGGAAGGGAAGCAAAAGACCAGAAAAAGCCATACACCTGACAAATGCTATTGAGAACTCTGCTATTAGAAGTGGAAAGGAAGAACAAAGACGAAAGAATCTAATTAATAAAAATATTGGAGAAAGAGAAACCAATCACAAACTAAAATGTTTCTATACTAATGCACAAAGCATGGGCAACAAACAAGGAGAATTGGAACTACTAACACAGGAAAAGAAATATGATGTCATTGGAATCACTGAAACTTGGTGGGACAATACACATGATTGGAATACAAGACTAGAAGGATACAACTTATTTGCAAGAAACAGACTTGATAAACGAGGAGGGGGTGTCGCATTGTATGTTAGAAATGCGTATATCTGCACAGAGATTGAAGCTTCAGAGACTGGGAGTTCTGTGGAAACTGTTTGGGTAAGAATACAAGGACAGAACAATGGAAAGGACACCATTGTAGGCATTTACTACAGGCCGCCTGTGCAAGCTGAAGATATGGATGAACTCTTTATGCATCAAATGGCCAAGTTCTCCAAAAAATATGACATAGTTGTCATGGGAGATTTCAACTATCCAGACATTTGTTGGGAATCTCTCTCAGGCAAAACTAACAGGTCAAGGAAATTCTTATCCTCTCTTGCTGACAACTTTATCTTCCAAAAGGTAAAGGAGAAAACAAGGGGAACTGCTACCTTGGATCTAATCCTTATAAACAGGGAGGAAATGGTTGAGGAGGTAAAAGTGGCTGGGACCCTAGGAGGTAGCGACCATGCTATTTTAGAATTTTGGATAACTAGAGGCGGAAGACCTGTGAAGACTCAGACGTCAAGGTTAGATTTCAGAAAGGCAGATTTTAAGGGATTCAGAAAGAGAATTGGAGGGATCCAATGGCTGGATATCCTTAAAGACAAAAATGTCCAGGAAGGATGGGAAATCTTGAAAAATGAAATTCTCAAAGCACAGTTGTTAACAATTCCGAAAAGAGGGAAGAATAGGAAGCATTTAAGGAAACCAGGATGGATGAACACAGAACTTAAGCACATGCTAAAAAGGAAGAAAAAAATGTTTATAAAATGGAAAGAGGGAGGCATATCTAAAGAAGAATATAATGCTGTCTGCAGAACCTGCAGGGCACAAATCAGATTATCTAAAGCTGAAAATGAATTGAGGCTTGCAAGAGATGTCAAAAGCAATAATAAAGGATTTTGGGGATATGTCAAAAGTAAAAGAAAAGTCAAAGATGCTATAGGATTTTTACAGGATGAAAATGATGAAATGGTAAGACAGGATGTTGAGAAGGCTGAACTTTTAAATTCCTATTTTGCATCTGTTTTCTCTCAGAAAGGAAATGTAACATCAACTGTTATTCACTGTCCTATTAAGGGAATAGAAGAATCCAGGATATCTATAAACAGAAAGATAGTGAGGAAACACTTAGCTAACCTAAATGAATTCAAGTCTCCAGGTCCAGATGAATTACACCCCAGAGTACTGAAGGAGATAGCAGAAGAAATTTTTGAACCCCTCTCCATAATCTTTGAAAATTCTTGGAGAACAGGAGAAGTGCCAGAAGACTGGAGAAGAGCAAATGTTGTTTCTATCTTCAAAAAGGGGAA